>NW_008751662.1:4270769-4339773 GCF_000715545.1 Opisthorchis viverrini
CTGACCATATCCATTGTTTAGCCACCCAAACCCTTGGACCCGTTGAAAGGAATATATATTAAACGAACCCCATAATCCGCTCTTCATTTGTGAACTTGAGGTCGCCCATTTAAAACCGAATTAATCGTTCGTGACTGTGTAATTTTTACTTATGTTCAGCAACGTGGAAACGAATTCGCAACGTTTTTAAGGCAAGCATTTTGTTATCTTCATAAAATGCTTTGAAAAGTGAAAGCAAAGCACTGTCAATAGTTTCTTTGTAAAGTTTATTCAACAATTTTTGTAGTCACTGGAAATGCATGGTGCAATGCTTCAATATTCAGATTCGTGACTTCATTCGTAAGCGGGTCGCTAGGTGAATGTGAAGTAAATGGAGATTGCTACGCCATTTGTCTAAGCAACCGACTCATTTTTCATCCAGTAGTATTTATAACAATCTTTGCTTTAGAAACCGCTATGGTGAAGCCAATGAAGATAGGGTTATTATCCAATATCTGTCTGAAAGAAGTAGAAAGTTTTTTGGATCGACAGTTGCGTATCAGTATTTCTTTATTCATCATGTATCATGGATTAAGCCGAGAAAATCTGTCTGCATTCATTCAAAACGTTCTGTTAGTTTCGATCTTTGGCAAGATTCACTGGGTTTTATGGGACAGTCCGGAGTTTCTTGATCTCAATTTAGTGTGTTCTGCAAAAACGCTTAAGTAACCTATATTAGTAATAATGCTTCTGTGGCTCACACTTCCACATGTGACAATAAAACTTAAGCCGTTTCAGCCTAGCCGTTAGCACTTTGTCTTGCTTTTTCCGGAGACTACCTTCATGGAGTGACATTGGTCGTCCTGAACCGGATACGCCTGTTCAATTACATGAAAAATACTTGGAACCGATTGGGTAGGCATCGTTTTTGGAAAAGTATGGTGACAAGCGGTAGATTTATTGCTAGGCAACGTTTCGCCTTTGACACAAAAGCTTCGTCATGCCAAATGAGTAGGTTCCGAAGTTGGTTGAGGTTTAAGGCGGAAGGAGAACCAATCAGCTAAGTCAAACTAAATCTCTGTTGGGTGTCGGCTGAGGTGTGTTACAGTGGTTGAACAAGTGTTGGGTCGGTGGGGAAACCTACATGTGTTTAGGTTCAGCCTAAGGTCTAGTTCTTCTGGTTCGGTTCATTTGATGGTTCCTCTTGAACTTCGTTTGAACCTTCTGTCAGTCTGTGTAGGTGAGCTAGTGCTAAGATAGTTGTGTTAGAGGGATGCTGTGACCTTTGGTCGGGTTTGGGCTTCCACCCCAACCCCCCGGTTTTTTCTAATGATCCTAAATGGATTGACAACCACACCGTCACGCGTCAACTCGGCTTATCTAAGACCACTTTCCATACACTCGCTAGCTCCACACCCTCGATTCTATACCCTCTGTGATGCGAAACGTTGCCCATCAATAAATCTACCGATTGTCACCAAACTTTTTCGAAAATGGATAAGCCTGTCTTAGAATATTCACTTATGAAAATAGTTTTCCACAAGTCCGCAGACTCCACCACAGAAGCAGCTCTACAGCCAGACTTGCGGCGCTGCAGTCAAGTTCTCACAATCTCGTCGTTCTAAATAAATCAGTCTCGTTGCATACAAAGGGTGGTACATCGCAGAGGGTACTTATGGAGTAGCAACTTTTGGCGAACATTTCCAGACGATCATGTCGAAAATGGACACGAATGATTATAATTTTTTCGTTAGGTGTGACTCACATGTGTGTGACATGAGATTCTACATCGACCTTCGTTAACCTAAATATGATATGGAAAAAAATTCTTAGATTATTATCACCTATGACACCTCATAGGCTCCACTTCGTTTTCAGGACACAGGAAAGTAGAAATCATAAAAATCTTATGTACAATTGACATTTATCATGGCAAAACTCTGCTCAATCATTTACTCCATATTCGGGAGTAAATCCAGTCGAATGAAGTATTTTTTACACGGCATGTGGGTGGCGATCCGGTAGAAACGTTTATACCATAAGACAGTCAGATACTAACAAGTTTGAATAGAGGTCCTGTCGAGTGAAATTTTTCAGAAAAACCCAACATGAGTCTCAAAGACTAACTCTCTAATAGCGAGCGACTTGCAGTGCGGTTTGCTGCATTTTGATCAAGCAAACTTTTCAATAAGAGCAGAACTTGAATGAAATCAAATTTGCGGTACTACCCCTACTGACTCCCTTCGGTTTTACGGTGCAAAAGCCGAATTGCGGGTAAAGAACGTGTTTCGTTTTTATTTGCGTTAACATTTTAAGGGTTGTTTTGATGGAAGACAACCCATTAATGCTTCAGTAAGGTTCTTTTTTATGAAACACAGATATTTGTGCCTTGCTCTTTCAACGCAACAGCACAAGGAAAATTTCCAAGCCCTGCAACACGGCTCTGGGTTCCTCTCGCAAAAATATCAGACATAACGGACAACCAACCGGCAGAAAAAACAATGTAAAACTTTGAAAGCCACATGTGTTCGGTGTACAAAAAGTTGTTTTAAGCTGTGATAAAGCTGTTTTTGCTAGCTTGGTCGCCACTTGAAATAACTGTGATTTTGGTTTCATATGAAGCGCTTATTTCGATTAATACTCAATACGCTGGATAAGTTTCTTTTACATGATTTTGCTTATTTTGTTGAAAAATAGTTCATTCATCTAGAAAAAGATGGCGGAAGGAATCGGTCTACGTCTGATCCAGGGATAGTTGACATCACGACAATGCGTGGTTCCGCCTGTCGAAAATGCAATCTTGAAGCTAAGGATGAAGTGCTTCCCTATTTTTCTACTGCTTTATTGTCTATTACTTTTGGTTAGTCAAGAAGTCTGCTTTTATATCACAGATTGTCAAATATAAATTGATATATTTTTTATCACTTTGAGCGCAAAATCAGTCCATCCAAATAAAGGAGACCTAATTTATAGTCTTCTTTTCTTTCGGTCTGCGCAAAATCTTCCAAGGATGAAAGACGAGGATGATTTATTAATTTGTCTGCAGGTATACGCCCAATTTTTTCCAACAAATATTCGCTCAAGATGCATGTCCTCTTTGAACAGCTTGAGTCACATGATATTGAGTAAAGATGCTCCTTCAAAATCCATTAGTGAAGATCCGGTACATAAGCGCAGTTCCTAATGCCACTTATACTTATCAGATATTATTTTAAGGTCGTTCTTCTGTTTTTGTGGAAAAATGCCGTTGTATCAATTTTCATTGATGCGAAATGGTTGTTCAATTTTCTCCGGTCAAAGACACTCATCAGTGTTTGACTAACACTTTTTTCCGTCAAGTTAGGCCGTTTTTATAGTTCGAGTCTCCATGATAAAAGTGAAACTGGGTGATTCCGGTAATAGACTGTGGTCGACTGTATATTAGTCTTGTTTGCATTGAACCCTTCTAAACTAAGAGGATATTGACATCCAAATTTCATTCAGCTTAATTTTGAGGAAGTTGGTTTCTACGGTCCTTGTTTCGTCGGTGAGCTGGTATGCCAATTAATAAGTAAATTACAAACTCCTGGTTGCCATTCGAGGAACTACAGCTGGTAAAGTGTCATTTATTGTATCTTCCCTCGACTTGTGCATCCTTTTAGACCTTCAGATATGATATGACAACATTGCAGTTAACCTTCGGGTCGGTGTACCCATAGATTGATTTTGCTGTCGATCACAGTGTCCATGATACCTTAAGACATACCCATCTCCCCTATTGTTTGAAACATTTTTGCACTAAATATAACGTAAAAATGGCTGTTTTATAGTACTGCTGTTAAAGGGATAAAACCAGTTTTTGTGCCAAAGCTGTATTTTTTTCATTTGAAGCTAGTTTCTCGCAAGGACATTTCGCTCATGCATTCTGTTCGACAAACCTCATTTTATACAACCAAACACGGTGCTGTTCTTAGCCCTCGCACTTAAGCTTGTGGATTTTTCAAATTTTTCTTTGTTGCTTCAAGTCTTTGCTCCAGTTTGACGATAGCTTGAAGTAGTGTTTTTGCAAGTCTGGAGTTGACTGCTCTTCCATATTGTCCCAAGTGTCCTGTGGTCAGCATGGCAATGTTATTTTTATGTGCGTTCTATTGAAGAGCTTAAAAAAGTTGATAGACTTTGATTTTGCAAGAAAAATTCTCGTTCTGCTTTTGAATTTTGTAATGTTACACGCCTCAAAGCGCTAATTTAATGTTAGGATGTAAACACATCTTGAACAAATAACTTCAGATCTTATGCATGTGATGTGGGGTTAAGTTGGTACTAGTTTGTATTCGGTTAACCATTTCATATGGGGCGCCAGAATGCTGTTTTCTGTTATGGCGTATCTTGTTTATCGAAGGAATCCTTCGTGCCAGGTCATCCTATCACACATCGAATCAGTGATTTTGCGTTATATTTGGGTGGTCTTCTCAGCTCCAGATGTCCATCATAACTTCCAGAATGATTTTCAAAAATTGCTGATCCCATAATGCTCGTGTTGTTCCTTGCTTTACTGAAGATGGATTATCAAACAAGGTTCCAAACACTGGGAGACCTAGTGAAGACAAAATGGCCAATGACAGCGCGAAATTTTCTAAACAAGGGGACTACAAATAGTCAGACATAATACTTGCAGAACTGGAGGCGAGAGGCTGGTTGGCCATAATAAACACAAATTGCTTAACGGGAAGGCTGGCTGCAACCCATTTTGGAGAACCACAGCACAGCAAGTTTTGAAACTTGTGATCATTCACAGCGAAGTCATTCGATCCAAGCTTCGAAAAAGAGGCGTTGCAAACAATAATCCACCGAATACGACAAAGTTTTCACAATTCACTTGTTGAGCTCCGCGAACTAACTAACAACTAGCTTCACAATTATTTGAATGACGTAAACTAATAGTTCATTTGAGGCTTTAGTTTCACAGGTTCAGTGCTCGCTATCATATGAGTGACCTGCTGTCGGTATGCGCCTGGAGGAGGGTTGGGTACCCGTACGAGCATTTGAACAAATGTTCACCCGCTTACCTTATTTTACTGGCTCTGCTGTGAACACACCAATTTAAAATACCTGTGTTTTTAAATTGTGAACACTCCAGACTCTCGTGTCACAAGCTTCAATCGATCGATGTAATTTGAGTTACTCCTGTCTCTTGAGGTTTAGCTTGGCCTGTCTAACGGAAATCACATCGTAACACAAATCCTTGTTAAACACAATTTATTTTAATTTTTAGCTAATTGTGAATTGAGTTAAATGAAGAAGAGTTTCGCGCACCCAAAGGATGAAACTTTACTAAGGACAGTTGAGTGAAATTAGGTTATATGGAGAAGTTAGATGTGAAGGAAGGGGAAGTTCAAACTGTCGAGTTATTGAGGGGTTGGTTGTGAAATATTCTTACAAACTACCAGCAAACAGCTAGAATAGGACATCTTACTTTGCCATGGTCTCATTTAGGATTTATTGGAAACACAATTCTCAAACAATGGTGAAATGGTCTTGGAACGTTTACAAAACAAATCTGAAAGCCACTACATAAAGCGGTTTTACGTAACCTGTTTCAGCTTTGACCATGCGGTCTCGCGCTAATATTCCAGTGAGAATTCCGGGAAAAATATGCACTTTTCCTGCTAGTACGTGGGACCAGATAGTAGGATTGAAGCGCCAGAGAATAAAGCTACACACGGCAATCGGCTTTAGAATAATATATTGTAGAAGGGAGAAAAGTTTCAAACTTATGGGTTACGAATAAACTCTTGCGAACTTAACTAGACACAAATTAAACATATTTTACCAGGGATTGGCGTGACTGCCAGGTATGAGTGAATAACATTAAAATGCACATGGGAAAATAAAACCACTGTGTGTAGGCGTTGTAATGTTCCGGTTAAGCCAAGAAGCCAAACTGTCCATCACCACACTATTATATGCAATGTGGGAACTGGACGGACCAACTTAGAAGTTTGAGTAAACAGTGAACAGTTAAAAAAACGTTAACGACCTCCTCATTGCCAGTATCGGACTACTTGGTGGACCAGTTGTGAAGCATAAAACGCTGAAATGATTTATATAATGTTTTAATAAGACTGCCTCAGTAATTATTTCACGAAGTTCGGTGGAAATAAAACCGTCGTGACTACCATGGGGAACAAATTTTACATCTAGCAGTCATCTGAACAAATCGTTTTGAAACAACTAGTCATCATTGTGTTTTAATTCAAATCAGTAAAATCACTTAAACAGGTCATCGTGTCTTCCCAATAACCAGTGAGCACTTTGGAGGTAATGAGAAGGATAGGATGGAGTCGTTAAAATATGTGAGGGATCCGCCACTTACTACTTCCGCTCTTTTCGAGTTGCTTGAGAACTGAGTGATTACTTGCATACCAGAAAGTTCCCAAGAAATTTGGATATTTACAAGAGTACCCAGACGAAATACTCTTTTGAACTATGTTTCAGACACGATGCGAGGTAATCTGACTCAAGTTAGTGGACGCAAAAACAGATACCATTAGCTGTTTAAAAACAAATGATACTCTTTCACATAGCTGTGAGCTAACCAACCACAAGTAGACAATAAGACATTCTCATTCCATTATTAAAACCTTAACTCAAGCTCCCTATTTTGCTTCCTATTGATCAAAATCCCTAATACGAGTGCAAAAGGAGGATTTGGCGAATGTCGCAAAAACTATTCCAGTAGCCCAGAAGTGGTCATTTAGAAATGTGTTACCAACAGTTTGCTTTACCTCACAAAAAAGTATGCATTGTCAGTTATTTAAGTTTCTCACTTGTCGGAATTAAACCGGAAACGATACGTGGTTAAGAAGCGTGCTTCGCAAACACCATGTGTGCAGTGTTTGTGGGCTTTTATCTAGGGTGATTTGAAGTTTTTTTAAGTCCTAATAAAAACTCACCCATTCAGTGTTAGTTTGCAACTGCTCAAGCTCCAGGCACGGAACTTTCGGTCACGCTTACGCTTGACGATCTAGAATATCAGAAGGAAGAACTGGGTTCGAAGGTTTACGTTACTACTTACACAAAAATGAGCAAAATTGTACAACTTCCACGTTAATGGTGTCAACACTTGCGCACGTCTGTCACTGACAGGCGCAGTGCAGCATCAGAGTCAACACACCGAACAACATCAAGCGGAAATTTGTCTCGGCTATCCCTTCCGAGGCCAGTCTCGTGATTCTGACTTGTGGTGCAATCACGCGAACGGCGATGCGAACTCAGTTTTCGGCAGCTAAGTGCCCTGTATATTATCTCGTCCTCTATTCACCGAGGTCTGAAATCCATTTACAAGCGATCATTAGAAGACATAATTTGCTGTTAAAAACCACAGTACTTAACTTAACAGCATTCTTATATAATTCTTTACCTATGCTCCTTTATGTTCATGCCAGAGAGAGGTTGATAGTATACCTTCAACTTCTATATTCCAATTGTTTGAATAACAAACCTGGGCACTACTATAAGGATAAAGCACCCATCGGTCATCTATCACATCAACGAGGATGCAAAAACTATGGGAAACGAGTGCTTCAATTGGGTTATGTTAACATTCTGCGCGGTTTTATTAGAAGATCCGATATATTCATCGAATTGGCCTGAAAAAAAGAGTGGCTCGACTATTTCAACCCAGTGTATTTGATTGAATCACAAGAATTATTGTTGTCACACCTCGTACATCAAATAAATGTGATGGGCAAATAATGTACTGTGACCGAGGGAAAAGGAGGCAAATTTCCATCCGATTAGTCCGCGATTGTGATTTGATGTTGCTAAGTGACATTTTAATAAAAGTAGCTTAATCTAAATCCCTTTTATTTCGAATCAAAATTGATATATATAGCGATGCAAATACAATAAGCTGAGTTTGGTCTAGCGAGCATCTTTCATGGGTCCACCTAAAAATACACGTCACACATCTCGAAATGAATGCATACATCCGAAAACAAGGTCATGTCAACAAATAATGGTGATCAAAACGGGTGGTCGTTTGTCAGAGCTCAACCAAAAGCACTCGTTAACCATGAATAATGCACTGAAAGCACATGGTAGACAACGAGTTCAGTGTATAATGCACTGTTTACTACAACTCATGGCAATGAAGCGGAACCATCATGCTAACAGTCAAACTAAAGTGTCATCCAAGGTCACCATGCTGCAGGTGGCATCTTCACTGATGAGCCGGTGCATGCATCCGAAAACAAGGTCATGTCAACAAATAATGGTGATCAAAACGGGTGGTCGTTTGTCAGAGCTCAACCAAAAGCACTCGTTAACCATGAATAATGCACTGAAAGCACATGGTAGACAACGAGTTCAGTGTATAATGCACTGTTTACTACAACTCATGGCAATGAAGCGGAACCATCATGCTAACAGTCAAACTAAAGTGTCATCCAAGGTCACCATGCTGCAGGTGGCATCTTCACTGATGAGCCGGACTCATCGTTATGATATCTGTCACAATTAACATTTATATTAAGCAAAGATTGCGAATTAATTCGCTCGACTGTCATTTTGCTCAACGACCCATGAGTAAACTCAAGTGCTTAGCTCATCTGCACAAAACTGAGTGATGATACATTCTGCAAAATAAAAGGCTTCAAAATAGATTGGGGTTTCATGGTGGTAACCTAGGCAGTCGGTACCGCCTAGGGTTTTTATTTACAGCAGGTCATATCCATCATTTCGTGTGTTGATCCAGGGGTGGGTCGTCAGTTAGCGGTGAAACTTACTTAGTTCCCAGTGGGGGTGCAATATTCTGTTAAGCGTCTAATCAGTCACATGCTGCAGAAATGCTACCAAACATTCTGTCCGTGTGTTTGCGGAATTTTATCTTGTTTTGTTCTCAATCACAAAATGCCGTCGTTTGGTGCGTAGCAGTTACTCAGTTTGCCTCAAAACAGTGCTGTCTGTGATATTCCCGCAGTTTGCAAACGCCTGTTCACATGCTACTCATTTACCTGTCACTCTTGACCACTTTTTTGGTCTTCGTATTAGAAAAGCAAAGAAATGAAAGGAGACCAAAATGCAGTTTGCCTCCTTCTAACTTGCGTCTCCGATTCTCCTCCATATGGCACCAACATTTGTTTAAAATCCGGAAAATACTAAGTCCGAATCCTGAAGTTTTGGGTATGCAAAATTGTTTGAACCACAAACAGTTAATTGACAGTTTCCTGGCGCTCAGTTTCTTTTGCTAGCTTCTTACCAGGATACGGCATCATCTAAATTTTCTATCATGGGTCGATATAAACGTCACATAAATTTAAGGATGTATTAACTTGCTTTGCTCTACTGCTATCAGAGTCACTGGGATTGATTTATCCCTTGTTTTCAACGTTAACACAACCGCTCGGCAACGTTTCTATCGTTAATCCCTTTCGCGTGCCAGTAGGTCTTCAGTCAATCTTTGGATTAGAAGGAACGAGAAACAGAGAACATCTCCTATGAGAAGGCTCCATCTAAGCATTATAAATCGATTGATCGGAATGTGATTAGTGGTTTTCGATGTTCTTAGCGTTGCTCAACCCATAGAAAGAAAAATACCTAACCGCGATAGACCATTTAAGGACTACGGCTTCATATTTTGTGTGGTGTACCTGTGACTTAAGTGTATCCACTAACTAACAGTGGTCAACTGCGAAACTACAGATTATTAATTCAGCGTTCTTTCCAACTTTTTTTGAATTCTGCTTCTCAGGAGTTCTCGCAACCTTGTGGATATTGCTTGCACTGATTTGTTGTAAAGTTAACCGACTAAAGTGTGTTACAGCAGGAAGTAAGAAGTAAATAAGGAAGAAAGTATCTCTACTATGATCATGGCCTTCTTCATCAGCGTAAGCTGTTCAAGCAGACCCAATGGCCAACAGTTACATCAGCTTTTCTGAAGCATGTTACCACGTGAAGCATTATCAGACTAGTAGGTTGCCATTCTACTTTGTGCGAACTCCGGTATCAAACTCGACTCCGGGTCAACAGACCCCTTTTTGTAGGACAATAAAGTGTCCTTTTGGTTCAAATGAGACTAATGGCTTTCTACTTTTATCGTGCCATCGAATGTAGGCAAACTAGCAAGCATAGGCTTAATGTTTGATCGAGAATTAAAGTAGCTAAGAGCAGTTGCTGTATAGCATTGTTCTGGTTCGATAATCACATATTTTCGTCTAAATGCTTTGCAGTGTTCAAATCAACTAAACTCTCTTTCTTGGTCCACCGGAGCGTCAGTGTTTTTGTTGCTTCAAGCCCTATCATTGTTAATGACGAATAGACACCAGTACTCTGCATTAACTGGGCTTTGGTATATAATTCATATTAATTAGAAATCAGGATGCGTTTTCGTAAACTACTGCTAAGGCAACTCTACAGTCAGTTTGTATCAATTTTATGCTTGCCAGTGCTTCTTCATTCCGGTGCTTGCTTAAGAATGGATAAGCCCAATTATGTATAGATTGTGAACAGCTCATTGATTTGTGCGGGGAATCGTGGAAACATTTGAACATTGCTGATGTTTAGGTAGAAAAAAATGTAAATTATTTGTCACGCGCCAACCATCGTTGGATTATGCTGTGTGATGACTTCACAGTGAAAGAAACTGCGGTGAAAAGTGCTTTTCATTTCCCAGTAGACTTTGGGTGCTGAATGCAGTCATTTTTGTGTGAAGGAAACCCCACGTGGGAAACGGAGTTCCCCCATGGCAGGGTTACGATATTCTTTCGGGTACATAATAAATGACAAAAATAAGGTTTTCGGGTCTCCGGCGAACTACTTCAGACAGGTCCTAGGTAGAAAGATGGGTGCGCTCACATTATCAAAACATCTTTTACTCATTAAATGCAACAGCTTGTTGTCAAAGTCAGGCAAGTTCACTCGTAACTCCTTACTTTTAATAAATCAGACAAGTTTCCAAGAGCTAAAAGTTTTTGTTTAGGTGGATAGAATTAATTGATAACAGTTATCAGCTGTGTGTCCAAACTCATGAAAAACAACGTTTTGGCAAGCAGTCTGATTTCACTCCAAACTAAAATTGTCTCATCCAAAAATCTGGAAGTTATCGGAACAGTGAGGAAAGTAAATAAAACCCATCCTCTCGTTGGACCATAGATAGTGGAATATGTCGTATTTGAATAAGCAAACATTTACCGCTAATAATGGAATTAGTTGTTCATTCGGTTTATTGTGGTGTGTATAGCACATATTCATTACAAACAGTTGTTTGCAACTTATTGTTAAAAAAGGATGCCGGTTGAGCATTTATTTTGTACTTTTCTATATCTCTTTTATCTAATTGGTTGGAAACAAGTTCCTTGTTTGTAGTTTGGCATTTGGGCGCACGCTAACGTTATCACTGAAAAAACAACGTACAGCAGATGGGGATATCTTATATGTTATTACAAATATTATTTGATTTCTCAACTAACTTGTTTGTCCCATAGGACTGTAAACCAAGTCCTCGTCAGGCCGTGCCAGGCCCAGCGTCCTTTCACAACTGATTGTGGATGATACCGTTCCATAAATCTCATCTGAGTGCACTGTTCATGTGCTTAATCAAATGTAAGATTTACTGGTGGCCAGGTGATATGGATGCTCATAAACTATATTAGTCAGGTACCCTAAGTGGATTAAAGTGCAAACCCTAACGGTATATTTCGAAGTCCATCCGAAAAGACAAAAATTAGCGAAACTCTCTTCCGAGATGCTTTCCTTCCTGGTGTAAACTCCTACATGCATGGCACAACCACTAACCCACCGCTACGCACAACCACGCACTGATGATGTCACCTCGATTGGCGATTAAACGTTTGCAATCAAATTGCCCAGCTCAGCGAACATGCCAACGACCAAAAACATTAAGGTTCGTGAATTCGTAAAAATAACACATTCGTATTTATACGTAAGGTGATATGTACTAAGACTGACGGTTCGCAGAATGCACATGTTAAGTGAGTTATGATAGTACTCGTTCCCTTGAAAATGACAGTCGACTTAAGTCGTGCAGCAAAACAGCGCGTGTATGACCCTTCTAGGAGCACCGATTCATCAAAACGCTTTCGCTGATGATTCAAGATGCTTCATTACTTTAGCATTTTCTATTGAACGATGGTGAGAAGAGGTCTCTGTTTATGCTTTACAACACCAAGTGCCACACTGAATCCTTACACAGGTCCCAGTGTTCGATCATATCCTGCAGCCCTTTTGCCAGGTGAGTTATAATGATAGCGGCACCGGTAATTGCAGCAAAAAACGAAAGCTATTTTTTGTTGTTCACATTTCTGAATCTTGACGTCACTTTTTCACATTTAAAAGTACTCAATTTCACTACGTGTTTCCGGTATGTCGACGTATACTAATAAACCAAATAAAGTGGTAAGTTAGTGAGGGTTACTGTACATAAGACCGAGCAAATCGATGAAACTAAAAGTTAGGTAGAAAAATATTGTTCTGACTGCGACTAGAAGGTATCCGAATGTACCAAGATCTTAATAAGCCAAAAACCCCTTCACTTTCTTTGTTGCATCTGGAACACTGGTGTTACAGAAGCCAGCGAAATACTTATTCTACCCAGTCATCAGTCTTATTCAGAAAAACACCTGTATATTTCAACTTGAATCAATTAAACCAAGTGAACCTCATAAACCAATTCAGTCGTTGTTACGTAGAATGCTGTACAAATATTCACCACTTTGTTATCGCACTGTTTTCAGACCTTACACTTCATATGAAAGCGAATTCCCGATTTTCGAATGTGGTTGCTAAATTTGACCGTTTAATGGAACGCAGTTGAAGCGATACATCATCATTTGCGCGTAATCGTTGAAGCTGTGGTGTCTCTGGTCGCTGCGCTGGAATCGCTAATTTCAGCAAAAATATGAAACTCTGTGGCCTGCATATAATACGTTTTGACACGTCCTATCATCCAAGACTCGACTTTAATTAAGCATTGTTTTGGAAAGGGAAGTTCTGGTTGATGGTTTTTGGTTCCTCTCGGGTAGCTTTCATCCGTCCACCGAGCATCAAGGCTGTTTTTTAAACATTCCTTCGTTACGTTGTCACGAGTGCACATCACTCTCGTTGATCTCTATATGTTCTTCAGGGAGCACCCGACATCCAGTGATCATTAGCTCTTTTGTACGTCTGACTTCGCATTATTCTGTTGTTCTGTATGAGGTATGTGCTCCGTGCGAGTCAACTTCCTTGGACATACCAACTGGCTGAATCAATCGCACAGAAAGAATAATCTCGAACTTATGTTCCTACCATTATGTCTCCGAAATCCTCTCAGCACTACAATTTCCCAAATGGATAGGCAATGTGACAAATTTAAATTGGATCAATGAACAGCTCCTGCTCCCTTGTAGAACTCAAAACTTCAGAAAAATCTGCATAAGTTTACCTACCTTTTTGCAAACATGAGCGAGATAATTCAGGGGCAGGCAGACATTTTATCTGTCGAGGCAAATTTTATCTACGTTTAACCATGCATGATATCAACGTCAGTCAATCGTAAACCAGACAACAGATGCCCGTCATCAAGATTAATTATGGACGTAATCGTTTTAGTGGCAATAAAGTCTATGATCACTTCGATAAGCACTGAATACACATCAACAAAGTTTCTGAAGGCTCTCAAAATCACCTGCTTAATCCTAACTCAATAAGACCACCAGGTGTTTTGAAAAATTCTATGAAAGTCGATTGAAATCTTGAATGACACCTGTTAAGTTGGGTTGCGTGTCTGATAAGAGGAATTCTAAAATATCAAACCCCCTGTGGGTCGTGAAAAATTCACCAAATAAAAGGGCATAAGTAACGACAAGATTTCAAATGACGCCGAAAAGCTAGATACACAAAACACTTTTAAATCACGCTGTTCTCTTTCCCGCTTCATGATGAGCCACAATCGGAATGGGGCTTGCGCAATACATTACTCTGCACCAATTGACCATGGATATCTGTAATTAATATTTTTGTTAAGTATTTTTGTTATGCATGATATTCCAATATACTTCCGTGCTGACAGCCAACTTCGTTCAGCTCATCAGCTTTGTGGTTCTAACGGTTACTTCAGTGGAACTTGTAAAAGGTCGTTTGTTTTACACTTTAAAATTTCGTCAGCCTTTAGACGAAATGCATGAAGGCAGATAGCAATTGTATTCGCTTTCAGTTACAAACGAATTACCAGGTTGAGTGACGGCAGGACACTGTAGTCGCTCTTTTAAACCCAAGGCAATCGCTTCTGGGAAATGTAGTGATTCTCCAATAGAGATGGACGGTGAACCCTAATTACAGTGATCCGCTGTGGTGTGAGGTCTTTTCTTATGCGATTAGATCAGTTCTACAACAATTTGTGAAGGGTACATGTTCAATGGTCCACATGATTAAATTTTAAGAGTTTGCGAATAAGGTCACATCTCACTAACTGAACGTGTCTGAAAGATAATTTACCGAAACTGAGAAAACTTGGTCTGCTACTTAGAGCCCATATTTTGGCTAACATTGCGGAACTATGTAAGACGAAGCGCATGCTGTGTAACCTATCCTAGTCAGCTTAACGGTGTTTTTTACAAGCCAACTGATCATCGTGTAACTGAGCCATCACGGGTTTCTCCAACATAGAGCAACATCATTAACGCATATTACTGAAAATAAGTTTTCAACTATCGAAGTTAGCACGATGATCAATTTTTACACTAATCTAGTTGGAAACCGGTCAGTAGCAAGGATGATGAACTGTGAAGTTGGGTCTCCAAACTGGATGCAAATAACGTGACATGCTAGTATTCATGTTTTCTTAAATTTGGGCCATCCAAGTGCGTGATATATCTTTGGCATATGGTCTATCATCGGAACAATTAGCTCATATCGCAGCGTCCTCAGGCGTATGGATCTGCAGTCAGCTTTGGCATGACCGATTGTAACCATATGTATACCCTGAGTGCCACCCAAAAACGAAACAAAACACTTGACGGTCATCAGCGCCTGGCAAAACCCCGTCCACAGTTATCCACATTGTCTGGATTATTTTAGAATAGAATGATATGACGCTCAGAATAATGCATTCATCAGATAAACACAACTCCGGGGTCTACGCTTTACTCAGCGAAAGCAGGCGTTACGGTAGGCATCAAAACAGCTAGCTTAATTATCGCAGACGATTGATGAGAGTAATTTTTAACGAACTGAAGGACTGGATGATAGCAATCTTCGACCTTCCAAATCATTTATTTGCTCGTTTTAGAGGGTTACTTTGGCTTTTCCAAACCCGACACTATCTGGAACTTGTGTTTTTAGGAATTGTGAGTAATGAGAGTTTCGCTCATCTGAAAGTAGTAGAATAGAGTTGATTCGATGACATATTTCTGCTTTATAGCTCGCTTGAGGTCTTCACTGGCTGTTTGAATGTTGCAGCTTATATGGTCTACGTGTAGACCTTCAGGTAACATGAAATTTTTTTGGCTTCATAATTCTCGGTGAGTATATTTCCTTCACTAACTACACGAAAGCGCCGTACATTGTCGAGACAGTAATCTGTGACGCCCTGACAACCTGCTTTTCAGCTTTGAGAACCAGAAATACCCCAGTTCGCTCGAAGTAGGACATTTCAACTAACATGGGGAGCCTAAGGCCATTAAACTAAGACATTATTGGCGTTGCGTGCATTAAAAGACCAACTGCCATTGATATACTGCTTCAGTATTTTGCTGCAATATATATGTAGCATATGATCTTACATTTGCCCAAGAAGTACACTGGTCCAAATTATTATTTCCTGCAATTAAAGTATATTCAAGGATACTGACGGAGCTTGGTGTGGCGTTCCAACATTCTGGCACGCACTGCTTAACGCAAACTAACTATGATGCTGAAAGGCGTTTGCGTGTGGGGATTTTTGAGAGGAAGCTGAACCATAATTACCGTAAATTTTCGGTCCCTATTAGAAGCCTAAAGGTTGTTGATACAGTCAACCGGTGCCATTTACGGGATCGGTACAAAGAACAAGTTGGGAAGTACTACCTTATCTTGACCCCACATTTGTGACAACGCCTGATATTTGTTATCGTAGATGGTTTCACCAGAAACAGTCAACCTCATAGAAACAACCAAAACATACCTCGTATTTCGAGAAATACACTCATTTGCAAATCAATTTGGTTTTCACTAGAGACTCAACTGAATCTCTCGTTTATGATATCCTACAACTGAACGTGCTGCACACAGGTCGTCCATGATTCAGTTGGCACGATATTCGAGATATCGCAGTATATTTTCATAAAGGAAACTACCCAGAGTGGGCTGTTAAATAGTTTTCAGCAACCTTGTGAGTAGTTTCCTTTATAAAAATACCTCATGTTCACTTTTTTCCGTCTTTTGAGATGACCACAAACGGTTTATTCCGTTTCTGGCCTTCCTTTTTGCACATGATATGCAGCAAATATTAGTTCATTTCTCCTGCGTCCGTGCCGGGGTGAAAACTTTTATGTTACCAGAATTTCAGCATTTGGCTGGTAAAGCATAAGACACCAGGATACTGTCATAAGTACAATTTTAACCCGTTCCTCAATACTTGCTCGTTGTCTGCCGGCTTTCTCCTTCAGCATTGAGCTGTATTCTCTCGCGATCTCTCTGTTTTGCGATTTATGTGTCATCTTTTGTAGCTGAACCTTAAAGATGGACCCGGAGTGTTCATCCTCACAGGAGAGAATTGTCAGGTGTTTCAAATGTTCATTACTTTGATTGTTGTCAAATGCTGCAAACTAAACAGTCCAGCCACCAAAAAACATCTGAGTTCATAAACATCCAGGATCTATTGACAATACTATGATTTCTGTCCATACTTTCCTTTAATGCACCAAAGAATCTGGTGTGAATTCAATGATCTGTATAAACTGAAATTCTTAGCTCTTTTCATCATATCCCTTACCCTTTAAGCAAGAAGTTTTCCGCCAATGTAATCCTGATTGTCACTGTAGTACTCAAGCAGTTCAACATACTGATGCTCTCAGATGATGGATTTTGTCAGATGCAACAAGCAAACCTGTTGAAAATGCTACACGGATGGGGACTATCAGGGAAAACTTGGTATTACCCATGTTTTGAGCTGATCTGACAGCCTCCGGCGATCTTATTGGACAATTCGTAAGCCTATACCTATTTTCTCGTTAAGTGATTGGATTCGCTGGACAAGCATTTATCAAGGTGTATGATTAAATATACAATCATATAAATAATTTCAGAAAGCTAAAACCGAAGTTCGCAACAAACCACGGAATGAATTCTGATCATCAAGTGAATTCAGTAAAAAAACAAATCACAACTGCATCACTTGCAACCGCCCATCACTTTTATTACTTTTCAAGCATGCAAAAGCAGTTTGTGATCATTGTGGAGTTAGTCGAATGGAACAAAAAAACGTTAGTGTTAAATGATTTGCTTTTCAAGTGCGCAAAAGTATTCTGGATTCTCACTGAAATTCATCTGCGCCTAATTATGGTCTTCATCAACTCTGAATCGTCCGAGTTACTATGGTCACCCGGCGACCAGTCCTGGTCATTCTAATCCCCCAACCATCCTTCATAATCCGCCCACTCGAGGATGTCGCCTATTTAATTGATCCCAAAAATGTTTGCCCGGATCTACTAGTGATTGGCATGTGCTGTACTAGCACTTCATGCAGCGGAACTTGGTCAAACCTTGCATAACCGCTAGGAAGTTTTTGTCGGTAGCCAACACATAAAAGAGCCAATAGTGATCATCATGAGGAAGATATTTTTCGGGTCTCACACTATGACGATCTCAGTTTAAATGTGTAGTTTTCACCGAACCAAAATGAAAAATAAGACTGAGAAAAATTCGAATGCAACGCCTGTCCAATGCGTTTCTGTGGCAAAGAAGCTAACAGCGGATAAGAGTGTGGTTTACTCAAGTTCACAATTTACACTGCACTGCTNCGTGACCCACCTGAATTCATACGACGCTCTCAGCTCCCTCTAGAAAACACGCGCGAAACTTAATCACATCTTCACTCGCTTTGATTTCTGCTGCACTACACATAAAAGCGATGAATTTTTTCGAAAGTTGTATGTACGGAAAAATGGGGTCTTGGTTCAGTCAGATTCAAACTACCCCCGTTTCCTGGATTCTTGCTTTTATTTGCTTGTCAAATGGTTAGAATGCTTTTCAATAAAGTACCGTCGGTCTGGATCCAGCTACTTTTATGTAGCGGAAGTTATCAAGTGGTAGGTGTCATTAAACTCGGGAGAAACCTTTTGAAGCTGGGTCTATTTTTTCACTTTCGAGCACAAAACGACTATCTGAATGCCCAGATTTTTATTTGAAGTGCGAAGAAATGGTTCTTTAGGGAGATCCTGCGAGCTACACTGACGGTACACTATATCTTTTATTACCAAGGAAGGACTTTTTCCGAGAATTTTTACCAGTAGCTCCAAACTTTGGGCGCAGCCAAGCCGAACCTCGCTTACTGGCTGCAACTGTCTTCAACGAATTAAAAACTTTGCACCATATTAAATTTGAACAAAACTGGTGATAGAATGAATCCTACTTTTGTGATTGGGCAATTCATGTGGTGCTTAGAAGTCAGAAAACAACCACTCTGGAGCAAGAAATCTCGGAAATGTTTATACGAGTTTTTATTATCCATTTGTAGAACTGTTTGCATAACCGAATTTAAACGTTGACGGACCAGTTATCCTACGAACGTTTGCCCGTACGCAATGTTAGCGTCATTCAATCTAAGCCAGACAACAGATGTCACGCCATCATCCTGGGAATCAAGTTCTTTGATTAAACCCGATGGGCGTTCACCAGATCTCAAAACAGTATTCAAAAGCTGTTGCAGTTACCGGTAGACTGTTTATGGTAAACATTAGCCACATTTTTAAGTGAATTTCGTAAACGATACCCCTTGCAATATTTTCTAAACGCAAGCAGCTAAATTACGGGAAGAACATCCCCGTGTGAGCTGTGATAAACAATGCCCAGTAATAGAGAGGAAGTAACAGTTGGACATCAGATTAGGCGCATAATGTGAGGCGCAAAATACAGTCCTCATCTATTTTGTTTACATGCGGTCCATGACCAAAAATTTTTCGTGCATTTATTCACAGGTTAGTCACTGCATTCCCATGGAGCCGCGGTTCGAGTTCACTTGATTGATGAGCGCAAATAACGTGATGTATGTAGTTATGCGTGCTCTTCTAGCACTCTACTCCTTCTCTGTCTCACTCTGGCTAGTCCATACCAACCGTCACACAGCAGAAAGCTCAACTAGCAAAATAAATAGGTCATTCTAACTACAATAAAGTACAAAAAGTTGTTGATCCCACATAATATAAACAGAATATTTTGAAATAGTTGATTTCGGATAATAACACTTGATTGTTTTCCAGTGTGAGCAACTTAGTTGACAAAGGGAACTGAGGGTAGCCGAGTACTCATTTTAAAACAAAGCCTCCCCTTCATGAGTTTGTGTTATTCCAGTGAACTCTAGTATTCCGGTCTCTCCAACAATGACTCTGTCAGGATAGGTCCCATATGTATAGAGATTCACATTTAGTAGGCAGACTAGATCCCTGATTTCTTGTGATAGGAGAATAACCATTAAGTGCTTTGGTCAAGTTTTCAGTCTTTACTCTTCAGGTTGTTTCCACTTTATTGGAGTCTGCTTATATGGTAGTTTTGCTGAGACTGAGGTTTATACTCAAAATGTTACTTTTAGCCGAACTTTTTCATGTAAAGATCTCATTACCTGAAGAAATTATTTTGCGACCAGTATGGCTGAATATGATTTTGCTCCACCATTTCTTTACGCCTTTGGATAAGTCAGTTTGGCTGAGAACCCTGAATATCTTCGTTACGTAAGCACCATCAGATGCAATGTAATCTTAAACCTATGATTTGTTGAACTTGACCCGCTACTTGGTCATCGTTTTACGCCTCATACTGAAAACGAGACACCAATAGAAGATTAAGCTGAATCACGTTTCCGGATTTTGAAGTCTTATTATTATTTGTTCGGAGCCTGGAGGTTGTGTGCTTTTGGATTATGAGAACTTTAACCATTTGTCACTAATAAATGTGAAATCTGAATACAAATTTTTGGTTCAAGCTGAAGCATGGAGAAATATTACTTATTGTGATCAAATACCACAAAATGGCGTAAGTCTTGATGAGCAGTGGATTGGGGAATAGGCTAGTTTTCTGACCTTAGTGCACTTAAAGATCCCTACAAATTATTGAAAATGTGCGCCTTGGTTTGTATTTTTCAACACAGCATTGACTTGAAAATCCAAAATTCTTTTCGCTATCCTTCTGACCATGTGAGTACCTTTACGACAAAAAGCTGTTCTATAGATAATTTTCTAGAGCAGCTGGCATTTACAAGGATAGCTCACTGTGAATCTAAAGAACGTAAAAATTCAACACTTAAAAATGCTTACTTTGTTTTCGATGCCCCTAATTCGACTTTACCGAAGATAATACGACACTGAACCTACTTTGTGAAGATGTCCAATAAATGTGTACTCTAATCATTTTTCGGTATGGGAAGAGGTCTGAAACAAAATTTTATTGATCTGCTTGTGCTGGTCAAATCACCGGCTGTCTGCTGCAGCTAGTTCCGATCTGGAACGCACATCACCTGCACAAGAATCTTCAGATAATTAGTGAAAGTTCCTGTGGTCTAGTTATTTTAGGATGATGCTATAACTCTTGCTGGTTAACTCAAACAGCTTCATCATCATCAGGAACACCAGATGGGAACAGTGGTACTTCGCTGCCCGAAAAACGTCTGTTCGTTCAACCTAATGAGGCAGTGTTCCATGGAGTCAAGAATAATTTTATTCGGTTTAATGCGACTTTATCACGGTATTCCACATGCTACGGTTTGCTCACAAGGAAACCACTTCAGAACTTGACACCTACCGGTCAAGTTGAGTCGTATTACCAATTTTTCAAGTGGTATTTATGCAAACTTCATAACCCATCCCTCTGGGTTTGGTTTCTAATAGTGTTTATTCTTGTGGTCTTAATGGCAGTGAATTAAATTACTTTGTAAGAGGCTTTGTGCCACGTCTATGGCAAACTGAAGCAACAAGTTTCTACACTGTGTTGCTTCTAAAGGAAATTCGCCCCTGACAAGCTCATTACGAGTGTGCTCATCAACAAGCGGCCGTGATAAAATCCTAAATGCAAGTAGTTTGTGTACTTGTGACACAATGGCTATGGCTGCTTTTGCAAGACAACGTCGTCATGGGCGTGGTGAACAAGACTCAAAAGTAACCACGATTAAATGTAAAAACTCAGCCACACAGAACAAAGCCTTGTGTGCTACTATGGCGGTGTTTGCGCAGTTTCCTCTCACTCGAAACGACCTTTTGAACAAGGTGTGTGTCATTAAAGCATCATCTAAGAGAAATTCCATTCCATGGGCATGTTCGGTTAGATTAAGTACATAGACAGAGGGCTAGCGTTTGCGCAGTTTCCTCCCACTTAAAACGACCTTTTGAACAAGTTGTGTGTCGTTAAAGCATCACCTAAGAGAAATTCCATTCCATGGGCATGTCCGGTTAGATTAAGTACATAGACAGAGGGCTTCTTTTTTCATGCACTCATTTCATGCACCTCACTGTGAACCCTAAAACAATGCGAAGAACTGAGCTGAGGCGAATTCTTCGTTCAGTTTTATATGAATACACGTCCAGAATTTGTAGTTTTAAGGATTTATCGTTCAAAATGGTAGAAGCGGCTGTACCGTGGCAAATGATTACACACTAGCCCAAACCTTGACTAAAAAATCAGATGAAAGAAGAAGAAATAATATTTGATAAAGTGAGCAATCAGTGGCCTACACTTTCACGAGCCGAGGGATAAGCTTTCGTTGGATAAGTTTCTTGATTCACAGAGCCAGTCGGAACTGTAGATCTTTCTTTGGCACGTTACTTACTTTACATTTGATTCTAACAGTTTGGTTCCCGTTCTGGTATTGTACCTTAGATGGTTATTGAAGAAAATTTTAGGATGAGAACATTTATTACAATATGAATTAGTCGGTTTGTCGTGATGTGGTTCTAATAGCCGAACCACGAGGAAACACCTCTATTTGCCAGCACGTCAATTTCTCAACACTGAGCTTTTCAAGTGTCTATTGCCTTTAAAGATTCCACATACTTCCACTTGTAGTTTGTCATCTGGTTTCAATCACTGTTGCAATAGTTCCTCTGACAAGGAAAAAGAAATATTTGTGAAACCTAATTTCTTAAGCGATGGACGATTAGTGAGCAAGCGAAGCAAACCTGTTTCTCTAAAATTCACATCGCTTTGTCAATCGTGAGATCAGATTGTCATGCAGTGGTTCACACAATTCTAATCTGACAAGTAATTTTCTTTTACAAACCTACAGTCGAATTGGGAAATAATCGGCAAAATACAACTGGCTTCGAAATTCCGTTGATGATAAAATTGCTTATGTGACCCAGTTAAGCGAACAAACCCTTCAGTCCTACACCACATGTTCTGAGTTTGGCTACTATATTGTACGCATCAGTTAAAACGGATATCCTTATAATATCATCTCGGCTAACATGACCACCCGTATGTGACCTACGTAATCACCATATATGGTTAAATATAATCATAGAGTGGCTTGCAAATTGGACAAAATCCACCAGTTATCCTAATATGATGAGTGTTCAGCTAAACAAACGTCCATGCCTTCGAAAAGAAAATGCTAGTTATAGTAAGGGAGGACGTTGGGTCGTTATTGTGAGTGTCATATATGCAAACTAAAGGGTTTATGCTGGTTCCGACGCAAAGACGCAATAAAATGTTTAAGAAAACTCATTCAATAGAAACACATTCTCGGTTGGTCTTGCAGTTGCATGGTTCCGACTTCCACTTTCTGTTCATTCACGCTACCTCATTCCAGTATTTTATGGACCATGAATTTGTTTTCTAATTAAGCCCGCCACAAGCTTAATTAAATTTTTGTCTTACCAGGAACGAAATTATGGTATGAAACAAGGTCCGTCCGTATGAAGTTTTTGCCTGTTCTATTAAGGTTGGATGCCTACAAAGTTGTCAAAAATGTTATCTTAGTAACCGAAACGCCTAGACTAAACAAGCCCATCCTAGCTAATGGAGTCGATGTTTAAAATCACACATTTTCGGACGCACGCAACTCCCAGGCTTCTCTCAAATACCCCAAACAAATTCTGCCTACTCTGTTTCAAACAACCGTTTTCCGCCAGTGGGAATCTCCCAAAACAGTATCCGCATCCATGAGATAGTTCAATATGTTGATCAGTTGCTATGGGATTCCAGTTTTGGTTGATATATTTTACATCCGAAAAGATTGATGTTGTTGTGTACGGAAAATGTCAATTTGAAAGAAGAAATGGGAGTAAAGTATTCATGTTCAGACTGTATGCCGTTAGCCACATTATAGCACGATTTCCACGCCAAATAAACCGTATTCTGGTTAAATTGATCTCAATTAAAATGCTTGACAATTTGAGGTTTGTGGGTGCACGTAGGCAAAGACCTCTAAAATACCGGCCTATTTAACAGTTATGTACGTACGGCATATTAAGGGAACGAAGTCAAATGGACCTGGTGACGGGTGTCCAAATTAGGCTTGCCAGCTGTAGCATTTTATGAGTGGACATTTGTCCGATTATTCAGATATCTGCCGGTTTTTTCCATGTAGTTTTCCCAAATTTACATAAGAACTGACCCAGACTAACCTCGTTGAAATTAGTCGAACACTTGGGTCAGATTTAGGACGGGTGTCGCCGCAGCACTCAACCTCTGTTTTAGTGCTGACACTAGATGTTCCGCAGCTGATGTGTCCCATTTGGAGGGAATGCCATTAGTGGTCTTTTCGGATACCTGGCCATGACTAAAGTTTCTTCGTCACAATCCATTGCCGTCCCCAGTGTTTGTCAGCTTTAGTTTAGCTGCAACTGAGTGTGATCTTCAGATGTCCTGTTGAGAACAGAGTTTTGATGATTCATCATTTTTAGTCCAAAATACCAAAGCTTCAGGAATGTGAATGCTGCCTCGACCATGAGGAATGCATTTGAACGACATGGCTACCAGGTCAATGGGCCCGCGCTCGGTAGGTCCAAATACTGGAGGCAGTCATCAATTTCTTCCTCATAAGTTGCTGGGTGATTCAGTTGAGCCGTGTTGGTTAGGGCTCAGTTACTAGAAACAACCTGGCATAAGGATATACAGCTGTTTTCATAAAGAAAACTACTCACAAGTTTGTTGAAAACTTTTTGACAGCCCACGACTTATTTTACTCTTCATGAGTCCCATCAAGTGGGCTTGGTCTCCGGGTTTACGCCAACTTCATTTTCTACTTAAAGTGCACGACATTCGACCAGTACACTCATTTGCATATCACTTTTGTTTTTCTGGAAGTCTCACTTGAGTCTTTCGTTTATGATATACGTTGCACAAAGACGTCGTAATGAAACCCAAGAAGGACAAAACCGCTCATGGTCTGTCAGAGGTTCCAGCAACGTTATGTGTAGAATATCACGCCTATGCAATGTGTCGCAGTAGCTCGAATATTGTTCTAACTGAAAGATGAGGCTGTCTTTGTGAAGCACCTTACGCTGAAGAATGTCATAAAGAAGAGATTCAGTTGACTTTACCGCGAAAACCAAATTGATATGAAAATGTGAATGCATGTCAAAGTTCAGCTGTTTCCTTATAATAATCATAAAACTGTTTGTCAGCAGCGGGTCCGCTTCACTTTCGATGGCGTTTACATCATTTGGCTTGCCAAATGAATTCAACGGCTCAAATAAAAAGGCAAAAGCTAGTTCTTGAAAACCATTACTCGAATGGCAGATTGAACATTCTTTTAGATAATCCTGTCACACAGAAAGTCACCAGTTTCACGTAAAGAGAAATAGGCAAGCAGTGATTGCTTATCAACGAACTATGTACGTTTACGTATAAGTTTACCAGTTCCACGTGTTTCACTGAGCCTACCTGCCTACCTAACTAACCTTCTGTAACTGTTTGTTTTATGGATAACTGAAATCAAGATATTAATTTATGTTTCGGACAGTGGAAAATGGATGGGATCGGTTGGAGGGGTCAGAAGCCCATAAAGTTCCTACACTGAGCAAATAATTTAAATATCTGTGGGCTTACTAATCACGCCATGCGTATTTGAGAAGCACGTCAACAGAAAACATACTCTACTGTGCCTGTAAGCTTTCCCTTGCCCTATGGCTAAACCGTTTGCTCGTTATTCAGACTGGCTATCGTTTTATCGGTGCAGATTGAAAGGGGCCACATCACGGCGTAGGGTGCACTGCACAAATACAATATAACGTTCCCTCTGTAATACGTACGTTTTTAACCCGGTTGAAATATTCGCAAACATTCACAGAGGGCAATGCACGAGAATGAGGAAACCTGAAAACACGAAGCGGTCACTGCTTCGAACGAAATCACGTGTTGTCATGCTGAGGGCAAGTGCATTCGGAAGATACGAAAGTGAGCAGACCAGGAAAAAAGAGGTGAATGTGTTATTGGGTATCAAAGGAAGGAATTCAGGTTGGTAAGCATGGAAGAACCCAGTGTAACGCCGCCTAAAAGATTAACAGCAACCACCTGGGCGAAAGAAAACTTAGATTCCCAGTCGACTTTATGACTCTGTGGCAAGAAGAGAATGGTACCATAACGATCGCAGTGGTAAGTACAGAGAAGAATTATCTACGAACCACCGCGTACCAAAGTACTTCTTTCACTTGGAACAATGTGAAGACTACATCCACGTGTGCTCTAAAGCAAAGGCTAGTGTGTGACTCGGTCTCAAGCACACCCGAATATCACTGTACGTGAATTCGAACACATTCAAGCAACTGCGGTAGATAGGCATGGACAAAAGCAACACGGTTGCAGTTCTGGTCTGATGAGATTAACCCACTGATATCCGGTTCGTTTCGACAAATGAATTTGGCGGTTATCAAATCAGTCCAATATCCGACAAAACAAGTGCATTAAATCAGATTAAAAACATCAGGACTGAGCTTTCGAAATGTCGGCAAAAACTGAAAGTAAATGATGAACCAGACGGAAAAATGGTTCAAATAACACTCTCAAATTTTAGCCAAATACCAGTGTAATAACTGTTCTGAATGGAATTGGCCGTGGTCGCCGGACTGTGCAAGTATCTAAATGGTCTCGTGCATGGACTGCAGCGGTTATGCATAAATGAAAGCTCTCCAAATGCTTTTTTTGTTTTCTTCAGTAGTCTCAAATGGTGATGGAACACGGTGGTTCGAAATAATCCGAGTTCCCTTATGACGTCACTTTTGGTCAGAGTTAAGTAATTCAGCAATAAAACTCCAAGAGCTGCACTCTCCTCTTTCCCCGTTGCAAGGGACTCGCACGTTTAGCGATTGTGGCGAAGTTTCTCATATCCATTCGCCTGAGCTCACTGTCAGCATTATCTCAGATTTGATGCCACCATTCATAAAACAGTCATACGCGAGTGATGGTAAACACGAAAGACCAAATGTGTTTTGAATTCCTGGTGTTACAATCGTTCTATTTAGACACAAGAAGTTCGCATCATAAAAGTATTTGCGGTTTTCATAGAATCCTGGTCGCGCTAAGATGTCTCCAGGTTACACTAGCTTCCTGTATTAGCTGGCTGGAAATTATTCGTGAATCTAGTGTTTTCGTTTGTATGCAATATAGGAATATATTTGCTCGCTGTATTAGCCGGTTAGGTGACTGTTAGCTTCAGATATTATTGGGTAAAGCGAGATAATGATCTCATGCTAACTAGTCAGAAATCAGTGCGAACAGCACACCTATCGAGTGTTGCAGCGTCATGGTAGAAGCCATTGTATTTTGGTTGTAAATTTTGCACTTGGTGAGAAATCATCGGCTAATGACCAAAACGGATTCGATAGCTAATATTCATGTGATTATCCATTAGAGAATTCCTTTTGTAAGTGGAGTCCATCTGTGCCTATAAGCGGAACAACTCTACTCAGTGTTTTACCCTTATCGTGGGTTATCGGTAGTGTGCATTTCAAAGATCTTTAGGGCGATTCACACAGGTGAACCCCAGCTATCATTTAAGAGCTAGGTCGTTTAGCCATAAGCGTCTGACACGAATTTTGATGAACTCTCAGTTAAGCAGGAAGCAGCGTTGTGCACATCACACCGTGCTTCTACGCCTCGATTGACCACTCTTTTATTTTAGTCAGTCTTAGAATTCATCGCTAAGTAGCCATATAATCGCATGGGTATTGTTTAGATACAAGCATAGTTGTTAATAGTTGTCATCAAAACGCTTACACTGAGTCACTTGATTTATCTGACCATTAGAGAGCTGAATCAGCCGGTACTGTACCTTTGGTGACCAGTTATTGATTGTTTATAAATCCAGCGTTAATTTTCCATGATGATGACAAAAAGGGCGGACGCTTCACACTTGAACTCCTTGGCAAATTTTTTGCAGAAGTTCCCTCTGAAGCATATTTACTCATCCCAGATGTGATTCCATTCCAACAGCATTTCCTTGCGTCCAGCGTGCTTGGGAAATCTATGAATTAGCAAGCACTTCGAAGCCAACTGAGAAACCCGGTTACCCGACATTCTTGCGCCGGACTTGAACAAAACGAACTAGGACTAGTCAAACGCATATTACGTTGCATATATACATGTATGTAATACGCTTGCATTTCAACGAATGTTGATTCTTTCCATAGGGTGTATTCTGTCATGCCCGCTGGCAAAAGTGCCACGCCCGATGTGCATCGAGCCTCACGTGAAACCAGCTGAATAACCTGTACCCTGTGTAAACCCAAAGAAAAAACTGAGAAATTAACGAGAGTAGTACTAAAGCTTCCAAAAAATCTGACCGATAACTCCTTACTGTCAAACAAGGTGAAGACAGTTGACAGTTGGAATCCACAGTGTGTGAAAAGGATTGTCTGATGGCCCATATCAATTAAAACACTCACTCAGCACGCACGTGCATGGTTAGTTGGTGTCCGTACTACTTAGCCCTGTCGGTGCAATAATCATCACAGAGATTCATGTGCAGAACCAATATGGACTTCACACAGTTGGATTTCCATTGTTTTAGGTTGTTTTAGGTACATTTGAGGATTTATAAGCTATACATTTGTAGACAGTGTATCATCCGTTATGTTGACAATGAAATTCCGAGGCGACCCCATGATATCTAATGCAAAGAACACAAAATAAAGGTCCAAATTGCTTTTCGAGAACTACGTGCACTACTTATAAGGTTGCTGAAAATTCGCCGACAACCCTCGACCGGTTTCGCCCTTCTTGGGGCTCATCAGGTGGGCGCAGTCTCCGAGTTTCCGTCAACCTTATGCTCCACCTGAAGCCAAATTTCACAAAATTAACAAAATACATTCATTTGACAGATAATGAATTGTTTGAGTTCCATGCTCGAGCCATTCTATTCTATACAGGAAAACATTCACTGGATACATTTGTATGACTTTACGGTTCACAAAACAGCAACAATGAAATTAGCCAGCTGCAAAAATCGATCAATATCCAAAAACAACCTGTCACGCCATTGATCCGTCAGGTAGATAACATATTTTCGTTTTCATGTAGATCACAACGGCGAATTTTCGTGGTCTCCAATCCTTTCATAAAATGAACGAGCGTTAATCAAATGTCAGGATAAATTAACGAGTCAATTAGGTGCACATCTATCAGATTATTCCCAGAAGGCCAAATTATAACAGAGGCATTGGATCCCACTAGCCCACACATCCATTCTTTGTAGGAGAGTTACTCACATGCACAGTTACAAACCAACCTCGAAAAAATAGATCCCGATGCGAGGATGCTCCTGTTCATATGGAATTTTTCGAAAACAATAATGGTTGGGTTTTGGAACGGGTATTAGACAGGTTGAACGGCAAAATCTTTTGAACTATGATAGAGATTACAATGTATAGCCTATGAAAGACAATCCGTTCGTCACTCGTTTAGCGTCACTAAGGTTTAACTTAGTAACGAGTAACTTCCATACATAAACTCAGAACTGTGTCCAAACACTGTTTGCTAATCAATGGTTTCGACAGGGCATATGAGTTCTACACCTGTCTGTATGTAGCTTCTGCGGTTAACTGTACTTTTACTCCAGCAAACAATGGGTTTTGCTCACTTTGTTCGCTTCTTGGTTGGAGTTGGTTTCAACGCTGAATCAAACCAAGATCCTAACGAAAAAGTTGATAGTTTTCACCTTTGATCATTTAATCTAAGTTGTCTCTGGAGATTTTTAGCGGTCACTTTGGAAATGTTTCACTTGTCTTAAATAAGCTCTGCTTGCTCACCTCCAGAGGAAAATAGTAAGCCGCACAAATGGGAGGAACTTAGGTCATTACTGACGGATTCAAGTTACCGATACATCCGATTGCATTATTCTGGCAAATGGTAAAATGTAACTGTGTTGGCATATTGGTAGCCAGAGTGCATCCATTGGTAGTCGATTAGGTGCCTGTTAATCTCTTCGTCAACCTATGCCATTCACTTTCAGACGTTTCGTCACCACCTGAGGAGACACAAGTAGCTGCGGCTGGAAAGTTCCACTCTTTGCGTGTGCAACACAGATCATGATCGGACACATCAGAACTAGAAACAACAAACCAAAAGAATCGGACATGGTGGACCAATCGAATGCAAGGCATGAAGGCCACGACGCAACCAGATCACGAAAGGACCAAGCAAATTTCAAGTGAAGTGATTTTGAAGAACCACTCTGGTTGAATGCTAAAGGCGCTTTCTGCAAACTATATAAGCGCAAGCATAAAGATGGAAAATACACACCCGAACGCGCATTGCCCAGCCTCCGAACTCTACCGAAATATCTGCAAGTCGTTTACTGCGCTCAGCAAACAGACCAACAACCACCTGATCAGCTACCACAGTTGCTGACAAAAATTTGGTGAGATATCAGATAAATATCCAAAAAATTAAATGACGGCTGTGTCCAGAACTACGGTGAAACGATGTATGCGGGGACCTCCACTTGAAGAACACCTATCCGAAGTCAGTTTGAATTTCTAAAAAATGCCACTGTGGCTTTTGTACAATGTGTACCTGGTATTTCTGCATATACCCATTGTCTTCATCTGAAGAAGTGGTCGTGAAACACTCAAGTCTTCCAAAAGTAACGTTTTCATGAAGGACTAATCTGTGCTTGTTTCAGCACGACTTACATCTTCCCACGATCATCACTTCTCACTAGTATTTAGACGTTTGAGTGGTTGAAATATAATTTGATCGTTGCTGATAACACATTTGATTTCAAGCATTCTGTCTTTCGGAAGGAAACTTGCGGATTCGGGGTCCAAGACCAACAATATTTATAATGCTTTTTATTCGCTTTGCTTGCAAACGAAGCAGTGAGTTTCTTGAACAGGTATTAGCAATCTCTTCGTAAAGGATTTTTTCAGCGCGCATGCATTCTCACGGATACCGCATGACGTGACACTATTTCCGAACTGCTTTGCAATGTGTCACACACTGCTATATAGTTTACCGTTGGTGTCAACCTCCGTATACTCGTTTTGGGCTTAGTTTATCAGGTGACTGCTCCTTGTAATTTACAATAATGACAAGCAACATCCGACTAAGTATCGTGAGGAAAGGCACAAAAACTAACAAACATATCTGGTCACTGTCCATCCGCTGACGTGACATATGCTAACCACATCAAGTTTAGCTGCTGATTTACCACTTGATCGCCGTTTGTGACCAAACGCAGTTATAACCCAGTGTTTTACGCTGCTGCTCTAATTCTATTGGTTGTTTGAAACGAGGGCTGTTGAAAATGTTCACCTAAAAATATATTTTTCTGACCCAGCAGGAAGCATTCGTTTGCTTCGAGTACCGTAAGTTGGCAAAATAAAAACGGTTAAATTCACCACTAGGATTTTGGCGAAACAATGGTGCGAGATGTGCCTGGATCTGGTGTGGGTTGCCTGGATTGAAATCTAGTCGAAAATTTGTTCAATCGGCATAAAATCTTCTACTGTGTGTGAGCATGTCTCAGGGGATGACTTTCATGAGTGACATGTCCACAAGGAAGTTTGCTTCTGTGCATTTCGTCAATCCTCTTTCGAAGTTCATGCTTTCAGTTTGCGTCACTTTTGGTCCAGACAAGTTTTTCAAATCTGTCTTAAATTATTGTTAGGCCGAACTAAGCTCAACTGCCTACCCACTTGCATGGTGCAGCCTATTTACACATCAACAATCTACTGGAACTGAACTGAAAATGAACTTGTTTGTTTTTGTTCGTGGTATAATCTTCTTAAGGATAGCAGGGATGTTAAAAATATTTGGTCTTGTTGCAGCTCATCAGCCATACACACTCGTGAATTTCGAGGGCGATTTTAAACCACGATTATCTTGGTACTAACTTCGCATTATAGCTTTTGGTCGTTCTTGGCTAATCATCACGCAGTCCTCTCGCGACTAGCTGCAGAATTCGTAGAATTGGCTTTTATACTATCTTCCTCTGAACAGTCGTACTTCTGTCCCAGATGAATTGTTTCAGTTAACCATACCAAATCGCTGGACTGATTTCTGCTCGTCATAGACCTCTTCAGCAGGGCAACTGCTTGACTGGCATGCAAGGCAAGTGTGAAGCAGCAGTCTATCCAGGTCTTAGTATCAACTTATTTACACCATATCCCTATCACTCTCCCACACATCTAATTCAGTTGTAGTGGCAATGGGACCTGCATCCGAACCGGGTCTGGCGTTCAGCAGTGAGTTATTCACTAGACGCCTAGCATAGCAGACAGACGACAAATGGTTCAAGCTGAATGGAATTTGGAGCTGCTCACAAGGTACTCTTTTTGAAATGTACATAATGGAATAAGATCAACGTGCAGCAATTCAGAAGCTTAACAGTTAGCACCAGCATTAGTTCCATTTTATTGGTACATCCCGCAAGTTTCAGCTGGATGTATGTGCATGTGTCTGGTCAAAATATAAAGGACCTAGATAGGAACAGATTCACTGGACGCTGGAAATTCAAAACCGGGCTCCATTTATTTGATTGTGGTGCTGTTCGTATACACGTATGCCAACTGACCTTAGGCACTCTTATATCCAAACCATCACTGCTTACGAAGTTGTGTGAAACATTTTTTTCTAAAATGCCCATTGTTGTTCAGCCATAGCACCAATAACGATTACCGTCACTTTGATAGTTTTACTTAGCTGACCGAACTGAAGGGACGGTTGGTTGGACTGGGTTGCGGTGCCTGAAGCACTGATGCCGTTGTTGAATTTTGTCCGTTTGGAATTCTCGAGGTAATACATGGCCGGAAAATTGTGAATTTCCACAATACATCACCACAAGCTTCCATCTGTCTTGTCAACGCAGAGAAAATAGGCTTCATTTTGATCGCACTTCAGTCACTAATTCACTGGAGGGATATAATTGTGAATTTCCACAACACATCACCATCATCATCTGTCTTGTCAACGCAGAGAAACTAGGCTTCATTTTGACCTCACTTCAGTCACTAATTCACTGGAGGGATATCAACTGATAATATGTCTCCGGTCGTTTGACCGAGGTGCTTTGCAATCAAATGCCATCCATGTGCCATTGAAAAACCCCTGTATAGATTTAATCACTGTCTACATAGCCCTGTCTGGAATGTCTGAATGGTGAAAACACTTTAACAAACCTGTCCGTCATTCTACCATTTGCATTATTTCACCGTCCGTAATTTGCCATTACACACTAATGCGTTGCACTTGGCTGAGTGACTTAATCATGCCGGACAACCAAAATTGGCACGTGAATAAAGCTATCAAACAGCGCAAAATGACCACCACTAAGAAGGCTGGTTCTGATTGACTTTCATGCTGAGAATGCAGACCAGAATCAGAAGGTTGATCCCATACAATAGCACCAGGCGTCCCGTATGGTTTAATCAGGATACTGAGAGATTCATTTCAAAGGAAACAAACTCGCAGAGGTGTGGAACAGGGTGAATCAGTCATCAAAAACATGAAAAAAATCATTATCTTGTATACAACATCCTGTACTCAACTTGTATAACGCGTAATTTTGGTAGAGAGATCAAAACGATTGGAATGGATCTACTCAAGTAATCACAAAATCAACTAGAGGCTCTAGTTATGGAGGCTTGCAAAGTTCACGAGGATGATACATATTCATGCGAGGATGCTACGCCACTTTCACTATAAGGTTTGCAACAAGGCCTCAAACATCGTGTGCAAATCTGAATGGCACTCATTAGCCTGGGTTACAACGTTCGTCGGTCTGTCAGTCAGACACGAATGTGGGCCGATCACTAGTCCCTGGTTGTGGCGTTACTGTCTGGTATCGAGTGTTTTATTCCGCTGTATGTTGACTGACTTTTGTTAATCAGGCTGACATAAAAATTTCAAACTGTCTCTTTGATGCATGCATGGTAGCGAAAATAAGTGGACTTCTCTCGCCCTCTCCTACTCAGACCCTGTTAAAACGGCATCCTGGCCGTAAGTCCCCTGCATAACTTAGTCTGTGTTTACTCTCATAAAGGGAACTGCTCACAACGTTGCTGAAAACTCTTCGACAGCCCACGACCGGTTCCGTCCTTCTTGGGTCTCATCAGGTAGGCGCAGTCCCCGAGTTTCCGTCAACCCAAAATGGACTGTTTTTGAGGAATACACTCATTTGCAAATCAATTTGGCTTTCACGAGAGACTCAACTTAACCTCTCGTTTATGATATTCTACAAGTGAATGTGCTGCACACGGGCCGCCTAATGATTCATTTGGCACGATATCTGAAATATCAAAGTATATTTTCATGAAGGAAGAGTTTTCAGCAACCTTGTGAGTAGTTTCCTTTATGAAAAAATACTGCAATATCTCGAATATCGTTCCAACTGAATCATGAGGTGGCTTGTGTGCAGCACATTCAGTTGTAGAATATCATAAACGAGAGATTCAGTTGAGTCTCTTGTGAAAATCAAATAGCCTGTGTTTACTTTGCCAATAGCTGGAAATACGAGGTCGGTGCAGCTTCTTTTTCGAACGATTTTGAGTGGAGCATATGGAAGAGTGGCTCTATTTTATCAATGCCCTCAGCAAGCTGAGTGCTCACTCGGAAGGGCTCGTTTTCGGACACTGTATCCTTGAAATAGCAAAGCGAACCCTGCAGTTCCAACTTCATGAACTGAGAAAAACTAACGATATTTCTCTCTGAGTACGCACGGCGCCTTGAATTTACGAACACCTGTGAATTCAGCTATCCTAAATTATGTTTCAGTGATTTCAGACCAAAATTAAGCATCCGTGTACGCGGAAATTTTACACTGTGAAATGTTTTATTTCTCCACCGACTTGTCGTCCTCCATCCCCCTGAGAACTAGAGAAGGTCAGACAGGTGGAGTTAAACGCGGTCCTGGAAGGCCGAAAATGCTTAACAAAGGTATTTAGCTTTACCATATGGGGCCACATTAAATTTTATATTTCTTGTCATTCATTCAGTAAGACGCTCATCTTTGATGACCCTTGTTAAGAAGGAAACGGATATGCAGTGCTTCTTGGCCTTTCAGCATACATATGCTTCACCCGAGGGGGGAAATCTCCGTCGAAGAACTTCTGGGTCCCTTCAAATCACCAAAAATATTCACTTTATTGGCTCAATAATTGGGAAACCACCTTTCTCCTGTAGTGTATTAGTTCCCGGATAAAAGCTTACAAGTACTGTCTGTGATCCGTGCTGCCAATTCACCGAGCAATGGCGTATTGCCATAAGCGTAAACGTCCCAAGCCGTGTAGAATTATTTGGAGGAACCTGCGTTTCACGGGACTAAGCTACTCGGAATAACTTTATATTACTCGGCACCGAATCTAACAGAAGTTTCGGACTATTTTAAAACTAGAAATTTCAGGCTTCTTGAGGTGTTGTAAAAATGGAATGTAGACAGCCGCCAGCAATACTCTACCCTTCAAATTAGAAAATCAAATACAGTTACTGAGGAAGCGGTGAAGTGCGCATGAGGGTTGTTTAATCCGGTACCTTGTCGAGAAATGACAGATGTTTCACAAACAAGCTGGCTGAGGAATCAGTGAAGTGCGCATGAGGGTTGTTTAATCCGGTACCTTGTCGAGAAATGACAGATGTTTCACAAACAAGCTGGTCTGCAAACTCTTTTAACATGTCTAAACTTTTGGTTTGAACCTTGATTCATTCTGCAACAGCGAAAGACTGCGTAGTTCCCCAAACCAAAGGCACCTATTTCTTCCCGTTTTAACTACACCGTCGTATGCTATATTGCACTGTACTATAATATAATATGTCAGACGCCAAGCTTGAATCACGGGATATTTCTGCAAGTGTGCAGTGTGGAAATAAAACTACCCGCGGTGGAATCGGACTGCTTCTTGTAGACATTAGTAAGGAGCAAAGCAGTGAGCAACGTGGAGGAACATTTTTTAACCGTCGTTTAGGATGTAGAAAGAAGAAGATTGAGTTCTCCAGTTTCTTTTGGTCACACATTCTCAGTGCAACTTGAACTCGGCTAACATATTTTTCCTCACATTAGGTCGACACTGGCGCAATTGAGAAAGTGTCTCAAGTTTGTCCATTCTCTATAATTACATGACACTCTACACTACCGGGAATTAAAAATCGGCTTATCGGGGCAAGTTAAGTGCTCAGTCGAGAGTGACGTCTGTTTGGGGTCGTATCCTAAATTCGCCCTTTGGGGAACTTTTCACAAATTCATATGATACCAGATGTCATGTGCAAAAGTTGTGAAAACCACAGACATTTTTAAAAAAATAAAGATAAGGAATACAAATGGAATGAGGTGGGAAGTCCATGGGTTAACGAGTTAGAGTCAAGTGGTCGAGGTCAGTGTCAGCGATCGCACAAGCTTCTTTTGAACGCAGAGATGTGGCTCGCGCAGTCAGATTCCAATTGTCTTTGAGATCGACGATAGTCTGAATGTACTAGCCCTGATCAATTCAAAACTATCCATACTGCTCAGGTAAAGAAAATCTATGAAGAATGTTGGTTGCGAATAGCTAACCAGTAGAGTTAACCAGCATGTGTAACAAACCGATTCTCCGTCGGTTCGACACGCACAATCCATACAGTTTAAGGATGACCTCGCAGACAACACTGGACATCAGCCTTTTCTAAACTGCACTTTTCCGTTTGCTCATTCAGTGTACTCTCTGGGAGAGTACATTGCCACACCAGTATACTATTATCTGCAGACATCCTCTATCATTTCACTTTCTGTTGCATTAAGATATACATAGGTTAAAAAGACTGACTTTCATCCAGTAAATGTCAGAAATATTTTTGCTAATACTGCCACGTCTCAAGCAGATGGCGACCTACAGATGTCCGAATATTCCTGATTTTTCCTCCACCTTTTAGTCTTCAACTTCCGCAAATGCTCTTGCGGCTAGAGATTCCCCTTGAACGAAAGGCTTGATGAGTTTCTGAGTGTAGTGCTTAGACTCCTAACCTCCTGCATCACCAAAAATGAGACTGTTGTAGTTTTCGTCAGGCTAATCCTTGCGTACTTGTTTCTTCTGGAGAATTACCCAAAGTACGGCTTAATGCGTATTCCCATAAATTCAGCATCGTTTACCTGAATTTTGAGACGAAGATTTTGCAGCGTATTGTAAATCGAGTTCGCTACAGAAGGCTGAGGAATAAACTGTCGTTGTCATCCATTTGAAGCGATCTTGCATCCCCATTTTCGCTGTGCAGTTTTCTCCTTCGTGAAACTGTGGGAGCAGTGTCTTTAGCTTACGATCATTATGACCATGTATTACTCATTCGTGCGTCGTTACGATCAGAAGCAGAAATTTGGTAGTCGATTGGAGCAGTGGCAGTCGCGTGAGTGAATTCATTCATCCACCGCCCGATTAGTTATAACGAAAAACAACACTAACAAATAAATACCGATCGGTAGGCGGCAAGCAATAGGCAGTTAGATTTGTCTCATCACCTTCTTTCAAAATTTCGGATAAACAGCTTTATGTTGTCGAAGCATTGGCGGGAAAAGCTTAACCCATAAGAGGTTGACACTCATCTTGTGAAATTTTCTTCTTTCGAGCAACTTATAAAAGGTTTCCTTTGAGTTTGAGTTAGATACGCGTTGCTAATAATTCCCAATAATGATAAAACAGCTTTTCACCATAGACTGACTTCACTTACAGGATGAAATTTCCATTGAGAATCTCCTCATGCTGATTTCAGTTGTGCCTGATCATATGGAAGCTTTTTTCTATTGCAGAAGCGATACTAGAGGAAGCAACCCCTTTAGCTCAAGTGGTGCAACGTGCAGGCTGATGTTAACAAACCCCTTCATCTTGCCGCAGTTTCTGTGAAACTGTTCATACGAATACTCGTTTTCAGCATGGAAATCTCACTGATATAATAAAGTAAGAACAAAAAACTTACAGATCGTCAAGGTTTGAATCAGAGTTGTTGACAGACCTTCTGTTTGCCTACCGGTACCTTCGTACAACTGGTCATCATATTCCTCAGTTGGTTGCGTTGTCTTATGACACTGGGTAACGATATTCGATCGTGACCGCTGACGATTTCCTAGTCCAGTCCCGTAGACACACATCTTCAAGTAGTCCAAGAGGAAGATATTGAGAGCGCTCGCTCCGGAGACCTGTGTGGCCGGACGAATGGCTGTCCTTGGCTGATGCAATTGTCATTGTTTGCTCCACTCGGAAGCTTCTGTGGACTTCGAACCTACATCCTACTGAAATTCATCATCATCATCATTATCATCATCATCATCATCATCATCGATAGCATGATACCAGTGTTCGACACCAATGCTCTACTGCCGTACCACCAAAATTTCTGCCGTAAAATTATGATTTTCCACTGGAGTTAGAAGTAATTTATCAGAAGAACAACTTGATATTGCATCGGACGCTTGCGTGGTAAGGTCACAACGAATAAACTCTCCATCTTAATAACAGCAACTACCATTCAGTTTGTCCGGAATGAAAATGGTCCAATGGTTTTTCAAAAAGAGTGCCAACCAAGCTATCGGATTAGAATTTTTTAATACGGCAAGTCTGTAGCGACGTGCAGCAAATACCAACTTTTACCAAATTTGTTATTGGAACGGGAGATAACGACCCATATTGATTAGCTGAAAAGAGGCAAACCACGAGGTTTCACCAGGAGAAGTTTGGTGGGGGTAATTCTCGACAGCAGCAGCAACAAGACACGTAAGGAGGGAATTGGGCCGCCCTACCGTGCATCAGAAATATATCCGAACTCACAATAAGATCACTGCAACCGAAGGCAATCCGAGTAGATCATGAACCAACAGCCACACTGAAGTCACTGGTTTCAATACCCAAGCGTAGGGTGTATGGGGCATTTTGTACTGAGTGGAGTGCATGGTGTGCGATAAACACTACATAAGATAAACCGGACAAAATCTGTCTTCAAGGATGAAAGAAAATAATATCAGAAACGCAATCCACTCTCTATGGTCTGCATACAAGAGACACAACTTCGATTCAGAAAACCTGGGGATCTTGACACGTACAAATACGAGGAAGGTAAGGGAGTTCAATCCATATATTGCGTTCCATCGCACACTGTACAAACGAACAAACGAAAAACGACCCTATTCAAGCACCACCAAGAATAAAGAATCACCGGATTATTAAGATAATTCAAAAAGAACCAGCCACCAGACGGGTGGGGCAGTAGGCAACCGTGGCAGCCAGAGAGCCGAAGGACAAAGAATCTCGGACACGAGTCACATAGGTCAAGGTCAAAGTTCATTTGGACGTTGACTCATCAGTGTACGGGTTAACTAAAAAACACGTTCAGTCACGGTTGACGGTTGCCCTCCGACCAGCATCACTATAGCAACAGGAAAATAACGTCCTCGCACCGACACACCACATATAATGACGAAATGCTAATCTACTGACCACTGATATCATTTTAGCTGGTAGCGAAACTTTACAAGCATGTCACTAAGCTCGGCGAACGGAATACCAGTCCTCGTCCGGTTTTTTAAGTCTGTACGCGGCTCTCTGAGAAAAACTAATCCAAGAGAATTCGTTGTCACTGCACCGAATTGCAGCAAACCTTGGCACAGTGGGCTTGTTGGTGTCATCTGCACTGTTCGGAATGTGCGGACAACATGTGATCCAGTGCACACGTTGATGGTGTCGGCAACCAAGTGGACAAGTTAGGATATATATATATATATATATATATATATATATATATATAAGTAGCTCAGTGGAAGAATAAACTTCACCCGATGAGTGAAACTTCTATCTGAGAAGTCGTTGCTCGAGGAGCCAGTCAAGGACGAAACCTCCACAAAAAATCCCAAATATCCTCACACTACCAACAAACGGGTGATTAACCATTTCAAGAGTTCGAGTTAAGGAGGTTCCGAATGTGCGGGGCATCAATTTTGAGAAGCAGTGGCAATGCTTTATGTTTGTTGTCAGACGATGATGCATCCCGTCGAAGGTATTGAAAGGTCAGTTTCGTACTGTGTTGTTGGCAGATCAGTTACAAAACAAGCATATCTGTGATCTGATCTATTGTAACCCCAGCGTTTGGGATTTCGCTGAGCATCAGGGAGGCAATTTCTTGATATGATGGGCTACTCATTAGGTTGCTGGAAACCCTTCGACATATCTGTGAAGCACTCATGAGCGCGGGAAAGTCACAGCGTACGCTCAGATACATTTAAATATGTCTATAATTTTTAATTTAAATGGGAAAGAAAAAATACACGAGACTGTCTTGCCAAGACATGCCAGAGGTGGCCAATTCGGGAGATTTGGTGGGGCGGTGTGTCTGATTTGAGGATGTAGTGGAGTCGAGTGAGTTGTCAAATAGTACAGAATCGCTCAGCTGACTGAACAAAGATTCAGACCGTTGAGATGAGTATTATACTGATTACGATAATGGTAAATCATACAAAAATCATTTCGGCCGGGCCACAAAAGGGTATGACGTTTAAGCTATTGCAAGGAATGCAAAGTGTGAACTTAGGTACAAGAATAATATGAGGTAGGCCATAGAGAAAGACGCCAAGCTGGTAATGAACCTCATTAGCAGTCAGTCGCGGATTCCCTAAAACCAGAGCTGAAAACATGGGATTAGAATATTGAATAGAGAAGCGGTGTATTCGGTGAACCAGTCGCTGTAGTATGATTAGTGCTGAGTACAAAATCAGGTAAGCGTCGAGAACTGATGAATGGCTCATCATGGATGCAATCGTTTAGGGTAAGACTTAATTGTGCAGCGAACGGTTTATTAAAGTTTCCAAAGCTTGCTTTTTGGCCCCCAGATTCTATACAGCATTCGGGGTTCACAGAAGCCTGCATCATCATCATACGAATAACCGTATTCAATGACGTATTTTATACTCTTTCTATTTCAACACTACATGCTACATCCAGGAGTGCCTGTACTGTGTGCAGTCTGCGCTAGACCGGCTAGTCTTACACAATGTGCATAGTCAGGCGTGACCAGGTTCTATCCTGCATTCTCTCCGCCCCAGGTAACACTTGTTCCCTCCCCAAGGAGATCGGAATTTGAAAAAAACTGACGCTTTAAAATATCTTCTTTAGACTGATCACGCTCTCTCGAAATGCAAGAATTTTGGTCGGTTCTCTCACGTGTTCACCTCAAACGGATTCAACTCTGAGTGTAATTGAGTGTAATTTTAAACATCCTAATAGGATTGCTAATTGTTCGATGTGCTGTCAGTGAACGTTTCCTTTTACGAACGTCGTCCCTAGGTAAGCGCAAACGGATGAATATCGCAAAGCTGAAAAACAAACGAAAAACGTGGTGGAACGTTTGACAAAATATACAAAAGAAGGGCGGTCACCCTAGTTATCAACGAAGTTGCAGTATACAATTAAAAGTCTATCCGTAGTTTTATGCTGCATGGCACTCAGTTTTGCCACCTAATGAGTGCTATTACTAGATGCTGGCTGCTTCGGTGACGATCACTTGTGGTTGGCTGCTGCCTTCCTACATGTTTCCCAAGAGGATAGATTTTATGATATTACTCTGCCTGTTAGGTCGACTATGCTCGAACAGCGTAGGGTCTATACTAATATACAAAAAAGCTATCAAATCTGGTTGATATTGCCGCATAAAATGTGAATCAAATGCACCTATGGAAGCTAACCACCACGTATAAGTTGTAGTCAGCAAGCCCGCTACATTTTCCTGACGGAACTCTTTTCTTCCTCTAAAAATCGAATATAAGTTGAATGTGATCAAGCCCATCTCGATTTGGTAAGAGCTTCAAGTCCGAACCTTTTGAAAAGTAGTCCCACGTTTTTGACAAAAACTGTTCGAAAGTACTTCACTGTAAACATTCTGGTAAAGCCTAATGTAACTAACTGCCGGAGTACCTAAAACTTTCGAATTAAGTAGGCCTTTAAACCCGATCTCAGCCTCTCGATTTCCCCTTTATAGACTTGGGCAACCTGGCAGTATCTCAGCCCTCGAGCTTCCTTTGAGCGGCGTGGTAGTTAGGCATCAAAAGAGTGTTACCTCTGAACGAACATAAGATTAAGAATTCTTGCACTGATCAGTTATTAGGCTTTGCTAAATTCGCCTTTGGGTTGGTTGAACCGTACAATTATGGACAGAATAAAAGTTCATGCAACGTGTACAATAGAAAAGCTTGACAATTTATGTAAATACCTAACTTGAAAACGACGCCATACAATGACAACATGTCTTCGCTTCGTACTAGTTTGAAATTCAAAATAAAGATCTGTCACAAGGACAACAGGGAAACTGAGACTCAGTGTATCATTTGTGAGTGGTACTGACTTGTTCTACGGAGCTAACAGGAAAGAGTTTGTTCGTTGGAGATTTTTATCACCCCATGGAAAAATGTTGCTTTCTTCCGAAGTCCATAAATCCAAAGCGAATCAGCGCCGTGGATGAAAACTTCAAGATCCGTGTTTACTTGGGCGGGTATTTTTGGACATTCAAAGTGGGTTAGATTCTGACAACCGTGACACATGACCAGTGTGTCGCCAGCTCGATTAATCTGCCGGCACGCACATGAGCGTAAACAATGTCAATCTAATAAAAGGGTAATTCTTCAGCAGTCAGGGTAGGAGTTATTCACCCCCACCTTCTCCATCAGAACAAAGCCTCCACCACCGAAAACCGAGGCGTCAGTGCCAGATTTACTATCGCTCTAAAATCATTGCTACTGAAATGGCGGCGTGATCGCAGATGATATGATTGACTTACAGTATGTGATGTCGAAAATTAAGGGTACCACTACATAACAGAACGTTTAGTTTTTGGATTGCTTGCTGTCAGTAATGCCCGTATTTGGGACAGATAAGTTTTAATTGTTGTTATTAACAGAAAATAACTTCTTTCCAGGATCATGGAACAAATTACCGCGATTCAGTGGTTTACTATTGACAAGTGAGCTTTTTAATCCAAGTTGTTGAACAAAATAAAAGTGACTTAACTGCCTTAAGTGCATCAAAAGTGCGAAGATTTTATGGTTTTTCTAACATTTAGCGATTAGGGTGGAGTGTGTTTACATGTTAGTTCATTCTTCTCAGAAGGTGAGAAATTCGATACATCAAACATCACGTTCACTACTATACTGCAGCTGTAAATCTCCAGGATCGGCTGAAATCAACCGCTATTGCATATCTTGACTCGTGATTTCTAGATAATCTGATGCTTACTAGCTCCTCAGGTAGTGATCACCCAAATAATGGCCAATATGTCGTGGGATACTTTCCTTCGTACGAAGAGTTGGGGCATCAACTTCCAAGTTATTATATGATCGAAACCAACCTTTTTGAAATAGAGACGAATTGGTTCCATCCTTTCTTGATGGGGCGTCACCAACAGTGTGTGACCCACCGGCACCTAATAAAATTCGAGCCTTCTGGACGAGCGTTAAATAATAAAATCTCATCGCGGATGAATACATCAGTCGCTTCCAAGTCGGACATAACTGACCGTATAGGTTAAAATTCATCATGCGTCACTGGAAAATGGAGCAGCTGGACTTTGTCTTATCCGTCGCTTGCGCATGTATAATAAAAAAAGATGCTAGCCTCCCCATCCAGTTCCAATACACTGAAATTATGTACCTGAGTTCCCCCTATGGCACCTCTGGTTTAACAGTGAGTGGAAAACAGTTCGTCATTATTTGTTCACGATATTCTATATCCTTCTCGGTTTTACGCCGTTGATGCATTTCAGGACACCATACAGTACAGTCTGGTGTCATCTGCACGCTGCTGGAAACGGTTCAAGTTTGAGATTACTATCCTGAAATTGCGACTTGTTAAATTAGAGGACTGCTTTATCATTATAACACAATGCTAAGGTTCAACTTGATCTGAAATTGACTAGCGCAAGTGGTTCACTTGATCTATTTTCATTAGAAAAGATATCCCAACATGGTGCGACAGAGTACACAATGTGGATACACTTTCAGGAAATGAACTCAGTGTTACATGCAAGTCGTTGAGTAGACTTCTTACCAGTATTTTACGAAGTCTCACAGTGTCGCGTCAGTGAACGTATGCGTCCAATTGCTTTCACGTCCAGTCACGCAAGTTTAGCACCGGTTTAGAGAAGCGGGAGTAAAACTGAATCAGGTGTAGTGACACAAACATGTCGTCTCGGCTTTACAGACTACCCTTTGCTAAAGGTTACTCATACGATTAAAAGGTGTGCTGCAGACGGTAGATTTTGCGCTCTTGGTTCCGGTACTGTAAGACGAGGCTACGACAAACAAGTAATAAGGGTGGGGTTGTTATCGCCTATTTATGGCCATTGTAAAAAATGTGGATCAATAACAAAGGAATGATTTAGGGAATGATGCTAATAAGAAAAAATAGGGTGCCCTGGACAGTCTTTAAGTCACAGTAACTTGCAATTTAAGGGCGTTAGCAACGTAAAGTAGATTACAGGATGACTCTGCTGGCATCGAAACAAAGCGGGGATAATTGGTCCAACTTTGTTCGTTTTGGTGACAGACACACAAGGCCTCAAAAATCCTGGCGGATAATGGGAAAAGGAATACCGATCAAAAAGCTGGAACGAATGTTTTGAAAACGGACAGATAAGTATTTCTTATCCGGGCCTGCCCTAAATGTGTTCTTTTCAAGAGAGAAACGGAAGTCACCATCTGCTCTGTTTCTGGTTATGTTTTATTTGATTGCCTTCCACCGCAAGAGACCGTGCATCTTATGTAAGTGATATAGGAAACCGCATGGCTGCCCAAATAGTTTATACATGACTGTACTAAGTCTACCACGCAACAGGTCGGCAACAAATAATGAGTGCTGGGGAGCTCTTCACCAGATCTAGCTCCACCAAAATGACGTAGTGCCACTGTACATGAAACTACATGTTTTCCTCAGAAAAAGACAGAGTTGTTATACCCCCAGTTATATTCTGAATAATTCGAGTGCCAGAATGAACTGAGTCCCTGCGCCTTAAAAGTGGTTCAATTGTTTGGGTTCCACAAGTCATACTACTCAAGCAAGTTAGGTTGAAAAACGGCAAGCAAACAAGAGTAGGAGTATTTAACTGTGATAGGATTTAGGTTTTCGACGCTGTATCATGTAGCGATCACAGCAAAAAATATCACCTGTGAAGATTCGTAAGTTCAGGATCTCCTCCTTATCCAAACTTGATTGCAGTTCTATTCCAAACAAGAGGACAATCTACTCCAACACTAAACCCTAAAATCACTCACAAATGTCTCTGTTTGTGACTGAAGTTCATCGACCAGTCCCTACCGAACGGTAGACGAGGACTTTTCTCTCTTCCTCTGTGCAAACAAAGTGAAGTGACTCTTCATTTGTGTGAAGCACACCAGCCGATCCGTTCGGGTTGCAGCTGTGTTTGTGGACGTTGTTGAAAGTGTAGAATCCTGAAAGATAAAGATCAAAGAAGACGCTGAAATTAGGATATTGGCTGATATTTGACATTCCAAAAAAGCCAGATGGTGATTGCGATGGTGACTGTAACAGCGCATGCATTAACACCGACGTATCCGGTAGTGTTTTGGAAGATGTCTTCTCGAATGGTGACGAAACGTTTGCAAATCAATTGCCAAGCTAGGCGAACAGATCAACAGCCACCTGATCAATTACCAACTGACGTATCCAAAAGTGAGCAAGACTTCTCCCGATTGTATGATGTTCGACATCGACGACAGTTATGCTTACCTGACCTTCGCTCAAATACTGCCGCGTTCAAAAGATGGTTCATGTGAGACATGTCATGTTTTTATTTGCTACCGACAAACGGAGGTGTCCAGAATTAAGCAGCTTGTTCACTTTCTCTCGCGATTTCTTGCCAATCCCAGTCAACTTTCAAAATCTAGATGAAAGAATCGCTGTGTGTTCATTTAGGGATATCTACTGGAACTGTGAACGTTTACCATGAGATACTGACTTTTATCCAAGGCACGTTTTTGCGGCAATGGAAGTTGCAAAACTGTCTAGTGGTGGTTATTAGGAGAGTTTATGGCTGTTGAAGAGTTTTCAGCAACCTTGTGAGTAGTTCGTGGCCATTCGAAAATGAAATATTTGGCTTGCATAAGAAGGACATCTATGTGAATATGACGGTAATTTTTTTCGGAACGCCTAGTATTAAATCTAACCGAGCTTATATTTCACTTAGGTGCTTATTTCAATACCGTTTTGCTAGCATTTCGAAATTTCTTTCTGGAATCCATAAGCTTGTGTCATAAATTGTGTGCTGTCTTCATAATGGAAGATCACCCACACTCCAAAGACAATTATTCGTATTTAAGGAAAGAAAGGCGGTTCAGAAACCAGTCCTCATAGACAGCGCTCACTGCGGATTGTCTTGCTTCCGCAACTTAGTCAAGCATCACCAATAACGTCTGGGTGGTCCATTATAATCTCGTCGGTTAGCTGACCAGATGGATATGATAATTATTTCAAGGCATGCTGGAGGTTTGATCCAGCAACTAACACCGAAAAGACGGGACACCCGTATCCGGAACACCAACGCACCAATACACTATCGACAGGTTTTGTATGTTGTTGAGAGTTCAGCTGTCCTGTTGAATGGAACAAGCAGAATCGTATTTTGTTACTCTTTATTAATCGGATGCGGAAAAATGGTGACAACTTGCAGGTTTGATGGTGTTCCGATTTCCCGAATTCCTAAACCAGTGACGCTTGCGGATAGCGCATATCCTGGAATTTTCAGTAGCCTCGCGTACAATAAATGGCTCTGCGGCACCTGTTTTTATGGTTTAGCTTACTGGAGACGTTTATAAGCCTGAAGAAAATAGGAGTGAAGTTAAACTGAACCGGTTGAACTGGAATACTATCCTTGCAATAGTTAAGGTTGTACGTAAGATTCTTGGCGTCCAATTCGCCTCTGTGAAAACAGTCCGTTCAAGACAAAGGGAAGCCACCCTGAAAGTGTGCACATAGCCGGAGGATGCAAGTGACAACCATGAATTCATTTTAAGACATTTATAGGTGCTGGTAATTGTCAACCTCAAATTCTTCTTAGAAAGAATTCTTCGTAAGACCAGAGGGCTTTGGTCCATTGAGGGAACAGTCGCTTATAAGCAAAAAACCGATGAACCTTGAGGCTACACTTTCCATATCTTGTAATAATACTCAACTGAGTTTTTCAGAATACTGCAACTTGACGATGTAGTGTCTGTAATCCGTTGCCACATATTTACCATTTTTCCTGAACTTAAACTACAATTTGTAAATGTCGTACATATTTTATCATGACGTTTGTTTTGATTTTACGAATACACAATTTTCCGGTGCGACCTGCTGACTTCTTGCTGAACGAGTGTATTTACACTCCGTTGGACTGTTTGCTGACTGCTGAAATCTCTGGGTTTGCGTCAACCGTTGAACGACACAATAAATCCCCGTGGCACTTTTCAGCTGTGAATAACTTTCCTATCGTGGAATATCTCACTCACAGGCGAATCATCCGTGGGAAATTTCTAGGAGTGAATATTTCCTTCACAGCCGGTTACTGCATTTGGATCGGTGTAGTGGACTGTTGGATCTACGTGATTTGACTACTCGTTTGACTACTCATCCTTTTCTTATTGTGATTTTGTATTGGTTACTTTACTTGTTAATTTGTTCGAACACGCTGATAAGGCCCTAGTCCGCTACAACCACGAACATATCTAAACCTAGAGTCTATGGAATATGATCCCTTGCTATAGGGTAAACTCCGTACATGAGTCAATTAGATCAAAACAGCATCATTCGATGACTTATACAATAGTATTTTAAGCTATAGCTGTTTTCTGTATAAAAGGGTTGGATTTTACATGATCTAAAGTGGCGCCGTTCAAGAAACCGTGAGTTTCGCGTGTTCTTGTGTATATTTTGGAACGAAGCCGTGCAAGCCATTCACCAACCCTTGAAACTAAACGAAGCGCATTTTTCACTCCAACAGGAACTGGGCTGTCGACGAATTTTCAACAACCTTATGAGTAGTGCATTACAAATAGGAATTGTTCTAGTTTTTCTAGTCGGATCTGCAGCCCGAAAATTTTCGTACCCCATATAATTTGCCGAATATTTCTGACTGAAAGACCATCCGCTTCCTGCGACAGAGTCGATATGTTAATTCGGCTGCTGTCTAGGTTCACTTTAGCAGATTGGGTAGATTGACCCCAGAAACACGAGTTCATTCATTCTTGAAGAGGGTAGTCTTTCTAGATTCTTCGTTTGAGATGACAACGTATTCATCGCTTGCTTTTCTGGAGAACATTAAGTCTTTTAAGTCTACTTATGTGAGCTGCTTACGCCAGCTTTCATGTTGTAGCATCAATCTGTCTCAACTCTGCATGACATTACAGCAACAGAGGTGCACTTCATAAAGGCCTCGCACCCTTTCGTCCACTGAAGCTTTTTGGAAATGGTGACAATGACTGCATGTCATGCATCAAACTGATGCCTTGGGTGAGTGAAGACCGGATGAGACTGGAGGCATTCATGGTACAATGAGACAGGGAACAAAATAAATCACAAGCAGAACAGCGAACCACTCACACCGCGCTACTATTTTCTCATTCCAACTCATAGTGGCTGGACCTGTAATCATGCGTTCAGTTGAATCAGTTTTATGTTCGGTTTCAATTTGAAGCCCAAGAAGATAAGATAACTGCGGAGCGCTATCAAATATGGTTAACACATTTTTGGGAAACTTGATAGAGTGCTTAAAGGCCATTTTTTCTTTTATTGAACGCCATCTAGCCAAACTTCTAATATACATAAGTTCTGCTGCCATTTGCTCGCTACCAGCGATGAACTGGAACAACTAGCAGCTTTTTGTTCTGGTAACACATTTCGGTGGTGTAAGATGCATGTGTTAGGTATTCCACTGGTAGCAGCTGTTGAGGTTCCCGATGTGGACCTTTGAGTCACCCGTGGGGTTGATGATCCCGAATATCACAAGAAAGAGTTGGATCTAAAAGTGTGCAGTACTATTTACACAAAAGTGAGCGAAATTGTACAACAGACCTGACTTGTTCACGTTCGTAGCGTCGACAAGTGCGCAAGTCTATCACTGATCGGCACAATGCAACGTCATCTTCCGCACACCGGACAACGGCGAGTGCGATGTTGGTGTGGATTGTAGTCATCTCTTCCGAAACCAGTCCCATGATTCTCTGTAGCGATGGAATGACGCAGGTGCTCTTAGAAATCAACTAGCTGTTGAGGTTCTCGAGACAGAACTTTAAGTGACGCCTAAGTTCGACAATCCCGAATATCAAAAGGAAGGGTTGAGTTCGTAATTCCACGCGTCTCTCAAAGTTCCGTATCGGGAACCTCAACAGTGCTCTTTTGTTTACGTTCGTAGCGTCAGTAACCTCACAGGTCCATCACTGACAGTCATAGTGCAGTGTCAACGTCCGCGGACCAAACTACGACGAGCGGAATGATGGCTGAGTGGCGTGAGTTGCGATCGTCCCTTCCGACGACGGTCTCGTGATTCTCATTGGACGTGCGGTCACACGGAACACATGGAAAAACAGGTCAAGGAAGGTTCAGCAAAAGGGACATGAACGTGCATGGGTACGTAGGTCAGCAGCGCGCATTCACACACAGACACGCATGTCAATACACAAGTATCGGAAAGGCTGGCCTCTGCTGCAAGGTGAGTGGTGGGTACGGATAAGCAAAACAACTGAAGCTCAAAAGTACATAGGCGGAGTAGGCAAATGAATAGGGGACTTATCATAAGGTCAAGTCAGATTTAGCACTACCATATGCTTATCGGATACATTAAAGCACTTGTGGTAGTATGTGAAATTATGAGTAGTGTCTATATGGGCGTCCTACTCCTCTAAGCTACTGATATTTCTCCATTTTTCTAGAGTCAAGAGTAAATTGACCAGTGATACAAGACTCAGCGAAATGATTGAAAGTTCTTTGTGGGTTTCTCGTCGTATACAACAATTAATCCGTTTTTGCCTCCCGAAAAGGGCACTAAAACAAAATTTTATTTATGCTGTGACACGTTACGTTTCAATGAGGTTCTAAGCTAGTCTTGTCTAGATTTTTCACCATTGCCCACTCGCCAAGTACCAGTTGTTTTCCCCTCGTTTTTCCTATTGTCTCCAAGTGTCCTAGCTTGGGTTGGCTATTTTCATCGACGCTTATTGTTAACACAACTTTTGGGCGCTAAACTAGCTGTTGACACTAGTTACTGGTGGCTACATAATTCTTTCAATTATTTACCGTCGATTTAGGATTAATTTTTCAGTTCTATGCTGCTTCTGAATGATCTAATACACGTTAGTTTGCACACGTTACGTTCTGATACTTGTCTGGCCTCAATATCGACGCCATTCTGGCGACAACGCATGGCCTGCAGTAAGTGTTTCATTTGCTGGTAAACTCCAGACACATTCGACTTCTGCCGCTTGGCAAACAGTCTGCCAGTTTGCACACAAAACACTCAGCAACACACAGTCTCTTAATGTGCTATTGTGAATTTTGTGCGCTAAAACTAGACAGCCGCAATAATGCTCCCAGCGGATAGATATTTTCTCGCCACTCAGTATCGAAAGGGATATAAACTATTGCTTAACAGTCGACTAGACGAATCCGGCCTCGGTGATGTAGTCAGACTCAACATATTTATTCGATCCGCATGGTAGCACATCGCGATACGCGTGACTGGAATTCTCATCGAGTGGGTTTGCTCTGCAAAATACTAACAGTGCATTACAATGTGTTAAGGTCTTTCGCTTGAGACAGTGTTCTTCACTGCGGTCAGTCTGTCCGAATGGGTCGATTTTCAAGACGGCAAAAATTGATTCCCGTGAGACGGTAACTGTATTGATTAAAACTGTCTATGTTGCTCATTCAGAAATAAGTAGTCTGCACATTTAGGACCCCTTTGTTCTGTGGGCTAGAAGCATAAAGCAAATGGTTAGACCAATCATTAGCACCTTCCAGTCATCAGTGAACAAATGCAGAGGGAGATGACAGTGTTGTTTTCTATGTTGATGATACGTGGTACGAAAATATTTCCACCCAGATTAGTCCGCAGAATTCAACAGAAAAGTGACAAACCTGATGAACTGTCGTTCGTCGACATACCGCAGTTCAGCTGGGAGTTAAGAGAAGTGTCTCAAGCCTAGAAGCGGGATGATATGTTCAGAATTTTCCCACCTGCTGGTTACGCACAGCTCAGGAATAAAATTTCGCAGAATACAAACCGGGCCAAATCGTGGCTCTGTGCGAATTGTGACTCAGTAATCTATGTACAAAGTTGCGATAGTATATTTTTCCGTAGCCAAAGCCGGGAATTCCTTGTTTTAATTGAGAAACAGGACAACTTGACTGGCTTTGCAGAAAATTTCTTGACGAGGGAGTGCTGATGCGGCTGTACTTCGGGAGAGCAAAAAGCACACTACCTCTGTTCAGGTTGAACATTTAGAGAAGGATGCGTCATAAGACATGGCATTAGAAATAGGTAATTTGGAACCAGCGTCACAATATCTAGTTTTGCGCAGCTAATTCACCATAAAATTTCGCTTCCCCTAAAACGAAATCACCCTCACCAATAAAAGTTTACGTTAAAATTGAAAATACGTAAGGAACACAGGGGAAATGACGTGCTATCGGAAGCTTCTTTCTCAGTTTGCTCAAACAGTATGTACAGTTACGATTCAAGCATGAAATGGCGTAAGGAAATTGCTGTTAATGATGAAGCAAACGCCGTTTTGTTCATGCATAGAGTGCTTATAAGTAGCACATGAATAGATGAAATCAGTCCCCTGAAACTTCGGGCATCCACCAGTAGATGACCTGAATATTCTACTTCATGCTTGATTGAGGGGAAATGACATCTCAGGTAGAAACCTCACTAGCTCAATGGGAGCTAATCATACTGCCCATCAGCCATTTATGGTGGGCCAGATTAGTCCACACTTACTGGCCCGGAGGCTTGGATTGGAATCACCCCGGGACTTCTCAAGGTAGACAGTTCTGACGGTTCTAAGTAAGGGTGAAAAAGTTGTACAGTACTTCTCGTCATCGAATAATCTATCTTACAAAACATATTCTTCGTAAGGAAAAGTTTTTCCTAATTTTTCAGATACACCATTTCCCTCCGAATAGATTGTAAATTTTGTGTATCCCTCAGAAGACTTAAAACTTACAAGCAGTATTCCCTCACCGTCAAATGCACCCATTAACGAAATTCAAGGAGTTACCAAACCTCCGCATCGCCTGACTGCTCTGTTCTTCCCTCAGTTTCTGGCAGTGGGTTTTCGGTTGTTGATAACTGAAACTCGTTCTTGTCCACACTGTGATGAGCTGTTTTGATTCAGCGATACGAGGCTCTACTCTATTGCTGCTGCCAAAAATCCTCGTATACCTAAAAAAATTTTAACCTGGTTACTTTACCATAAATATATATTGCTTTGTTATTGAAATTTCTTCTGCGAGAATTGCTAATAAGTTACGCAAATGATCTGGCTACATAAGAGATTAAACATAGAACAATTTATCTTTGTGATGTACTACTCATAAGGTTGCTGAAGATCCGTCGACAGCCCACGACCGGTTTCACCCCTTTTAGGGCTCATCAGGGAGTCGCAGTCTCCGGATTTCTGTCAACCTTATGCTCTGCTTGAAACTAAATTGCACTAAATTAGTGAATATACACCCATTTGCAAACCAGTTTGGTTTTTTCGAGAGACTCACCTGGAACCCGGCTGAGAACATCACAAACGAGAGATTCAGCTGGATTTCAGGTGAGTCTCTCGAAAAAAAAGCAAATTGGTTTGCAAATGAGTGTATATTCGCTAAGCTAATAACTTACTTCATAAGGCTAATTAGTACAACTCTGGTTTATGTTGTTCACAGTCGTTCAAACTTATGGTGGGAAGAAATAAAAAATGTAAGGTTGGTGAATTTATGATTCCGTATGAGGATTTTTGCAAGAATTTGATCAAAACACGGATCCCTGGTCCAAAGTGAATGATGACCTCTCTTGAGGAAGGCATTTTACCCAGTGTGGTTACATTCACTGTTCGAGTGGAGTAAATGTTTAAGTCTCGTGATCTGATGAGCTCCAAGAAAAGTGCAAAAACCAGCCATGTAAAGACCGACAATGGCGTAATGACCACATAAAAGATGCTCTCAGGAAATGCATTGCAGAACCTAGAAAATAGTCCGGCCGTACGCGTTGTGTCGGGTGTATTGAATGACAGTTAAGTCTGACCAGTAAAGATGGTAACGTGAATGTATAAAGGTGAGGCGTGTCGATGTAACCATTTAAACTTAAAGATTTGTGGCTTCAAATTTTGGAAGTGATTTATGGATCGGCCAGATTGAGAGTATGTCCTGTAAACACAATGTGATCAAAATTTTAGACCCAGATTTGGAGACAATTTTTCTGATAGAACAACACCCCCGTTTAGCAAAATCCCACATTTTTTCTTTCACCTATGAGTGACTAGGTTCACTATTATAGGCCGGTGTAGGAATGCTTACAAAGACCTATACACCAGATTTAAACCGCTTTGCCAATAAAGGCAATCACTCACAAACTTCAGTGGCAAGGATGTGGACTTCGTAGTCTCGGGAATACGGTACTCCCGTTTCACAAGAGACAACTTACGGGAGAACGCAAACTGTCATTTGATTCGACGTATCCCCCAAATGAAGGCGCAAGCGAGAACGAAGTCAATCTTCAACAGGGATGCGAGTACCTTGACTTCTAACCAGCCTAAAGAATCGCACAAATTTCAAAGACATGACCCTCATTCGAGGTATAGAAGTATACCAAAGAGTTTCTTCAAGTTGAACAAAACGCTTATATGACATTTGCCCCTAGATAATGAGTTTTGCGTGCAACTGTGCTTGATACACATTTTTCTTACATTTTCGCCGCACCAAACAGTGACTAATACCGCATGCATTTGCAAATTTTGGCTAATCAGTCCTTTTCTGCCACAACGCACCACAAAAATTATCCTAATGGAATCACAGTTCAGTAGAAGCATCATCAATGAAGTCATCCCATCCCACTCTGACGGTGAAAAACATGAATTACGTTCAACCATAAATAAGCTATCATCAAACTTCTTCTGAATGAATAGAAACCGATCTAGCTGGCCCATTAAACCGATGATCAAAGTGAAAACACCTTACGTTCACTCACCACAATACGACTTGGGAAAAGGGTTCGGTTATCCGGAAATGAGTTCCTAAAATTCGATGTTGCTTCGTTAAATTTCGGGGACATGCCTAACTGCACAAACCAAGTCCTCAAATCCGACGCGTGAGGCAGTGATGGTTCCGGCAGCTTGGACATCCTTAGCGTCCTTCGTTCGACTCAAATACCGGAGGCAAATCCGAATTGTCTGAGAGTATTCTTTTCCAAAATGTAAGGTGTCGAGTCACCATAAGACACTGAGACGCCAGAACAATTAGAATACATAACTGACGACATGTAAGCACGCCTTGTACATTCTTCAGTCGCCAGACAAACCCATCCGAAATAAGGTCAAGGGCACAAATTAGACCGTCAACCACTAGTGCGGTGGTAGTTTCGGTGAAGCTTGCATCAGTAGTGCATGAATCCGTTGCACCGAGACTTGAAACCCGGACAGTTGTTCGATTTATATGGGATCCTGAACAATTGGGAATCGTGGTCTGACACAACTCCACCAATTTCTTTCTAAAAAACCGAGATACCACAAGCGCACTCTAGTCGCATTTCTTCCCGTTCGTATGGTGAGTGAATTGTAATACTGCAAATGATTTACGTGAGGCTGTTTTTGCAAAGGGTACCCCCCGAAGCTTTTAGTAAAAGGGAGATGCCATTCAAAAGAAACGTTCCTGACTTTATTAATCCAAACTGGTCGTTACAAAAGATGGGAAAGACTGGCTGGCGAGGATGTCATGCGTTGAAATAGTAACTACCTTGACAAGATTCTTCTTAGTTTGGAATGTGCATTCGAGTTACTTAGGTACACGATTAATAATAAACGGTGAAATTTTTCGCAACCCCTGACAATCCCCAAGGTGAACCTGATAGCCCTATAGGTCTTGAATTTGATTAATATAAGGTTGAAATGTTTAGCCCTGGAAACGTACTCGCATTGTGTTCCGTTTTTATGGAGATTCGCCAGATTTACTGGGATTCATTTGAGTGGTTTTCTGGAATGAGGTCCACACTAGTAGCCTCAAAAACCAACAGTCCACCAGGTTCAAAGTACTTGACTAGGAAGTCCTGAGAGGCCGGTCCATCAACAGACCCAACCAGGGCAGATAAGACTAGAATATACAATCAGGAACTCTTCTTGTCTGGAATGGTTTTCACAGCTTAGCATTAAGCCCAAACACACATACGTTGTGTTAATATTGAATGCGTCAGAGTTTTAATGGAAGTAATTTGGGTGGTAGGATAGTGTTAGGGAGGATGCTAGCGAACCAATGTCTAGCTTGATAATTATACCATATGAATGTCACCTGTTTCTGCTTTCTAGTAGGCTAAAACTGAGAATACCATCGGAAGGATACTAGAGTTAACAAGGTTCTTAGTACGACTTGGGAGGAGATAAACTGATAGAGAGCTAGCCAATTCCACAGAATGTAGGAAACCACTTGACGTCAAGTTAGGAGTGTTTAATGCAGGAATGGTTCTCTTGAATAACTCAGCAATGGGAGTGGAATAATTAGGAAGTATCTTTCACCTCCACAAAACCATGAGGGTATTTTAATATTTTATTCACAATGGTTCGTTTAAATAGCCACGATACGCCGCCAGCAAGTCAGCGCTGTCACCGTACTCAAATGTTGAGGTGAATCATCTGGAGACTGTAAGGGATTTTCCAAAATTAAGCGTACTGTTTCGCCTCCCACCTCCACGTCCTCATACACATTCAGCGATTAAAACAGAAATGCTAGTGCTGGGCTTGTCTTCTTCCGAATAACTTCGGTTCAAAGAATATTTCGCGACCAAAAACAACCGCATAATACACATGAGTCATATTCTCCAGCCATCTATTTTATAGTCAATTGCATGTGCACATAGAGAAAACGAATACCTGCTCATGGATGACAACATCTTTTCGTTGTTTGAAAAACCTCCAGAAATAAGCCGTTTATTATTGACAACGGGATAATTTAAACAAATCGAGATTCGCGTCGCAAAAAGGCTCTGACCTCATAGTTCAGTCAGTACGAAATTATCCAAGAGAGACTGAGTAGAGCCATTCATTAACATCTCTATCTGCAAATAGGTGCATGTACATCTGATGGGCCCCGAATGGATGAAACCAGCAATAGACTAAATAAAGCTTTTATTAACCTTACAAGCGGTGCCGTACCAGGCTCACTATCCTACCTTTGGTAGTAACGTCTGGTACAGACCCGATAACCTCAAAAATGCCTTCCACACAGTACTTAACTAGCATGTTCGTATGGACCAAAGTGTATCTATGTCGGTAACCATCATCGACAAGGTAAGTTCTAAGGCAACTGCGTTTTGGTGAGCTTTGGAATTTCGTACAACGTAGATGGGTGTTCCCTTAAGTGCCCGATAACCACATGTCCCTCCCTGCGACATCTTCCAATTCACGTTCCGTTTTTTGAATGACTATTAAGGACGGCGCCGAAACCGCCATCCCAGGACAACATGATGAATCCCTACAAGTTATTTGTAATGTTGGATGAGTCAGCTTCCCTGACTAATAAGTTGTTCAGTCAGATCGGTTCGAAATAACCGGGTGGTTAGACATTGATTTGAGTGGTCTAAGCTTACTCAACCTCATGGTTTGACCTCTTTTCCCAAAGTCGTTTGAGATGTTCACGCGCAGAACGCGACCCAGTTGCTGTTCGTCCACTGGAGTAGGATGTGTTTGAATTCAAGTCCGACTGGTTAAATTGTGTATTGGACTACACGATCATTTCAGCCAATTTTCTGAGCAACTGATTCGACAAGTCTGTCGTAGGTTATCAATGCGCCCTACTGATTTCACTAGAAACAACGTTTTTCTTGCATTTTTGAGATCCCATAAAATTCGATGTGCTTTAATTTGGTGCGATAATGATCGATCCTATTAGCTTGTTGAATACATAGTCCGTCGGCTTTGAACTTGGGTGAGGTTCAATTAGTTTACGGCGGTTACTGCACCCCATACGTGTGAAGTGTTGTTAGGACCACCAGTAACGGATAATAAAAGGAGAACAGAAGTAAAAGGATGACTCGAAAGAAAACTCAACCTAACCATCAAGCACCGCTAACAGACTAACAAACAAAAAATCCCGCCCAGCACGTGCCGCCACCTCCACTGAGTGACGGATAAACAATTAACTCGCAACTTTTGACCAACCGTTGCATAATCTCAACTTCAAATTTCTGGCATAACTGGTGGGCAATTAAGTCCATGCTGTGTATCCAACATACGACCATCTGCATAAATCCGTCTCATTAGCGCAATTCACGTAACAGAAGGCCACGGATTTAGCGCGCAACCAGCATACAATTCTAACTACTGCCTAAGGCTGATAAGTAATAAAATTACTTAAGGCATTTAGCCAACGAAACCTCGCTGAAGCACGGAAGAGAGCACGACCCAAACCAACGCAGGGGTTGCCACTTTCTCAGGTTGCACAGTTAGGTGTTAGGTTATTCAAATCATTAAAAGAACCAACGGTTACCCACAAGCGCTGAGACTTTAGAGAAACTACACTGCGGAACACTAACCGGAGTGCTCAGCTAAGGAGCATACCATACAGATGATTCTACGCGAGCGAACGCCAAAATACAATATCACAGTACCGCTACAAGGTACAAATGGCCGCAATACAAACCAGCAGTAAAACGGCACAGGAATGAACACACTCACAAAATGTTTGGACTGATTAAACACTGGAAGGACCAATTTCTTTAAAATTGTTCGCTAATCCATGTACAAGTACGATGCTTTATGACCATTGATCCTGCCAGGAAGCGTTCAAGCAAACATAGATCATACGACACGTTTTGTTTGATAAGCACCATGAGAAACATTACTCTTGTTAATTGGAAAATGTGGTCACGTTGTCCCCCCACCCAAAAAGGTCACCGGATGGGAAACAGTCGAGTACGTTTGTTCATATGCATGTGACATCCAGGAGGTAATCTTGGTGGTCCCCTTCAGAAGCTGTTTCTGATGTGCACGTTGAAACTAGTTTTAATTAGGTAAAATACCTAACCCGTAAGATGGCACAGCGATGAACAAGCTATCAGGTTCGTTACTCGACACCAAGTTGGAGAACATCACACTGTATGAATCTGTTCCCGAGCCAGTCACCCACATCAATTATACAGATTATATACTCCGCGAATGCGGTTCCTTAAAGACGAGATTCCCAAAACTTAATGCCTCACATGTAAACATGAAGCCACGCAGGAAAGTGAGTTTGATAAGCTCCTACCTTTCTTGGACATCCTGGCCTCAAGCAGACAACACGGATCAATGCAAATTATGTCATGTCGGGACATGGAGCGGTCTGTAAACCTGTTTCACTGCGGTTCGTTCTGCGTAAAACACTTCGCTTGTTCCTGTAGAATGAAAGATGTGAAATGAACCTGGTGTTTGTCTACCACAATCAATTCGGGATGTCTACACCTACAAACACTCCGAACCGCATTCTGAAGGGAATGCATACCGTCAGTAACCAAACCTTTAGTACTCTTTTGGATCAATAATTGACCACCCCCCTGATTGCGCCACTGTTTCCGGTAAACCATGATTCGGTATGCGCATCGAACATCCAAAGTCGGAACTTGCAGAGCTGGAGCACAACGTTATTTAACCTAATTGTTTTACTTCGCTAAAGCTGGATCCCGGAACACAGTATCCTCATCATGGCCATAGTACAGGAACATCTGACTGAGCCAACGGATGAACTTGGGAACCGGAAGGTGTCCCATGGAAACTCTTAGTCGTGATAATAGTCTGCTGGGAACTCTGAATACTCTTACTGATTTACTCGTCACTACACAGCGTGTTCTCTAATCAGCCGTCCCGTCGAATTAAAGCTGACGTGCCCTGTGTAATCAATCCACATGAAACACAAGCCACCTACACAATTGAAATTCTACGTGCTGAGTAAACATTTATCCTGACATGGCTGATGTTAGCATGTGACATACCGATTCACTCAATATCGCCAAATTTCGGTTCAGGACCGGGGGAAGTGAATAAGCTTCATAAGGAGCGGTCAGATGCAAGACAAAGTGGTACCGCAGTTCGGCGTTCCCGAGGGTCACCAAAAGAGGGTTATAGAGACATATTCGGATTGTTGACGGGTAGGTTGATATCTGAAATATTGGGGAACCATGTTTTTTCCACGGTTTAGGTCCATCAGCTGCCCATGACCGCCACGTTCATCCAACGAACAGCCCACAATTGTCATCAGACCACTCAGCTTTCACACTCTAAAGCAGTTCGACGACTGCTTGGTCTGATGCAAAATTAGGTTTTCTTTTTGAGTTGAACAGTTTTAACCGCACCCTTGAGCATTTCTGCAACTGCATTTCACAGTAAAATTTTACAACGCTACTGAAAGGATGCAAATCCTTGTCGCAGATTCTTAAAATTTGCGATTTTGCTTGGCCCGTAGGGTGCAGCGCAGAGCTGTGAGAAGAATATTTACGAAAATTGTATTTTATCACAACCAGACGAAGTAACAAACATTGTGAAGGGAAAGTAGTGGCAACGTGCAGGTAAAAAAATAACGGAATAAGGGTGCCAGGAAGCCCCAGCTGTTCGTAGGCTTACAGACATTTATATCGCTGGTATGGAGGTTGCCTGAGAACAAAATGGCGAAATGCAACGCGGCAATCTTTATCGAACAACAGTGATGATAATCACTTTGGCACTTTGGCATACCAATTCGACCGCAAGTATATATCATCTTCATGCCCTGTGGTGACGCCTGTGGATCTCTGCTCCTTGCGGTAGTCGTCCGGGGATTCCAAACACCAATTTGAACTGATCCGAAGAAACACCTCGTTGATTCAACCATTGAAACCGACTTTGATGTGCAAGAAAGAGTTCTTCAAACCCGTCTGGAAACCGACGACAGCGATAGCCCTCCTTACCGATCACCTCCCGATCTCTTAACTGTATGTGTTTCCATTGCAAGTTGCGTAAGCGACTCCAATACTCATCGGCCTAAGAATAAACAGCAAACAGAGAAAGGCACAAGTAGCATTTAAACGCAGTGACACGAAGTTGGAGTAGGGCTTCCCTGTCCTCATCCCGCCTTCATCCCGTAAAAACAACCCATTGTTACCAGGGGAGATTCCACTAACAGCGACAGAAACTTTGGTTGGGGATAACTAGGATCCTAGTTTCGACGACATCTCCACATCAGCATCATCCGTATCAATCAATAAAAAAGGTCAACTACCCATTAAAAAACAATTATTTGGACTCTTCATGCCGCACAAGCTGTCCACAGGTACGTGGTGCTTCAGTAAATGTTATGTGATGGGCTAACTACAAGCCACAAGTTCACAAACATGCTGTGACACCAGTTGAGTTAGAGCATTCTGCTGCAACCAGTCAGATGCAGTTGAATACAGGAATATCAAGTTAATAGCGCAACCCATTGTTAAGAGTTCTACCAGGCCTCGAACAAGTGGCTTTTCTCCACAGGAACCACACGCTAGGCCATGGATGACGAGTGATATTTTGATGGACCATCCTGAATCGAGGCAGCTCAGTGGCTTAGGCGTGGACTATAGTTCGAAACCAGCCTCTGCATCTCGACTGCTCCTGGCAGTATCTCAGCCCCCGTGGTTTCCTCGGGTTGAAGGGCAGCTGGGCACCAAAAAAGTTACAGCTGAGCGAGTTTCTCCCTGGTAGCCATTTACCAAGGGTCTTGTTCGTATTCACACCATTCTCGTCTGACCAGTCGTCCCCCTGTTCTGGCGTAATTATTCTGGTGAATCCACAAAAAAGAGGGGAAGCACTGGGGTCGATTTTCGCTCTTATAAGAGCTCATCAGCAGTGCATATCCCATGGCCATCCCGGGGTTTGAACTCCGAACACATACGAGGCGAGCGTGTTATTACTACTCCATCAGCGCACGTTGGACGCATCCGAATTTCCACGTTTGAACGGGCGAAGGTGTTCACACTTGAGTGATTGGTGTGTCCGACTCATCATCGAACGACGACCCAGTAACTGTTCTGGTTGTGACAATCGATCAACCCGCCTGTCAGGATTTCCCAATCAGGTAGCGCCACAGACGCTTCAAACCCGTTAGACAACTTTATTGATATCTGTTGTGGGGTTTGTGGGATATGTATCGTTCATATTGAGGTGTCGGGAGTTCAAACCGCGGCGCGGTTATTGGATATGCACTGCTGATGAGCTTTAATAGGAACGAAGCTCGAGTCAAGTGCTTACCTCCTTTGGTGTGGACTCACTAGAATAATTACAACGACAGCGATGTGGGCATGAACAATACATATCCCGCAAACCCCACAACAGATACCAGGGTTCTCTCTTGAGTCTATCAAGACTATGGTTCAGAATTTTGACAAAATGTTGGACAAGAAAAGTGGTTGGTTACTAAGCTCCCTTGTAAAGATGACAGAGGCTGTCGTTCAGATGGCGGAACATAATCAACTTCCGTACACAACGTGGAGTGGGGCTATAACCGAGATAAACAGGTTATAACTAGGTTACTTACTTTGTGTGCCTCACCTTCAGCAATCACTAGCCCTGGTCTACCGGGCATACAACAACCGGTCAGGTTTAATTCGGCTGCCCACTCCAAGATCAGACGTCGTTTGATGGGACTTCGTATATGATGACTGACAATCCATAAGCAGACGATCGACTTTTCATAGTCACCAGCATTTGCGCGCGGTGGATCGACCGACGCAGGTAACTGCTCAATTGCTGGATCGGTCGAATTTTGTTGTCCGTGCCGCTGTTGCTGTGCTGCTATTTCGGACTGAACCCATTCGATCGCCGAACATACTACTGGCTCACCGGTTCGAGCTACTTCTTCCAACCATGTGTTGAAACGGCTGGAGAGGAGACGCTCATTAATTCCAGTCGCCTTGGAACAAGGGAGAAGACGGATGGTCACAATAGGCAGCACTGGATCGGCAGAATCACCCGAAGGATATCCTGGTGGCAGGTGAACAGTGAGTTCCACCTCCTCACGTAGCTAGCACGAAATAGGACAGTAATGGAGGTGTAGTAATCCACAATCCCTTCAAGAGTGAACAACCAAAAAACGATAGAATTAATAACAAATGCATGTCTCTGAAACCGTCTTGTAGTAAACGCCACCGAAGTAATGAGGCGAGCAAGGCCAAAAGACTACAAATTACCCAAATTGATGCCAGTAAAACGTTTTTAGTGATGAAAACAACTTCAAACTGCAGAACTCTGCTCTTTGGAGTTTACACTGAAGCACAACAAGAAAACACCAAACACAACAGTTCAGATAAAACGACGTGGATAAAACGACTGGCAAACTGGTGAATTCAATCGAAATTTCGTTAACTAGGTCATTCCGGATGGGGATTAAGTGTCGATCTACACCTAATCCCGGCACTACCGTTTCTGCCGCACGATAACAAGACAAAGTGTGTAAGTTTACGAATCGGAACATGCATCCACGTAGCTTATGAAAGTAACGCAGCTTCCGCACCACGCGTTCAAGTCCTTATAATGATTTCTTCTGAGCATGGATAGGAACTCCAATGGAACCCATGGAGACTGATTAAAAGAAGTCGATTACATAAATGAAGTTTTGACGGAAAGCATACTTCCAACGGTAACTGATGGAAGTACCTAGTGAAGCTGAAATGCCTTCCTTGGAATTCCTACTGTATTGAATGTTAAATTTTGAATTCCAGTAGGCAAAAACAACAAGTGGTTTATAAGTTGGCTCGCACACATGACCTTATACCTACTTAGCACCACACGTATGACCTTCATGTTAGTACATGCGATATATCCGAACATCTTATGTGCTCTCGTCATTTCACCTCATAACTTACTGGAGGGGAAATCAAGCAGTCGTTTTTATTTTGCACGGTATGTTATGTTATGAAACGGTATGAAAGATTCACGGCAAACGTGTATGCCTGTGACTCAAAAACAGCTGCCAACAGATGCCTGGTACTATACTTCTCATCAAGGAGACACCAGAAATGTGGAAACTAACCTTCAATACAAAGCCAATTGTTCGCTGATTTTCCGGCATCCAAGAATCTAGACCTTCCGTATCCTCGAAAATCAATTCCTCCCCTGGTTGAAACATAGACTTCAACAGTTCGATTTCTGAGTCCCTTGAGCCTGAACATGACATGATGGGAAATCACATTTCCCGAAATGACTTGGAGTCCTGTGGAGAAAAGCGGATAGACGAAAGAAATAGAATATATTCGACCGTGCAAATTACCACTGATTTTCACTTTTAAGACCAATCGAATAAAGCCTCTATCTCAATGGTAACTTGTCACTATTCACTGTTGAAGTCCATTGGAGTACAGCTATTGGAGTACAAGCAAAGACCATCATAAGCAATACAGCTCAACACATAGCTATCAATAGCCTTTGTTCAATCTGCCGACAGCAGCTCCATACGAACTGGTCATTTTTTACAAATCTCGACCAAGATGGTTAGGCCATTTAGATTTTCACGTTTAACCTGTACCATTGATGATTCACTCCAGACAGGGTTTGTCTAGATAAAGGGTTTGCTGATATCCTAAGCTCGTGACCGAAACAGGGCAGTTCGTTCATTTGTACTGAGGGGCCTACCACTTGGCAGCTGTACAGATATCACATCAAGGGAGACGTGAAAGCGCCCGCAGTCTATTTGTCATCATCATCATTGACAACAACACCAGAAGAGAACACTGGTGCTTCGCTACCGTACAACTGCGTCAGCTCATTTGAACATAGGCTGCCAGTCGAGAGAGAAAACGAAATATGGAGCGGAGCCTGGGACAACCGGAATACAAACCGACAGCAGGAACGCAAATGTACTGGATTAGCCACCAGATCACTGTTTTCAGCCAAGCGCGGGGAAAATCACGTATAGCCTATGATTTACCCCATTTCGTAACAACCCCCCATTTCCTTGTGCCATGTCAAATTATGTCTACCTCTAGGATTTCGTCACGTAGAATAAGACAAAAAGAACAACGTTCTCTGCAGGCACCAACTCGGAACGTGCAGCAGAAAGTCCAGTCGGCTTAACTTGCAGTAGTGGGTACATTCTTCAAGTGAAGTGCTGCCTGCTCCACAAAACACCTTTTCCTGATCACCTCATCACACACACGATTTGGATAAGTTCAATAGAACCGATAATGGTTTGTCTCTTATCTAAGTTCTCGCTAGCTCTACATTGACTACGAGTGGGCAACTCCTGCTGGCGCCGGCTGGCATAGTTGAAACCATGACTAGGTGGTGGTGGGAACGCAAAACGGGCGTTTGTAAAAACGTGTGCGCCAAACCAATAGTCCAGATACCCATATATTCTTCCGGAGCAGCTAGTAGTCCGTGTGCCGGTATGAGATGAGCATTACTCATTATTGTGGTCGGCGAGAAATTTGGTAGGAGGACAGCCATGTTTATCGAGTGGTCCATCGCACGAGATACATGCGTCCAAACAAGTTCTGAGTTTCTGACCCACGCATAACCCGGCTAAGGTACAGTCAAATCGGCCGATGCAAGTTGAGAAACAAGTCGTTGTACGGATTGTTTATTGGTGCAACCCCATGATGGCACCAGACAGCGGACACATCGAGTAGGGCATGGAAACACCCTATATCAATATTGATCAGTATGGACCGATCTTTGTCAACCATGCCGGTTATTGACCATCCGCTGGTCCACCCTGACGTTGCCAATCGGTCGGAACCAGACCTGGATGAGTGGAACTGGGATGAGCAGCTTTACGACGTTGGTCCGACTATGCAGAGAACAGAGGTTGAACGGGTGGTGGTGGGAGACCGGAAACTCTGTATCGACATTTTTACCCTGGCCCAGATAGAACTCGCCGTGTGCCATCACAACCAGCCATGACAACCAGTATATGCCCAACGAGGGGATGAATTACTGCAATACGAATCATCTGAGCGAAGAGGATGGTGCTCCACGTGCCCACGATCCACGCAGCGCTTCAATCTCTGGCTGTTTCTGTGAATCGGACTATGAGGTGTACGCCAAAATAACCAGCTTTGATCGAAGTCCTCGGTTTAGGTCAATGAGCGCCAGCTGGAAACTGGAACCAACTACTCCGAGCAGAGACAAACCTTTGTTGGCGCGAAGTCGTTCCAGTTCTTCGGCCGTGCCACGTGAACCTCCCTTCAACTTTGACTCCGGATTAGATGGCGAAACATTTCGAGTGACGGCTGAAGCTGCTGTTGCAAACCCCATCCGGCTGAGTTGCATTTTACTACAATGGGCGAAGCGCAAGACACGTGATTGAATCTATGATTCACCCACCACCGGTACGATGACCGTGACGTCGCCTGTCTGTCGTGAACACAGCGACAAAGCCAAAATTAGTGACTTTATCTTCTGCTTTCCCAGAAACATCGACAAAATCGATTAGCGGCCGAGATCGCGTAGCAGTGGCTCAAGACTCATTTGGTCAGTCCAGTGACCGAAGCTGATTTTCAGGTACCCCTATTCACGTGACAACTGTCCAAGCAATCCCATCAACCTTACCAGTGTGCCTCCAGTTCAGCAAGTCTTCAGATCAGATGCTCGTGCTCATAGTGCACAATATGTGTCAGGAAAATTATTTCATGACAAACCTGGTTACCTTGGAACTGGCTCGTCCCTCTTCGGGTGTAAGGCGAAGCTTTCTCGATTGTGGAATGACTTATCTGCATTCAAACAGGTCGCCCGATCTATCCCGCCAACGGTACAGTGTTCCAAAGCCTTTTGTAGTTTCAACTTCCTCGCCCAGCACAAGCCAAGCTCCTTTTTCTTCGGTCGCATTTCGGCTTCTATTCCAAACGTCTCGTCGGTCACTGTTTCATCTCATTGGCCTACGGTCCCGCTCCACCACCACCGCATGTGGTGGTTTCATCTCCATCAAGACCAAAGTGTCCACCTCTAATGCCACGTCCACGGAAATCGGTCTCTGACAACAGTTCGGAACGTCCACCAAGACTTTACCAAAGCACTGCAATTTTTATTCTGCGTTATACACGTGCGTGTACTTCCTCAGTGAATCATTGGCGATAAATTAGGTGCACTAAAAAGAGTACAACACGAGGGTAGATTTATTCCCAGCGTTGATAACGGCATACTTTATTGATGTGACGGTGCTGGGGTCACCAACCAGCACATCCACGGGACCAATCGCCATGTCCAACCCATCAACTATCGGGAGGCGGGGCAGCGTGGAGCGAGATGTTTGCAGTCAATTGGGAGATGCTGATGTCTAGGATAACGCTGCAGTGAGTGGGATGAAAAACAACTGGGCTAAGGATGCTGGAACTGGTCGGAATTGCTAGTGTTATTGATCTAGTGATGCCAGGGCTGTCGAGCTGAACGTTGCCACAAGGAGTCTACCCCCTCAACGTTCAGACCATCGGGTCTGCCACGAAGCAGATCGTTCCCTTCAGTGTTAGTGAACTGTGATTTCTTGCAAGTTCCTCATGGTATTCGGACTGGGATAAAAATTGAAGGAAAATTGCTCCGCGATGCAGGCTCTCGGCATGACATAACAAGCTCTCTTGAACGCCTAAGGAGCTTATTGGGTTCGACAATCCTGAATCAAGCCAACTAGTGGTTGCACCCATCTAGCCTCCCCGATGACACCACGGACACCGGTATCTCGGGCGCAAACGTGCGTACGTACATACTCTGAACAGACGCGATCGGAATGCACACATCAAAACCGAATTGAGAGACAACAAATGATCTTGCTAGTGATGCGCTCGAAGTTGTTTGAAATACATCGAAAACATAAGGTGGCCAGGCATGTCCCACCACGTCCGACTGACAGATGACAATGGCCCATTCAGAGGCCATATAGCCACTATTCAGCTCGGTTTATCAACAGCCAGCGGTGTCTAGCTGCATACAATCTACCTCATTCAAAGACACAGGATATCCAAATACCAGCTGTCATGCGTAGGAGGGATCGCATCTTGAGGGAAAGCCGGGACTGTTGGAGGAAAAAGGAGGCTGGAGGCCATAAGCGCATCAATGCACAGGATCAAATGATTGAGGCCGAGATTATAACAGTGTGTAGAACCAGATATTGGCCGACGGCTAAATTATTCATCACAGCTGAATGTATACCACCCAGTGTTCTAGAGCATGGTCTTTATTACATATTCGACTTGCAATATTATCTTCGATTAATCACTTTTAAGCCGTGTTTTGCAAGTCTTCAGTGTATCCCATACTGCACTGGTCTCTTCCAAGTATTGAGGCATTTGTTCCCACTATACCTCTCTGTCCACATACAGGCTAAGTTTTAGCTGTCGTTTAACCAGTTGTGTAGCTCCAAAACAAAAAGTATAGAGCGCCTCGCATCAAGATGTAGCGATGAATCTTCTGGAATCCACAACATCCGTTTGTGCGCTCGGATGGACGACAAACAAAGTTCTTGACACCATATACAGTCGTGGTTATCTCATCCCGGTTACGGTCAATGTATTCCAAGGAGAAATTGCATTGCACTGTAGGCCCAGACATGTTGCCCAAACTTATGGAGAATAAAGTTTCTCTACTACTAGACGAGGAGCTCGTTTCCAGGGGAGTCTGATGAAGATCTGCCTCAGAAAGATCAAGAATGAAACCGCGCCAACAGTCACTGATGGCCATCTGGTTAGTTTGACTCCAGGACTGCTCAACGAGGACACCGGTTAGTACAAAGGCGCCAAATGCGTCTAAATGTAGCATTCCCGTGGAAAATCTAATCACTACAAAGACGTTTACCGCCATCATTATGATAATGACCAGGAAGCAAAACGTACACATAACTACGAAATAACCTAATTGTACGCCAACAGGGACGTTGAATAACGGTGCCGTAGCGCGATTCTTCCTAGGTGGACTATCTGACGGTTTTTTAACGATCCACTAATCGAGTTTTACGGTTAAATAGCCGTGAAGAACAGTTTGCGGCTAACAACCGCAACATAACTGTTACGTTACAACCTATACTGATAACCACACGGTTAAGCGTGCAAATCGTCGGGCCCGTTGCAGGAAATAAGGCCTGGTAACCGAATCTTTACACGTTGCTGCACATTATCCTTCTGACCGCTTATGGAGACGGTTCAATAACTCGGGTGATCCGGTGTCATTATTGACCGATTAGGCAGAGCACTTGCAGAACGGAAAACAAGAATACAACAAAAATATATATTAATGTGCGAAAATGAATGTTCCATTCATTGATCCCAATGAATCTTACTTGCTAAGTGATTGAGACTTACGGTAGGTGTCACGGTGACTGCACGCGACCACGAGAAGTTCCAGTATACATCGGACCTGGACACTTCAAATGTGACCGTACATATGGGTCGGAACTATCCGAGTCGAAAATAAGACCACCGTGCATGTTGTCAAGACTTCTTTTAGGGACATTAGAGGACGTAGCCCCTCTCTGTCCAACATCCCATCTACGAAGAAACCATGGCTGATGATGCTGCCTTAATTTAGCCCTTCGCAGGCACCACCCCAAGCTCTGTTCAACTCGACCACTGAGGCCCCATCATCATCAACGACAGCATGACATCAGTGTTCAACACCGATGCTTCACTGCCGTACAACCATGACTTATTTGAAAGCCTTATTGTAAAGAAAAGAATAGAGGTGTACGGGGGGAGGGACTTAGTGCTAGTTTAACAATCATTCCGAGGTGCCTACACTTCCAGACATTCACTCAGGCAATCTGTATAGAAACTGACAAGACAACAAGAACTGACATCGGTTGGCAAGCATATCTTGCAGTGTCTCCAACCAAGCAGTGAGGATCACGCAGTCCCCATCCCGGAAGTCCAGTCCAGCCGACAGCACCCAAGCGCTTCGTGATCGACTTCATACTCCTCCGCCAAGTCAAGGGTTGGCCACCTCTCTGTTTACCCCACTCAGTTGGGTATGGAAAACAGCACTCTCTTCGGCATACGTAACACATGTCCCAACCAACGCAGCTTCTGGTGCTGAACACATTCTTCAATGGAAGTACTCGTTACACAACCGAAAACCCGATTTCTAACTGCCTCGTTACGGATTCGCCGACACCAACCCACACCAGCTATGGTTCTGAGACAACGATTGTCGAACACCTGAAGACGTCTCAGTTCCGCTGCTCGAATAGGCCAAGTCTCACAGCCATACAACAAAACAGCCCGTACT
>NW_008751662.1:4342647-4357851 GCF_000715545.1 Opisthorchis viverrini
AACCGCAAGGCAGCGGTGTTTGGCGGGAAATGCAAGTGCATTACCATTTCTACGGAACAAGTCGCCACATGTTCCAACCCCCAACCTGGAGGGCCAGGAGACTGTGTTCGTCAGACCTCTAACCATTGACCAACCTGGTATGAGAGACTCTGTGAGTGTCGCAGGGCACTCTCCAGTATAGCTCAATGGATCGCTGAGGTGCGCAAACCGTCACACCACGGTAAGGTCCAGTCTCTTTGAGCGCGCAACCCGGTGTTCCACGCCCGTTCCGTCTACATCCAATCAGCCAGCATATATGATGCGGCACACGGTACGCCGTCTGCCACAGTATGCTGTAAACACCACCCCGGAGATACCTGGGTTTGACGTTTTAGCCCCCATTTTCCAAACCCCAGGAGTCGCAGCACTGCTCCAGCACAACGAACAGCTCCTCCGAAAAATGGACGCAATGGCAGATCTTCGATATCTGAAGATTCGCATTGACAACTCACTGTTGCCAGTCCACAGTTCTGCTGCAACTACCGGATTCACTTTCCCCCTAGGAGCAAAAGTGCGTGGAACAAGTTGAAAGTGAGCTGACAGAGACCGCACCAGTAATTCAGTGTTGTTGATCTAATTTTTTTGCCACAGGTAAATTATTTCCGGTCCTTCAGTGCAACCACCATGGCGGACCTGGTGCGTCTATGTCTCAGACAGGCTTTTGCTGACGAATTCGCCGTCAATGTGGCCTACGCGGACAAACTCCCTTCCCGCTGCACAAGACTGTGCACCTCAGTCGAAGGTAAATTATCAGAGGTAGCTTGCTAATTGTCACTTCAGAAACAGTCCTCGGTAGCCGGGTTTCCAAAGATTGCACGACAGGATTAGGGGCCGATTGGCCCGAAGAACTCGCCTGGATCAGTTGGCCGTAATTTTCGATTTTGCACTTGGACTAATCAATAGTAACAGTAGTAACGGTATTTTCCTCAGCTTAGTTCTCGGTCTGAGCCTCCCAAGCTAGCGTTCACGTCAAAGCAACCATCAAAGGTGCACAAGGTCTATTAGTGCCCAAAACGAAGTCAAGAACAGTTGTATAGCGCTCCGTATATATAGCGTAAGCGGCCATAACTCTGGAATTTCTGAGGCGTTCTGGATGCGCCATTGGCAACCGGCATTTGGCCAATACTGGGTCATGATTGGCTGTTGGGTCCGGATTATTGACCAATCAGATCTCGCATTGATGCCGGACCGGCAAGCGTCCCGAATTCTGGGCCAACCTCGAGGGGGCCAGGCTTATCGGCCGTAGCAGCGTCAAAAGACGTGCGGTATAGCGGGATTCGTGTGGATTCCTGCCTAACAGTAACCGAATTGATAAATCGAATGCTTATATGTATGTTCTGTCACCGTTTCAGACGTCTGTACTGAACCAAGCGGCCGGGGTTCTCACACTGGATTTGCCTTCATCGAACTCAAGTCGTTTGATTGTTGTCTAACCGTCCAATAACCGGAAAACATGGTATATGATGGGTGGTGTGATTAACCACCTGTCACCCATAAAAGGTGGTTATATAACCGTCATATGACTGGAAACCTCGGTAATATTGGACTGCGTGTGCTGCCATGATTTCCACCTTAAACACTAGTGTTTGAATACTTGGGCTTCAGTTCTCTGAAAAAATGGGCCGGTCATTGTAAGGAAAACACCTTTCGAGGGAAATTTAACTATGGGATGAAAAGGATGCACCTCTTCGACAGTCATCTGTCGGCAAACAGTCGTGTCTGTAGGAGTTGGACCTAACCATTTAGCAATAGGTCGTTAGTTGCACAGCGAGATTACGTTCCCCAAAAACACCCTTTCTCAATCAACCAAAAAATAATACAAACGAAAATGCGGAGAGTCTATCCTAAGGTCCATGTACCCTCACGTCATCCGCCAAATGCCCGTGGTACAGATGTGTTCGCAAAGCCTGTAAACAATGCGCTACGCTTTTAGCAAGGGCAACGTAAGTTTTATTAAATAGGTTGGGAAAATATATAAACAGCTACAAACATATCAGAGTAATTTCCGACGGCAGTCAATCAAACCTGTAAGTACACCAGATTCTACGCTAAGCAGTGCGTCCAAACTCTGTTGCTTTCCCGAAGTCGGAACTTTACTGAACTATTACAACCGTGTCGACGCTCCCATACATTGCTTCCTCCACAGAGTAAACACCCAAGATAATTCATAATCAAGTTGTTCCACGTCTAAATCTGGCACGCTTCGGCCTGCGGTTAAATGAACACTTAGGAATGAGCAAACCACGTTTGGAAGGCAATATATATGTATATATGCATAGCCTTCCAACAGTAATAACTTACCATTCCTCCTGACGGCACTTCGCGAACACGCGAGGAGAGCAGCAGCGCGGATCACGGCGACCAGAAGAAGGGCTTGGCGGGTACAGTTATTTACGAAGATGTTATTGCAGATAAACAAAATATGGCAAAAATGGTTTCAGAAAATCGATTGAGATACTTTACTTTTGTTTTACGCCAGCCCTTCGTATCATAAGAAACAAAAATGTGAATAAGCCTCCCGGTATTCGCACAATGGAAATGATTTTTCAAGCCCTATCTAGACATCCCGGGATATCGGCAACGCTAGGAAAGTATTCCACTGGGCTTTTCCGCCAGAGGTATAATTGCTTCAGTGGACAATGAAATTTGGTGAGCTGCAAAGATATGAACGTAGAGTTGGATGATTTTTGTTTGAGGGCATACGCGTCATGCAATATTTTGGCGCAAACAAGTGACATTCCGCTCGCAAACCTTCTGCAGCTAAGAGCATCATGCGGACGATGGGCACCATGTGAAGCCGTATCTTAGAAGCTCACCTTAAAGTCCTCTGAAACTGTCGTTCGAAGAATGGAAAATTTAACATAAATTATTAGAATCTGGCAGTACTTATTCGGGCGCTTAAGATGCCCCCACGTGGCCGCAGTTTTAGAAGTTGTTTAAACGGAGTGTGACAGATGAGGTCAATGCACGAACCTGCAATGCCCGAGTCGCCTTTGATAATCTGAAACACTTATGGCGTCAAGGCGGTATATCCATAAGTATCAAGTAATTTGTGTATCAGGCTGCAGTATGGGCTTTTCCGCTGTATGGGTATGAGACCTGGCCCTTTTAAGAAGCTGAACCAAGACGTTTTCAGGTGTTTGACAACGGTTGCCTCAAAACCATAGCTTGTATGGGTCGGTGTCGGTAAATCCGTAAGTTGATAGTTCGATAACTATTTTTCGGTTGTGTACAGGGAGTTTCCATTAAAGAATATATCCTTGCAGGCTTCAGCTAGATTATTACCATTATCTGAGGCAGTTAGATCGCATCACGTTTGGCTACCGTACTGGCTCATTTATTTGGATAAAGTCGACATGATTTCGGAAGTGAAGATGAGATGCATTACTCCGGATACCGGTTAATCAACGCCGCACATTGACATAAAATTATCATATACGATAAGTAGCCAGGTAAAGCGACATCGAGTACAACAATGAGCAGGACAGGCCATCGGATTGGGTAATCACGCATAGTTGAAGCTTTGTTTTTACTGGCCTGCATATATACTGACCTGGTGTTTATTATAGGTAGCAAGGATAAGCGAATTCGCGTATGGTTGTGGGTATGAGAGACCGTCGTTATCCATTAGATTATGTTACTGTACATGTGCCGTGTCTCATAATCAGCGTCCCACATAGACAGGGACCCAGCAGTTACGATAAGTGGTCGGGGTGGGTGACAACGTCTACCGTCATCATGGCGACCACTTTATGGTGGTCATAATAAGAATGACACCTGTAGCTGTCTAGCTGGCAAGTCATGCGTGTCTGGGAAATAGGCCCCTCCAAAGAGATGGCACACGCATCGTTACTGCATGGTTCACGCTACTGTTTAACAATATTGCACTTGATGGAAGTTGTGAACCATGGGAAAATGTGTTATGACCAGGTTCGCCAAAAGACATTAATGATAATATTGTTTATCCTCAACTTGTGGGTGGCATATCGTCTAGCATGACCTATATTTACAGTCAGAATAAAGCATGACTGGGGGGTTTGTGGGTAGTGGGGTGTGCGCGAAAAGAGGACAATGTCGTAAACGGTGGGAGGTATCCGATGAAATAATGATAATATGTTTCTTTATCAATTTGTAAGGAACAATGGACATGAAGTCCGACTAGTTCGAAGACTTAACAGGCTGACACGAACTAGAACTGAAGAACGATTGCTTGCCACGAGTGACCTTGGGTGGTTGGGTTAATGGTCAGAGTCTCAACGAGTAAAAGCGGATATTGAGATGGAATAAGTTAAATCGAGGAAACATGACGAGTTTTGTCCCAAAAATATGGTGTAATCTGAAACTAAGCAAACTCACTGGTTGCACTGTTGTTGACGAGTCAGGCGCAAGGGGTAGGTTGGATGGGAACATCGTACTAAAACCGAAAACCGTATACGGAATTGAACTTGTGGAATGATCAAGCCGAAATTGCAGCGGATAACCAGGCTGACCAGGTATGAGAAAAAATTCATCGGGTACGGAAAAGCTCGTCCCAGAAACGTTTTTACGGTATTTGCAGTTGATGGAGTGAATGGGCGAGTGGTCATTGTTGAGAGAAAGGGTGGGATACTTGCGGGTGTGTTATCAAACTGGGTATGGTAGCGCCGTGCTATCATTGGCCTGACATGCTTAAGTTTTTGGACAGCCTTGTAACGGGCGTCACACTTAGGGTGATTGAACAAGAGCGTGCGGTTCTTTGAGCAGCGGGATTTATTTCAGGCTGGTCGAGGAAACAAGATGGATCAAAGCCGATATGGGATCACAGGTTTTCTGGTCCTGTTGGGTATCCTGTGGTTAGTAGTAGTAGTAGTAATGTTTATCCCCAAGTTGTGGGTGGCATACCGTCTGTTTGAGCAGCTTTATTTCAGGCTGGTCGAGGAAACAAGATGGATCAAAGCCGATATGGGATCACAGGTTTTCTGGTCCTGTTGGGTATCCATCCTTTAGTAGTAGTAGTAGTAATGTTTATCCCCAAGTTGTGGGTGGCATACCGTCTGGCATGATCATAGTTTTACAGTCAGAATGGAGCATGACTGAGGGATTTGTGGGGGTACGGATTGCACAAAAAGAGGACAATGTCACAAACAGTGGGGAACACCTGATGATATAGCAATAATAGGTTATTTCCCAACTTTTTGGGAAAAAATGGGCATGAGGCTCAACTAGATCAAAGACAGTCAGGTGGCATGAACTAAAGCTGAAAACCATTGCTGGCCATGAGTGACCTTGGGCGGTCAGGTTAATGGCCGGAGTCACAACGAGCAACAGTGGAGATGGCGATGGGTTGATTCAAATTGGGAGCACATGTCAAGTTTTGTCTCAAAAATGTGGTTTAATCTGAAAGCAAGCAAACTCACTGGTTGCAGTGTTGTAGGGATGTCAGGTGCAGGGGAGTAGGTTGGATGGGGGCAAGTTGCTAATACATAGGGCGACCTGAACTTCGTATACGGATTTGAACTTGTGCAACGGGCAAGTCGAAATTGCAGTAGGAAAGCCAGGCTAGCCAAATCTGAGCGAAAATTTATTGGGTACGGAAGAGTTCATCCCAGAGACGTGGCCGGATGGGAACTGCTCGAAGTTGTGGCTACAGGCATGAGCGGGCGAGGGGTTGCGGTCGAGATTCTGGAGAGAATAGTTGCGGGAGTGCCATCTCACTGGGTATGACAGTGCCATGCCATCATCGCACTGACATGCTTCGGTTTATGGACAACCCCGTAACGGTCGTCAAGGGTCGGAGAAGGGATACGCAGTTCCGTGGTGAGACGGAGATTGACACAGGGAGTCATACAGATGTAGGCTCACGGACAATTTTCCTTTTGTTAGAGGACCGTGTGAGTGTAGACCGAGCACCAGCCAGTTTGAATGAATAACAGTTCTGAGAGGCGTTTGGGCAACTGCGGTCGAGGACTGAAGCTTGGGAAGAGGGGCGAAGAGAAAGAAACAGAATGACTGTCAGCAGTGACAGTGGACAAGTGAAAAGCGGACGGGCAACAGTTTCCGAGATAAGTGGTAAGAATCGTAGCTTAACTGAGGTCTACTAAATCAATCTAACAGGAAAGTAAGATTAAGGATCATCAGTCACCGAGTCAATGCTGTCATCTCCAGAAAACGAATGGTGCATGGCAAAAAAGCCATTAAGTGCTAGCTGTGACTGCTTGTAATCAAGAAATCATAAGTTATTAGCACTTTGCGCATATGATAGCTCTAGATGACAAGAGGGAAGAACATGTGTGCTATGTTTGAGTGATGAAGTGGGCTAGGGTTGGTGTGACCCCACTAAGACGAGAGTGGCAACACCTTGCACGTTGACGTTAGCCGTAAGCCTCACAGGCACTCTCAGGCCACCCCATGCATGAATGTTTTTTTATATATTCTTTTTTTAGAACAAACGGGAGGACAGCTGTCGTCCGCTTGTATTTCTTGGTGTTGTGGGACAAGTGACAACCGGAACAAGGCCAATCCAGCTACGGACAAACAGCAACGCTACTCTTTTTTTTGTTTTCCTGAATTAAAGGCCAGGCTCAGAACCACCGGCGATGGGCGATACACCCGTGCTACTGGGGGGGTGGCGAGTATACGAACGCACCATGGTGCAACGTTACAGGGCGACCCTCTCTGCAGGGCGTACCCGTCCACCACACGAGGTTTTCATCCCTCGTGCATGCTACCAGATCTGCAAGGTAGATCATAGGCCGAGTGGAGTGGATGACAGCCAACCAGGTCGTCCAAACCGGGCATTGAAGAATTTTAAAGCTTAAGAAGATGAGGGGGTGGAATGAGGTTAGTAGAGTATGGTGGGTTTGAGGAGACATCAAGCGGGATAAACTGCACCATTATAGATAGAAAGAAAATCACATCGTCTGCCGCGATCAGGGCGATGACAGGTGACTATATGGAATAAGATATAAGTGAATTTGTGCTTGATAAACTAGAGATCAGCGGTTGGGTTTCCTGGATGGCGATTCTCGTGTCCACCACTGGGAGGGGCGAGTAGATGTATTCAGTTTGGATAACGAAATGGGTTTGGTGCGGTGTAGCCCTCTGTTTCGACGAAGGGAGATACAGCTATGCTCTTCGGTGTGGGTCATGGGCATTGCAGAGTACCCTCGGATTATCCCAGGTGTTTTTTTATTTATATTTATTTTCTGACAGATGGGAGGACAGTTTTTTCTTCATCTGTGGTTCATGGCGTTGCCAGATACATGACTCAGCCTAGGCGAGCCAAACACCAGCAGCAACAAACAGAAATCAGCAGTATTTTTTTGATTTCCTGAATTTGAAGGTCGCGCTCAAACCCACCGTTGGTGGGCGATGAACCCGTGCTACTGGAGGAGTGTAAGGCAAACAAACGTCGATGACCGATCTTCCGGAGTGAAATATGCATTAGATAATCTTGAAATATTTTTTATCCTTAATAAACACCGACGAGTGCCAAAACACGCTGAAGCACGACTTCGTGGTTTATCTCGCGTAAACCGCAAACAAAATGCAAATCGGTAACGGTCCGTGACCTTGATATTCCGCTCTCTTAAAGTGCTATGAGTAATACGTCGCTGAAAGGTGCAAATGGATGAACTGATTCCCCGTTAAAGACCCAACTTCGAAAACCCTGCAGTTTCGACGAAAATAATTTGGGTGTTCTAGTTAGTGGCAAAGAAAAGCTTTTGTGGGTGGAGTAAAGTATTTTGCGCCCAAAAGCTGCGTTTTGTTGCATATGCGCTCAAGCCAAAAATCATGCCAATATACGTTCATATTTTTGCAGCTCACCAAATTTGATTAATTATGTTTATTCCCAACTTGTGGGTGGCATGCCACCTGTCATGATCATGTTTTTACAGTCAGGATGGAGCATGGCTGAGGGATTTGCGGGTAGTGGTGACCGCCCGGAAAGGTGACAATGTCACAAACAGTGGGAGGTACTCGATTAAATAATAATAATATGTTTCTTTTGCAACTTGTAGAGAACAATAGGCATGAGGTCCGAGTAATTCAGTGACTCAGTTGGCTGACATGAACTAAAACTGGAAAACCATTGCTGGCCACGAGTGACCTTGGGCGGTTGAGTAAATGGCGAAGGGAGATACAGCTATGCTCTTCGGTGTGGGTCATGGGCATTGCAGAGTACCCTCGGATTATCCCAGGTGTTTTTTTTATTTATATTTATTTTCTGACAGATGGGAGGACAGTTTTTTCTTCATCTGTGGTTCATGGCGTTGCCAGATACATGACTCAGCCTAGGCGAGCCAAACACCAGCAGCAACAAACAGAAATCAGCAGTATTTTTTTGATTTCCTGAATTTGAAGGTCGCGCTCAAACCCACCGTTGGTGGGCGATGAACCCGTGCTACTGGAGGAGTGTAAGGCAAACAAACGTCAATGACCGATCTTCCGGAGTGAAATATGCATTAGATAATCTTGAAATATTTTTTATCCTTAATAAACACCGACGAGTGCCAAAACACGCTGAAGCACGACTTCATGGTTTATCTCGCGTAAACGGCAAACAAAATGCAAATCGGTAACGGTCCGTGACCTTGATATTCCGCTCTCTTAAAGTGCTATGAGTAATACGTCGCTGAAAGGTGCAAATGGATGAACTGATTCCCCGTTAAAGACCCAACTTCGAAAACCCTGCAGTTTCGACGAAAATAATTTGGGTGTTCTAGTTAGTGGCAAAGAAAAGCTTTTGTGGGTGGAGTAAAGTATTTTGCGCCCAAAAGCTGCGTTTTGTTGCATATGCGCTCAAGCCAAAAATCATGCCAATATACGTTCATATTTTTGCAGCTCACCAAATTTGATTAATTATGTTTATTCCCAACTTGTGGGTGGCATGCCACCTGTCATGATCATGTTTTTACAGTCAGGATGGAGCATGGCTGAGGGATTTGCGGGTAGTGGTGACCGCCCGGAAAGGTGACAATGTCACAAACAGTGGGAGGTACTCGATTAAATAATAATAATATGTTTCTTTTGCAACTTGTAGAGAACAATAGGCATGAGGTCCGAGTAATTCAGTGACTCAGTTGGCTGACATGAACTAAAACTGGAAAACCATTGCTGGCCACGAGTGACCTTGGGCGGTTGAGTAAATGGCCGGAGTCATAACAAGCAAAAGTGGAAGTGGAGATGGGATAATTAGAATTGGTAGAACACGGCAAGTTTAGTCTCAAAAATATGGTGCAATCTGAGAACAAGCAGACTCACTGGTTGCACTGTTGTCGGGGGGGGGTGAAGAGGTTAGTTTGGATGGGGACACAGAGGTGGCTGAATTTGAACGGGTGGTCCAATAGGTTGGAATGAATGTCATGGTGGTCGTTGGGGTCAATGAAAAGAGTAAGCAAGAGGGCACGGTTGAGAGGAGGAATGGAACAGTTGCGGGTGTGCTATCAAACTGAGTATTGCAGTGCCGTGCCATCATTGGCCTGACATGCTTCAGATTTTGGGCAGCCCCGTGACGGACGTCACGTTTGAGATGATTCGACTTGGGTATGTAGTTCATTGAGTAGTGGTATTCATTTCAGCCTGGTCGATGAAACAAGGTGGAACGAAACCGATATAGGATTGTAGGTTTTCTTGGTCCGTTTTGTGATCCCGGAGTTGTAGACCATAGGTGGAGTGGAGTGGAGAACAGCTAACCAGGTCGTCCAGAGCGGGCACTTCCGAAGTTTAAAGCTTGGGAAGGTGAGGGGATGGAAGGAGATTTGCAAAACATAGTGAGTTTGAGGGGATATGAAATGGGATAATATGCATTTGTATACATAGAAAGAAAAACTTGGCATCTGATGCAACTTGGGTAATGACAAGTGATTACATGGAGTAGGAAACACACAGATCTGTATTTAGTAGGCTAGCGACCAGGGGCTGGTTTTGCTGATATACAGTAAGCGTGCAAAAGCGTGGTATGGGAATCAGATATGTAAGGGTTGGCGGGAATGGAATTCTAACCTAACTGGTTAATCGAGTGTTTATTACATGAGTTAGATAATACCAGGAGAGAAAGTGTGTGCTTGAGAAAAAGTCACCACTCCCCGAAGCACTGCCATCAGCTTTTACCTGTAGGTGGCTCATAGCGATGAAGACTTTCGTGTGCACTACCGGGAGTCGGGAGGAAGTCTGGTGGAATAATTTCACCTTGCGAACACTTGGCGCATTATACGGCGGTTAAAATAGGTTATTTAACGGTCAGTTAACAGCTCGGCACTCAGTATTCACATAATGAAATCAAATCTTCAAAAGCTAGTACGTGTCCCTGGTGGACTTAAACAGTTTAGTCCGGAATACCAGTCCAAACTTTTGAGCCCAATCCAGGCATCACGTGGCCCCAGTGGTGCTTGGAAAGTGTTCCACTATCACTTGTCCGCCAGTGATGTGATCTTTTCAGGGGGCAATGAAATTTGGTTATCTGCGAAAGTATGAAGATAGATTCGAATCATTTTTAATGCTGAAAACTCCTCGACAGCCCACGACTGGTTTCGCCTTTTTGTTGCCCATCAGGTGGGCGCAGTTCCCGAGTTTCCGATAACCTTATGTTTTACTTGAAACAAAAGTGCACGAAATTAGATGATATACACTCATTTGCAAACGACTTTGGTTTTTCGAGAGACTCACTTGGAACCCAACTGAACCTCTCGGTTTGGATGTTTCCAGGCAACTGAATTATTTTTGGTTCGAGCATATACAAAGTCGCCTGAAAAAGGGTGCTACCAAAGGCCCTCGTAGGCTTACCAAGCAAGTGCTGTGCATTGTCCATCTCATCTGCGCTCATGCTCTTTATCTTACGCCACTGAGAACGGCATCTCCGTATGACCGCTCTTAATGTCAGGTCACTTGATATTACCGCAAACTGGAATATTTACATTTATCCTGGTAACCTTGGCCATAGAAGCCTTGGACCCATTCTTCAAAATGCCGACACTCACTTTGTCTGGCAGCGCTCGTGTTTCACACTCCGAAGCAATCCCTCAGGAAGCTAATCGTTCATCTATAAAAAAACACAACGGAAAGACGGGCGCAACCAACGAGGCATGATGGTTACATGAAAGGTCATCGCAAATGCGGGAGCCGAAAAAAAACAGGACAATAGGCATGGGGTCCGACTAGTTCAAAGATGAAGCCGGTTGGCATGAAGTGAAAGTGAGAAACAGTGCCGGCCACGATTGACCTTGGGCGGTTGGATGAATAGCCAGAGAAACAAAAAGCGAAAATGGGAATGGAGATGGAGACGGCATATGTCGAATTTGAATCGAATGGTAATTTTGTCTCAAAAATATGGTTTAACCTGAATCTAAGTAGACTCACGGGTGCCACTGGCTTAAAAAAGTCAGGTGTAAAGGGCAGACTCAAAGGGGATGAGTGGTGACGCATAAAGCCAAGCGAGCACCCCATAAAGAGGTTAACTTATGGAGTTGGCAAACCGAAATTGCAACAAAAACTAGGTTGGTGGAATCCGAGTGAAAGTTTTGTTTAGTTAGAATGTTCTTCTCCCAGAGGCGGTTATGGCCGTCTTAAAAAATTGCTCGTAGTTTCAACTAAAGGCTCAAGTGGACGAGAGGTTTTGGTCGTTATTCTGAAGAAAAATTTTTCGGGATTGCCATCACACTGGGTATGCCAGCGCCATGTCGTCATCCCACTGATATACTTCTGTTTCTGGACAGCCCCGTAACGGTCGTCAGGGCTGCCTCGGTCGGACGGGGAACACGCATTTCCGTAGAAGCTGGAAAGTAGTTAGACCTGGAGATTGATACACATGGATTCAGACTGATGCATGGTAGAGGATAATTTCTTTTGGAGGACCATGTGGGTGTATGCCGGGGGCAAGCCAAATTAAATGAAAAGCAATGAGCAGTCGGGCAACATCTTCCGAGATGATGGATAAGCACTGTAATTTAACTGAAATCTACTGAGTAAACTTAAAGGGAAGGAAAATGAAGAGTAACCAGTCACTTAGCTACTAGTGTCAGCTCTGAAAAACGAATGCAGCATGAAAGAAGCGGCCATTAGTCGCTGGCTAGGACCGCTACTATTCAGGAAGAAATGAGGAATTCACATTTTACATGTATATGATCGCTTCAGAGAGAGAGATGAACGTGATTGTCGTCTCTGGACAAAAAGGTGGACTTGGGCTGGTATAACCCAACTTGGACCAATTTGGCAACTCCTTGCACATCGAAGTTAGCCGCGAACCACGTACAGTAACTCCAGAAAATCTCATGCATGTATAGTAATAATAATATGTCTATTCCCAACTTGTGGCTTGCATACAGTTAGGAATGATCCTAATGTTACAACCAGAACTAAAGCATGGTTGGCGAGGATTATGGGTACAGGATGGGTTTGGGTAAAATGACGGCGTCATAGGCGTTAGGCATTATCCGAGAAAGCGTTGTTACCATCAAATCGGCATGAGCACGAAAGCACAGTTAATATGCGTTTTTTTGTAGAGAATATTGGGCACGATCAGGTCGTTGGGATTTGAAAGTGGTGGGCAAAAAAAAACAAAATAAGGGAAGGGGAAACAAGAGGCTTCCTGCCTGACACATGACTAGAAAGTGTAAACAATGAAAAATGAGGAATCAGAACACGGGATGTCCTGAGGCAGCAGAGTTAGCGTCATTCAGCCGGTCAAATTGAACTACAACCCAAAATCACCTGGTGGCCTTGGATTGTTGAGCTCATGGTCAGAATCGCAAAAAGCGCAAGTGCAGATGATGAAGTGGAGTGATTAGCAAGGTGGATAAGTGGTAACGGGAATCTCATAAAGTGTACAGTAAAATTGTAGAGTCTCACTGGTGTTGCTGTTGTGGAATCGGGTATAGTACCTCCTTGGAAGGGTACCATGATGGCAACACACCAGCTGGAACACGAACTGTGTAGAAAGTTATTTAATTTTCATGGTAATCACATACACAAAAATGAGTATCTTCGAACGAAGGGTTCAGCTGATTGAATGAACATGTCATGGAGGCAGCTGGGGCCTGGTGGGGAGCTTGTTCGCATTTGCAGCTAATGGGTCGAGTGGACGAGAGGATACGGTCGATAGAAGAAAGGCAAGAGTTACATGTATGCTGTCAAACTTTTACGCGACATACCATCGCTAGTTTGACATGTTTTTGGTTTTGTACGGCCCCATAACAGACGTCACTTCTGAGGTCAATGGGCTGGACTGTGCAATTCTTTAAGCTGGGGAATTTTTTGCGGACTGGCGAACTAAGCAAAGGTAGAACGAAGCCGACATTAACTCGCAGGTTTTCTGGTCCGTTTGAAGATCCTGTGGGTGTGAATCATAGGCCCAGTGGAACGGGTAGCAGCCAACCAGGTCCTCCAAACCGGGTATTGTCGAAGCTCAAAGCTTGGGAGGTTGAGGGAATTGGATGAGGTTAGTTAAGCATGATGAATTTGAGAAGACATCAGATGAGATAATGTAATAATAATAATGTTTATTATCAATTTCTGGGTGGTATACCGTTTGGCATGACCAGGCGTTCACAGTCAGAATGGGGCATGACTGAGGGATTCGTGGGCAGTGGGGGTTGCGCGAAAAGAGGACAATGTCATAAATAGTGGGAAGTATTCGATGAAATAGTAATATGTTTCTTTCGCAACTTGTAGAGAACACTGGGCATGAGGTCCGACTATTTCAAAGACTCAGTCAGCTGACATGAACTAAAACTGGGAAACCATTGCTGGCCATGTGTGACCTCGGGCTTTTGGGTAAAAGGCCGGAGTCACAACGAGAAAAAGTGGGGGTGGAGATCGGATAATTCGAATTGAGAGAACATAGCACGTTTAGCCTCAAAAATATGATGCAATCTGAGAACACGCAGACTCACTGGTTGCACTTTTGAAGGAAAGTCAGGTGCAGGGGTTAGGTTGAATGGGGACACAGAGGTCGTTTTATTCGAGGGGGTAGTCCAATAGGTTGGAACGAATGTCATGGAGGTAGTTGTGATCAGTTGGGGAATTTGTCGTGTTTGCAGTCAATGGAACGATTAGGCAAGAGGGCTCAGTTGGGAGGAGGAATGGAACAGTTGCTGGTGTGCCACCAAACTGAACATGGCAATGCCGTGCCATCACTGCCCTGACATGCTTCAGTTTTTGGACAGCCCCGTGACGGACGTCACATTTGAGACGATTCGGCTGGAGTGTGCAGTTCATTTGGCAGCGGTATTGATTTCGGCCTGGTCGAGGGAACATGCTGGAACGAAGCCGATATGGGATTGTAGGTTTTCTTGGTCTGCTTGGTGATCACGGAGTTGTAGATCACAGGCCAGGTGGAGTGGATATCAGCTAACCAGGTCGTCCAAAGCGAGCAATTCCGAAGTTCAAAGCTTAGGGAGTTGATGGAATGGGAGTAGATTCGCAAAACATGGTGAGTTTGAGGGGTATAAAATGTGATAATATGCAATAATATACACAGAAAGAAAAACCTGACGTCTGCTGCAATTAGGGTGATGAAAGGTGATTATATGGAGTAAGAAATAGATAGATTTGTACTTAGCAGTCTAGCTACCAGGGGTTGAGTTTGCCAACATACGACATTACATTGAAAGGAATCTGGTAAAGGCCAATAAAAGTGCGCAGAAGCGTGGCATGGGAATCAGATGCATAAGGGCTGACGAGAGCGGACTTTTAAGATAACTGGCTAATCTCGTGTTTATTACATGAGTTGAATTATACCAGTAGAGAACGTGTGTGCAAGAGAAATAGTCACTAGTCCCCGAAATACTGCTATCAGCTCTAATCTGTAGATGGTTCATAGCAGATGTTGACCACTTGGGAGCGGCGAGTAGATGTATTCTCTCGTTGGATGACGAAATGAGCTTTAGTGCGGTGTAGCATCTGTTGTGACGAATGCAGATACAGCTATGCTCGTCGGTGTGGGTCATGGGCACTGCAGAATATATTCGGGTTATCTCAGGTGAACTTTGTTATTTTCTTCACAGACGAGAGGTGAGTTTTTTCATCTGTGGTTTATGGCATTGCCAGATGCATAACTCAACCGAGGCGAGCCCAAAACCACGAGCAACAAACAGAATCACGGATTCACGGATTGATACACAGGATCGAGGCTTTTGCCCAAGTTTCCCGGGTCGGTTTTGTTCTTGTCGGTCAGTGGCTGTCGTTCAC
>NW_008751662.1:4359820-4363187 GCF_000715545.1 Opisthorchis viverrini
TCCACCGGAGCTGGTCCCAGTGTGAGTTGTTCAAGGAAGATGCGCATTCCTGATAAACCACGTTTGAGGTTTGGGATTCCTTGGCCCAATAGCAGACGAAATCAAAGGTTAGCACACAGTGGTCGCTATGTCCCAGTGGAGCGTTAATTATTACCCGATCAACGAAGTGTCTTTCGTCGGTGATGACCATATCCAGGAGGGATGGTAGTTGGCCTGCGCGGTATCTGGTGGGTGGAACGACATATTGGGTCCAAGCGCTCGGTTGAACGACTTCAAACAGCGCCGCTGAGAAAAGTCCGCCTGATTCGACGCACTTGAGTTCCATCCAGGAGGCCTTTGGGGCGTTGAAGTCACCTACCAGGAGATGAGTGAAGTGGTAGTTGGAGGAGAGTTGCTCAAGGGTTTGTATGAGGAATTGGTCATCTTCAGGGGGACTCGAAGGGCTACGGTAAACCACGCCGAGAAGGAGAGAATTGGGCCCGCGCAGAGGGATTTGGACCCACAGTGCATCGCAGAAGGGTGCAGGGGTGGTATCAGAGAGAACAATCGGGATTGGTAGGGCCGAATGTAAGTACAGAGCAACCCCACCAGTCCTCCCTCGTTTTGAGTCAGCTCGAAAAACAGAGTAACCGTCTATCTAGATCTCCACGTCAGATACATCTGGTGTGAGCCAAGTCTCTGTGAGTGCGATTATGGACGGTTGTTCAGGGCAAGCTAACTGTTTAACATCGCCGAGTTTGTTGAAATGGCTGAGGCAGTTTGTGGACAAGAAGCCAGCAGTATTTTTTTGATTTCCTGAATTTAAAGGCCAGACTCAGAACCACTGGTGGTGGGCGATGCATCCCTGTTACCGGAGGGGTGGTGGGTATACGAACGCACCATGCTGCAACGTAACAGGGCGACACTCCCTGCAGTGTGTACCCGTCCACCATACGAGGTTTCCTTCCCTCGTGCATGCTACCAGATCTGGAAGGTGGAAAACCATTGTAGCAGTCATATTTGCGGTTTGTACATTAATATATACTACAGCTACCATTTTTTTGGTCGGGGGAAAGCGAGGCCTGTAAAGACAGCTCAGTCAATTCGAACAAGCAAACAGCATACGGACGCTAGTAGTGGCGATTCACGGAGGAGAAGTGAAATGGCCTTTGTCATTGAGACGGTGGGACTGGAGTGTTGATACTCACGGCGATTGCACCATGGCTAAACGGCGTCGGAACCTTGATGTGGGCTGCCATGTCGAGCAGAAGCGTTCCGCAATGTTGAGTGTGGGAGCTTTTCATGGGACAAATCACCAAATGGATATATATAAGAGCAGATTGCGCTCTGATAATGAAATAAAGAACGAAATTGACTTTGGTTTGTTTTTTATCATTTAGAGTTAGAATGAGAGCGTCAGTTACTAGACAGACCTGATGGAGTAATCCGAGGTAGGGACTCCACTAGAATGAGGTATAAGTTGACTGGGGAAATAGAAAATAACCAGGCCAGTAACACAGCGTAATTAGAGTTAGTAGGTGATTAAGCCATACAGCGATTTGAAGAAGAAATAGCTAATTTTGGTTTGGTTTTTGTCAGTCGAGTTCGGCCGAGAACAATATACGCTAGAAAGAGTTTATAGAGTAATCCGGTGTAGGGACTAGACTAGTACAAGGTGTAAGTTGGCACGGGGAAAAAACGAAAACAACCAGGCCAGTAACGCTGCAAATTCAGATCAAGTTGGTATTTAGGTCTTTCATCAGCTTCAAGCGGGTCAGTAGGATAGGAAGAAATGGTAACAGGATCCTTTACTTGCCCACTAACTGTAACGTTGCTAAACTCATGCGCACTGGACCTGGTTCGTAGAGGAGATCAGAGGTTAGTCGAGTATTAACTAAGGCGGCAGCAGTTTCACAGGTAAGGAATTTGTCTACACTAATATACGTGGAAAGAAAAGTTGATGTCAATTGCAAAAGGGTGATGACAACTGGTAATTATATGAAGTCGGGTAGGGATGGATTTGTGCCTCGCAGACTAGCGACCAGGCAAGTTTTGGGTTTGTTAAGCATAACGTTATACTACAGGAGATCTAGTGCAAATCGATATGGGCTCGCAGAGTGGTGGTGTGGTTGGGGAAGGCAAACGCATGATGACTGACAGGAGTGAACTTACGAGATGACAAACTAGTTAATGTGGTATTTGTGCTATTCGGACGGTACCAGGAAAGAAATTGCGTGTGGGAAAATAGTCACTAATCCCCGAAGCAACGCTATCAGCTTCAGGTTAACATGTGGTGCATGGCGACAAAAATACTTTGGCACGAGTTTTGCATGTTGGTAGCGGAGGCTTTGGAACCTATGTATAAATATACTTCTCATTGTACATGTTCACTCATGGGAGCAGTGGGCAGGGGCGTGTGTTATGTTTGGCTGGCCAAGTGGGCTTTGGTGCGGTACAACCCCTACTATGACAACGGCAGCTACAGCTTCGCGCGTCGATGTCAGCCATGGGCAACACAGTGTATTCAGGCCGTTATATCTTTTTTTCACGAAATTTGTAGGCCAGGTTTTCCCTCCTTTTTTCATAGTCTGAAGCTTATTGCTTTAGTAGTTGAAAGATACATCCGGTACGAGTCGCATCCGCTATGAGACACATCCGGTACGAGTCACTCCGGTTCGAGGCACATCCAGTGCGGTCTGAGTCCAGCGGCATCAAACAGAAAACAACAGTGCTCTTTTATTGATTACCTGATTTAAGGCCATGCTCCAAAACACCAGCGGTGAGCGAAGCACCCGTGCTACTGGAAGGGTGGCGGATATAATGACGCATTATGGTGCAACGTAACAGGACCATCGTCCCGGGAAGACGTACCGACCACCACAAGGGGTATTTTTCCCATATACATGCTACCAGATAGCCAAGGTAGTGTTATATCTGCTGTTTCATCGGCCCGTGGAATCTGCTGCTGACCCGCTAGTGTTATATGTTTTATCGGCCCGTGGAATCTGCTGCTGACCCGCTCCAGTGTCTAGTGTCGGAGAGAAAAGACTCACAGGAGGAAACACAACACAAGTATTCCGAACAAATCAGTGCGTGAGAGAGCGAGTGCGTGAGAGAGCGAGTGCGAGTGCAAAAGTTACAACGGTCCCACGCTATTTAAAGGGGACTTTCTGACATTGATCCAGGCTGGTTGATAGGCGTTAGTGATTACCCATCAACATCGATCGTGCCTCTGTGAAAAGCCTGAACGCTGATCACATTCGGTCGTGCTTCTGTGGCGCAGAGAACGCTCATCAGGTTTTACTGAATTGATCGAATGATTGACTGGCCTGGATGCTTGCCGGCTTTCCCGTTGAGCTTTTGGTGGAGCAGTAGGTTCCGGGCGTTC
>NW_008751662.1:4366660-4367256 GCF_000715545.1 Opisthorchis viverrini
TTTACTGAATTGATCGAATGATTGACTGGCCTGGATGCTTGCCGGCTTTCCAGTTGAGCTTTTGGTGGAGCAGTAGGTTCCGGGCGTTCAGAAGTTCATTCCTGGAATCTGACCTTCCTGATATGTGCCATCCCACAGAGCAGTCATAACTCGGCTTGTGCAATAGTAACGAACTTTTGCTACCAGCGGGGGAAGCCAAGCCAGTAAAACAGCTCAGTCATTTCGAGCAGGCAAATGACAAACGGCCGCTGTGAAAGGCAGGCCGCGCAAGTGAATGAGGCGGTGGCTTCCATTGGGACAACGGGAACAGAACGGAGGTGGCCAAAACGCGTAAACCCTGGTTAAACGGTGGCGAAGCTTGAGCTGTTGAGCCAAACAGTGGCGCACCGCAATGTCATGTGCGTGTGCTGAATGAGTGACAAGGCGTATCGTTCGTTCTCAGCTATGAAGACCTCTGAATTTTGCTTGTTTTACGTTGGTTAGGGCCAGGCAAGACGAGGCATCACTTACTAAACAGGGCGGACAGTGTCCAGGGTAGGGACCTAGGTTGTAGGAACCAAGTATAAGTTGCTTTAAGCAAGTCGGTGAGGTAGGTG
>NW_008751662.1:4367446-4373661 GCF_000715545.1 Opisthorchis viverrini
ATTATTATTATTATTATTATTATTATTATAAGTATAAGTTGCTTTAAGCAAGTCAGTGAGGTGGTGAAGCATAGTAAGGGGGCGGCTTATTTTTTAATTATTGTTTTCGTTATTTTTTCGTCCACTAACTATACCTCCATCAAACTCAGAAGCGGTCAGGACCTTGTTTATAAGGGAGATCGATGAATAGCTGGGCTTTAAGCAGGGCGGCCGCGGTCTCACACGTAAGGAAGTCGTCAACAGACTGAAAACGTATGTAGATGTGTGACACTTCGAAACCGATCAGGGAGATTGTTCGAGATGCCAGTGTAGTAAACCACGGGGAAGTAGTGTCATGAGTTTGTACGCACTTGAGGCCACACCAAAATGTTGCTGGATTTATGGAATTTAAGGCGTGTAAATGAATTCACATTTGGTCCAGCCTCTCCTTTAGAAGCATTTCGGTGCAACGGACGGCGTAAGAGAATTGAAGTCTACTTTAACCGCCCGAGCCATAGTGGCTCAATGCCTAAGAAGGGCATCAGGCTTGCTAGGACACAGCCACGTCCATGTACTGCATTCGAACGTTGACAAGCGGCAGTGGAAGTAGCTTGGACGTAGTGCAGTTTAGGTAAGACAAGGGGGTTATCTGAAGGACAAAATATCACAGAGGAGATCAGGGGAGGTTTTGAGGGTGGCTAGTAAAATTTTGCTAACCCCGGGGAGGTCAGTATGAAATTAAGTAGACTGGGAAATCAGGAGTTCTCGACATAGTGGTTGAGTTGGGATCAGCTAAAGATGCCTGGACGTATCGCGGTACGGAGAGAGGGTTTGGGTTGCGGTGCAGCCAGTGGAGCTCCGGGACCCAGATTAGCGGGCTGGGTCAAGTAGTCGTTTGCACCTGAAGATGGCACCGTATGTGATAGTTGAACAGAAATAGCGGGATTTGGTTCATCCAAAATGGAAGGGCAGGTACAGTGTTTAAGGTGAAGGAAATGGGAGGCTGTGCCCTGGAGGGTAAAAGGACACGATCTATCCTGTTATGCCTTCCGCACCAAATCGTGGGGTAGGATGGCACGAGTAGTAAATCTGGCCTGATTGGAGTTGAAATAAAAGTAAGAGATGCAAGATACGGGGAGGGGACAGGGTGCAGCGAGGAAACTTGTGGTGTAATCAAACTCTCTCGGAAGGGTGTGTCCCTGTTGGGGGTGAACATGAATCTTCTGCTGCAATTTTGGCTTGCCTCTTGCACAAGTTCAAATCCGTATACGGATTTCAGGTCGCCCTATGTATTAGCAACTTGCCCCTGTCCAACCTATTCCCCTGCACCTGAATTCCCTACAACAGTGCAACCAGTGAGTCTGCTTGCTTTCAGATTAAACCACATTTTTGAGACAAAACTTGTCATGTGCTCCCAATTTTAATTATCCCATCTCCATCTCCAGTTTTGCTCGTTGTGTCTCCGGCCATTTACCTGACCACCTAAGGTCACTCATGGCCAGCAATGGTTTTCAGTTTTAGTTCATGCAACCTGACTGTCTTTGAACTAGTCGGACCTCATGCCCATTGTTCCCAACAAGTTGGGAAATAACCTATTATTGCTATATCATCGGGTATTCTCCACTGTTTATGACTTTGGCCTCTTTTTGTGCAGTCCGCAACCCAACAAATCCCCCAGTCATGCTCCATGGCAGGTGGGATGGGGCATCTGTCTGGGATAGTGACGTTTTCCAGGAAACTGTACACTCCACGAGGTCATCAGTCGTCTTGGGATTTCTTTGGTACCATATGTAGGGGTGACTACCAGTGACTTGATGAAGTGCGGCTGATGATGAGATGGAACATGTGCTTTAACACATGTTTCGGCATCTGGAGCTTAGCTGGATGGAGCCCACGCGGATTAGTGTGGAAAGGTGGACCTCTCGTCCGGATGTGGTGAACGACGGAACGCGTGACCAGTTGAGTATACTACATGGATGAATATGGGTAAGAAAATCCTCAAGAACGGCAGCGAAACGAAAATTGATTAGGATAACTCAGATACCTGTGGATGAATTTGGAGCACTAATTCCGTTGAGGGAGGGAATAATAATACTAGTGATAATAATAATGTGTATTCACAGCTTGTGGGTGGCATACCGTCTGGCGTGATCATAGTTTTACAGTCAGAAAGGAGCATGACTGGGGGATTTGTGGGGGTGCGTATTGCACAAAAGAAGGACAATGTCATAAGCAGCTCGTCAAAGAGCCGTTCTTAATGCACGTCGATGGATAGGTTGTATTGGATTAGAAAGTCTGAGCCCAGGATTGGTGATTGGACGTCGGTGTAAAGGAAGATCCACTTGGACGCACGTCACGATCCGAGGTCGTTTGTGAGGGAACGTTCGCCGTATGTAGTGATGCGGGTACGAATAAGAAGCAGAATCGCGAGGTGGATTCTTATGTGGTAGCACACTAACTTCAGCTCCTGTATCTACGACGAAACGCAGACAACTTGAACAATCGGCGATGTGAAAAAGGCGGCTAGTGCCAGGAGGGCTACAGACAGTCATCGCCGTTACTGACTGGCCGGGGTGTTTAAAAGGGTGTTGGGAAGTGGCTTGAGGGAACAAGTCCGTTGGCATTTGCGTGCTTCAGGGACGAAAGTTTGGCGATACCAGCAGCAAGAGAGACGGGTAGGAGACAACGATCAAGAGCGTAAACGTGGTCGATGCTTGCTGAGCTCCAGCTGTTGCAGTCGGTCGGTCAAAGTATCAAATTTGGCTTGTGTTCGTTATACGGAAAGAAGAATTGCATCGTAATCTAGGGATGTGGTAAGTGTAGGGCAGGAGACGGAGTTTGGTGGATTTTATCCATCAGTTGGGCCAGCTGCTCCAAGCTGTGGTCATCAACGAAAGCATTGATGACGTAGGGCATGGAGAGTGAAGGTTTGTTGAGCCATAGTTGGGCCATGTTTTTCACCGCTATTTTACGGCCGCGGAGATGGCTGCGCTTGTGACGAAGCAGTTGTGACGGTGACCTGTTACCAAACTCGACTGTGGTGAATAAACCCCGTAGTATCTTGTTTTCAGTCTTCCCCGTCCTACTGATGACGGCCGCTTGAAAGTCCTAGTAGGGATTTCCCTTGGGGATATATTCCAGCAGACCTACTTTTGTTGCTACATCACGAGGAAGAAGCCGTATAACATGAAAAAACAGGTGGCTTGGGAAGTGACGAACCCACACCATGGGATTGCGGGGATTATAATCTGGTAAACGTATGCTGATTACATTCTCGACCAAATCCACTGAATCAAAGTGTGTCTCCATAATGACCGGGCAAAAGAAAAATTACGACGAATTGAAGGGAAGGGTTTTCAAAAAATATCTAGAGAGAGTCAGGACCACCAAAATTGTAGCAAGCTATGTGCCCAATAAGTCATTTTATCAGGATTATGTGGCAAAGAAAGAAAAATAACAACGCCGGATTGTGTATGCAATAATAGAGGTCAAATGGAACAGACTCACTAATAATTGTTCACCCCAAAATGTTTATCGTTGGCCCAGGTCAGCGAATGAACAGTAATCCAAACATGGCTGCCCATGGGTCTTTTCCTGAGCAGATCCTACATAAAATACACTCCGAAATGTTTTGATATGAAATGTTTTGATACCAGAGTTGGCGCGTGAGACTCGCAAATGACTGCTGCAAGCTTGAGCGAATTCAGGAGAGTCGAAGCACTTGACCGCGTTTGCATTGCGTGAAATTGTACGAGTGCGTGTTTTTTAGTTTTCCGTATTCAAAAACAAAACGATTATGCATTTCACAAAATACGTAGTTTTAAATTAAGCAAATTAAAGATACAAAACACCACAAAGTATACCCATCGACAAGTTTTGATTACCGTTTACCCTTCTGAGTCGCGGGTGCCAATCGTGATGTCGACTAACGAGTATTCATCCATAGTGACCGGGCGAAAAACTGTGGGGTCACTAGATTTTATTGAGTTGGCCGCCCTGAAAGCTACTTTATCAGGAGTTTGGCAAGGAAATAAAAATAAAAATAACGCTAGACTTGGTGTACAATAATAGAGGGAACAGACTCACTAAGAATTTTTCTCTTCAAAATTATAGTCGTTATCCTAGGTCATCGAATGAATAATAATCCAGTTGTGGTTGTCCAGTGTTGTACTTTTGAACCTTGTGCTTTGGTTGAAAAGGGTACTGCGAACAGGTGTTTCACGCTTGACTCAAGTAGTACATGGCCAGTACATGGCTAGTACATGGCTATTACATGGCTAGTACATGACTAGTACATGGTTATATTTTCAAGTGGACAGGTTTATTAGGCAAACTTTTTCCATTTTCGGTTAGTTGGTTCATGCAATACCATTCCCAAGACGGTTGTTCTCACTGAATCCAGCACCTTATTCAAAGCATTATTTGAAATTTCTTGTGTAAGTCTTCGAACTAACAAACTTACGGCCCAGCGCCGAGAGCTAAGAGATATGCTGCACCCTTTTACCGCTTGTGACTTTTAGGATAGTGGAAATCACTGAGCGACAAGAACAAAGCTGTCCCCAGAAGCTTAGGTGAAATGTTCAGTCCCGAGTATCAATCCATGAAAAACAATGGCTGTCAAATCTGTCACATGATTGACCCAGTTTAAAGCACCAGCGACACATAGCTGTTCCCAGAAGCTTAGGTGAAATGTTCCGTCCCGAGTATCATTCCATGAAAAACAATGGCTGCCAAATCTGTCACATGATTAACCCAGTTTAAAGCACTAGTAGACATTTATTTATGCGAATCCTCGCGCTGGCAAGCATACTGCCCCGCGCTGAGAATATAGAGAGCAGTGCCACATCACTTTTTCGTTTGTACCTTTCAGGTGAAGGCCAGCCGCTGAACGGCAAGGGAAACTTGGGCGAAAGCCTCGATCCCGTGTATCAATCCGTGAATCCGTGATCGACCAATCAGCAGTCGGAAATATGTTGGGTCCGCTGCGGAAAGCGCACGATAGATGGGACGAGCCGTACACTTGATCAGACTTGCCATTTTCTAATTCCTTGGATTGTATGCCGCTAGTGGCGACAGAATTCCAGATAATCTAGGGTACCTGCCAGAACTTATGGGTTGTATACTGTCCTCGCTGATTCCCCAAGATAGATCATAGTCGAAAACAATCCGTATCATATTTACAGGCCACAGTCTCTAGAGCTCGCCTTTCCCTTCTTCCCATCGATAAATGGCCGACAAGGGTACCAGGATAATGCAGAATAAGGGAAGTCATTGGCGAATCCAATAACCGGCAGCCAATACACTGAGTTGGTGGATGCAATCCATTTTGGGAATATTTGCATTCGCGGGTTTCTTGTGGCATCTATGTATCCTCTTAAATGTCAGTATCTTGCAAAAAATCCAGACTTAACCTATAAAACAAAGGAAAGCCTTCGTCAGATTACGTTTATCACTTGAAAGTCACGAACCGCCGGGACCCATCTGTAGTCAGTTGTACACGGATTTCAAAGCAGTCGTAAATTACTTTGTTAAATAACAGTTTTTTAATAGTTCACCGAACTTGAATGTGGATCTACCTCACAGTTCGCATGCGTAGGATAATATGTTGGAAGACATCAAGGTGTGCCAGTCTAGGCTTGGGCAACCTGACAGTATCCCAGCCCCTTCCTTTCGGGAGGCATGGTAGCTAGGGACCGAAAGGGGACTATAGCTGAACGGTCATCTTATTATCTTTTTTATTATTTTATTATGCTAATGACTTATTTACGGCTGTGATGACAGAAGACTCAGTAGTGCAAACGAGGCGTAGCTTTTGAGCAATACACCGACTAAACTTCGAATATTTGACTTCATCCTTCAAACCGAGTTATCACCGTTGTCGCTAATATATATGACATGTCTTATTTAATTGGTAATTTGTGAGATAAAGAAACCGGTTTTTTGAAATTAACCTTCTACACAGTCGTTTTAGCAGTGCAAGGATTCGTTTGCTTCTGTATGCTATCATGGAGGTTAGTAAACTAGGTCCCGCGCTTTCTTTGGGAGTTCTGTTCAGAGGTATCTGCAGGGTACATAGCACTTGAATGCAGTATAAATCCAAAACAGCTTGACTGATTGTAAAACGCCAGAACTATTCAAAATTGTGTGGTAGGTAGATTTTGCATACATCAGGCGGGCAGAATTGCTTACTGATCCGGTGTCCTCACCAGAATCAGGTAATGCTCTGATGAAATCTA
>NW_008751662.1:4377411-4418474 GCF_000715545.1 Opisthorchis viverrini
ATGCAGTATAAATCCAAAACAGCTTGACTGATTGTAAAACGCCAGAACTATTCAAAACTGTGTGGTAGGTAGATTTTGCATACATCACGCGGGCAGAATTGCTTACTGATCCGGTGTCCTCACCAGAATCAGGTAATGCTCTGATGAAATCTATGGCCAAACACGGAGTTTTTATATCCACAGCGCACAATGACCAGCTTCTAACCAGTATGGAGAGCATAACAACATTGTAAACGCAACTCTTGGCGGATAAGCTGATGTGCCTTCACCACAGGTAATGCAGATTCACATACCTGCGCAGCAAGGTGTGGCACGGAACTTCGTGAATATCATGCTTTGTTTGTATTGACAAGCTTCTGGATTCATGAGAGTGCATGAAAAGCTTTCCAAAGGCTTTCCACAAGTGGTGTTGCACGGCAAGCATTTCCATTCCGTGTTCATTTAATCGTCTGTTGGATAGACCAGCGGGCCTGACAGCTACCCGGGCGCCATACACTTTTGGTATTCCTTGACTACAAGGGTGCATTTGATTCTGTCGACCCGTTCTTTTTTTTACTTACCTGCGCAGCAAGGTGTGGCACGGAACTTCGTGAATATCATGCTTTGTTTGTATTGACAAGCTTCTGGATTCATGAGAGTGCATGAAAAGCTTTCCAAAGGCTTTCCACAAGTGGTGTTGCACGGCAAGCATTTCCATTCCGTGTTCATTTAATCCTGTAAAAGATGAGGCAATGAGACAACACTAGAATTTCTCCAACCCCCGATTTCAAGTCCTCCGAGTGTGAACGTTCTGGATCTGGGATATACGATATTGTTTTCACTTTTGAAGAAGAAAGGGAAGCACAACTTTTGCTAGAAAGCTAACTCAGATCATCCAATCCTCGCATGTGTGCTAGGCTAGCCCTAGACTCTCCTCCCCGTCCCCTCCTCCCAATTATATGATTCCGTTCGAATAAATTGATGCGGTCTTGTGACAGCGAAGCGCAGGTGTTGTTATTTGTTGTTGCTTTTGCTGTTGATATACTCGGCGAAAACTTGTAAGATCAACAGTCTTCTTGTTCGAGCCAGCTACTATGCAGAGGTAATCGGACTTGTAGTTACCTGCGCAGCGAAATTCTTTTCCACACAGACGATTGCCCAAGGGGTTGTGTTATACGAGGAAATGGTAAAATTGAACGTGTCACTTTTACAATACCTGGGTTCTATTATTCTGCCGAGTCGGCATGCTAAAGAAGAGTTTGGTCGTTATGAGACTTGCGAAGACTTCATGGAGGAGGAGTGAAATTCGCTTGCGCTCAGAGATTCGCCATGAGCAGCAACCTAGTAACAGTCGAAAACTACGGTCCTGAAAAATGGCCAATTCACGCACAATGCATCCGGAAAATGAAGTTTTTTCGACTATTGGTTTCCAAGGCGCATTCTGATCACTAGACGGCTTTACAAAGATTAGGAGACACCGCTTTGACGTCGGACGTCTCTGGCAGCAAATGACTCCGTTTTTCATTTTTGGATCTCTTCGTTTTTGTAGTATTCCTGCTATGTCCCAAGTTGTGCGTCGAAGCGGTAGATCGCTAGTGTTTGATGTGTTCAGAAATAGTTCCAGAAATGTAGTGGGGCTACCTCCGGCTTGTTTCGATATTTGCGTGCGTTTCCTTTTCTGTTCAAGAATAGTGCTTACTTTCCCTGAAAGATCCGGAAGAAGACTGCTGTGTGTCGTCTATTCTGATGTGTGGTTGCCTCAAGCACCCCATCCAGTGTATGTCTACACCAACAGAGAAACGCCGTGCTCCATAGTCTCTAGCATGGCTTATCCGGTCATTGGTTGTAGAAAATCGTAGACAAGTTCCAACAAGAGAAAATATTCCGTTCTGGATCGAGCAGCGCATCTTGTCTGGGCGTACTAAACAAACATTTCAATAACACGTTCGTTCAGCTGTGGCACCCTTCCGGTGCCTAGCTGCCATGCCACACGAATGAGGCACGAGGGCTGGGATACTGTCAGTTCGCTTAAGCCTAGACAGGGGTAGTCGAGAGGCAGGAGTCGGCTTCGAATCACGAACCACGTTGCTGAAACTCAGTATCATGCAGTTGAGTATCGACCACGAAGTGCTGAACCACTCAGGCGTCAGGTTTGATTACTCTGCTAGGTACATCGTAGCCCAAAAGACTCATCTTGGAGCTTCTGTGTGTGCCTCCATTATGCATGCCACTTCAAGAAATCAATGACTTTCTCATGTTCAGCAGTATTTCGCGCACAATGTTGTAGTCGATATAGTGAAGGTATCATGGATGTGCAGCTGCCTGACTAGATCGTCTACCGCACTTTGAAAACGGGAAACGCTTCTTATCACACCAAGTGAAATGCATGGTTGACCTTACGCCTGTAAATTTCTTTTCTTCATGCATGGGTATTTGTTACTAAATACTGTAAAGCGAACATGGTAAAACCGGGGTATCTGGAAACTTCTGGTATGCGTTCATCGACCTTTGTAATGGGTAAACATACACACACACACACACTTAGTTGTCTGGCAGTGTTCTACCGCCCCCTTTTTGTGTTGTTGGTTGGTAGTCGCAAGTATCTGCGCCCCACATGAAGAATACGACGGTTCATTGGACATCCTCATGAAGAGGCTCTTCGCGTTCGGAATACATGAAGTTTTCGTTGACGTGTGAGCGATGTCGAGAGCTAGGGTTTATAATCAGATGTGTTTGAGATAGGGAGGGGCCTAAACACGGGCGAGCAGAAGAACACACAGAAATGGATTTCGAATCTCACCGAATGTCATCTTAACCTTTGAATGAACACTGAAGAAGTCTAAACCGAGTGAGGTATTAGAACAAAGCGAAGCACAGAAAACTTGATTTTTTTCGACAACACAAGTGCGTGTGGTTTACTCGTAGCGATGGCCTAATGTATTCTTCCTGGTGCCGTGGATACTGTGGTGATTTCTTTCCAGGTACCCTCAACCAGTGGTGCTTTCGAACGATGGGTGCTACTAAGCGATCAAACTCAGCCCTTTTGTAGTCTATTTCCAAGTTATATCCAAGCCGTCTGGCTAGCCGCTAAACCTGACCCAAACACTGTCGAAAATGGTATGGTTTGTTTAACTGCTAAGCTTTTGATTATTATAAGGAACTTTTTGAGAGGAAGGCAAGGCGAGGACCTTGTCTTCCGTATATGCGTAGGTTTCCCTGCTTCATCTCGCTATTTGATGAAAATATGATAGGTTTGTTATCTATGTCGAAAATTGTGGTTGGTATCTACACCTGCTCCTTAACTTGATTAACGTGTGGATACTGTCAGTTACTGTAAGCGTCAGAAATTGTCAGCCTAATGTCCTCTGGCAAAGTACTTTGATCATTTTGGAGTTCCCGCATTTGATACCTGTCATTAGCTCTCAGGACCACAGTGTCTGCACATGGTATGGTAAAAGTACTGGCACCATTGACTGTGGCTTTCACTTTTTGCAGTTCGGGATACCGTCTTTTAAGGTTCATCAAAGAATGCTTGTCCAATAGACGTAAGTAGGGTAGGAATAGTTAACGATTTTTTGCAAGGGGCGTGAATCCGTAGTTCTAAAAGCACACATTCTAGGCGGTGTCTGTGTTGTCTTCTCTTGTGTCGGAAGATGCTTATTATCCAAATATACAAAGCTATAGATAAGTTGGCCAGCATAGTTTTCGTCACTTGCTGAAAATAACGGGCGACAATTCGATCCCGAATTTCTGCTAAAATAAGCCCAGATATACACTTGGTATCAGAGGCCGCTTTAAATCTATATCTGCATTGGTTTCTCTTCCAAAGCTGGACGGACAAGTCCACGGTCACCTGATCTTCAGAAAAGTGGAATCAACATCCTTCTCACTGAATACATTGTGTGCACGAGTGCCCAGTCAGGCCCTCTGGAACCCTGTCACTTCAGAAATGAATATGCAATATTGCACATATATGCGCGCAGAAGATGCACATTCCAAGTTCATTTTTTTGCAGGTAATCTGGAATCATGAAAACTCGTAGTGCACTGAGCGAGGCGCCAAATATCGCGGCCATTGTTAAGGCCCGTCACCATGCCCGTGTCATGAGTCCTACGAATGAATCACTTCAGTGCACAGCGAATAGCTGTTCTGGTGACCCGTCAGATCAATCTTGTATGCCATCTGCCATGTCCAGCCTGACCAATTCGGCACCTGTGACAGGCCAGGTTGGGTCAGAAGATGCGAAATTTACGTCTGATGATAAAGTGAAGACACGCTCAGGTAATGATCCTAATAATCCCAGTGATATCCACTCATCCAGATGGAACGCGAGGCACCTGGAATCCTGATGACCGTCGACTATTTTTTCAGGCGGTGCGTTTGGTGAGTGGCAACAGTTTTACACACAGTACTCTTTATGGCATATATTCTTGTACCTTAACGTGAACGCATCTGTTCTAACGGATATCGCACCTCTTCGTTACCCTACTTTTTGGTATCATCGTAACAATGATGGATAGTAATTCCACGGCCCCTCCTACCATTTGGGATCTAGACAACAAACTTGTACACTGAGGTAGTATCTACAACCACACTGAGTTGCGCGCTATTCACAGTTACTGTGGTTGTTGCGGATGATGTTGATTTTTGAAAACCAAAACGAGTGGACCTAGTAGAGGGAGACTACCACTTGTGCTAGGCTGCTATATCATGTCCATCCAAATGTACTGAAATTACTTGAGCAAACTTTGGGACATTTCATGTATGTGGCCTATTTAGCCACACTTTTCCCATTAAAACTCCTGTGAAATAAATTGGTATTCTCCCATCGCAACGAAACACCGGCGTTACAATCGGTGGTGATGCTGATCTGTGTTTTGGTCACTAGTAAGTTCTCGTTTGTGCTTCACTGACCGGTGAGGACCGATGACAGCCACTGTACTGACTTGGTTTACCTAATCCTTCAGTTTATTTCATTTCTACAGTGTCTCGCAGGTGCATCAGCATCTCTTTTTTGATGAACTTTCGTCTGTGATTTGCGTAGGTACGTTGTTGTTGGTTTTCGATTGCATTTATCGATTGGAAAACTGTCGACTCTAAAAAAACTGTTGGCAGTTTAGTGCAGCAATTACAGCTATTCGAAGGCACATTCCTAGAGAAGTTCTTGAACACGTTTCTTTATCTAGCCTTTATCGGAATGCAACCAGTGGTCTGTTTCACGCAACGGCGATTCTTATGGCCTCCACCGGCATCTTAGCTTTTCAGTCGGTTTCATTATCTTTTTTTGACATTTCATGAGCGCACAGACTATAGTCGTCTCACATCCCCTCTGGTTATGCAATAACCTTTGCGAGCGTCTTGTTCTACTGTATTATGTTAAAGGACCTTCAGGTTGTCTCCTGTGACTTCACATTTCGTTTAATACGAACTACTAGTCATTGTTTTTACACACTACCAAACTCACCAATCACTGAATACTACCAGAACAACAGCACCTATTTTATTCTGACGTTACTTTTGCCACCGGCTAGTTTCACTTCAATTCAGCTCAGTTCAGCTATGTGTCAGGCTACTGCCCCTTGACCAAGGTTGCGTTGTGGTCAGTTGTTACAGCTTTTTCATAATGGTGTACGAAAACGAAAATAATATAGCTACCCGTTGCAGCCGATGCATAACCAGTACATCGACATCTAATCGTTCCGCTGAAATAGTAGGGGAGACCGCTACACATTGAAGACGATGGTTTCGGTATCTTGGTCGTGGGACTGGACCCTATCTACCAGTTTCATTAACAGTTGATTTGTCGTTTCCGTCTAGTGTATTGCTAGTTGTTGACTCGATTGAATTCACTGATGAGAACTTTTGTGCTCTGTCCGTATTTTGGTCGTTTCTACTCAACGCAGGGTTTGGTTAAAAAAACCTCGTTGGATAGACGGTCCTTCGGCATGCGTAGTACATGGCATAACCAGTATAGCCTATGGAGTGTGAGTAGTTGGCACATCGTGGGAGAGTCGATTCTTTCAAGAACCACGTGACTGCTCAGGTTTATGACTCCGACTTTCTCTGTAGATTTGGACAATACTTAGAAACGCTGATGGTAAAATATGACAAGCTTCTGTATGTCCACCAGAATAGGCTACGGCTCTGATCTAAGGTGAAGTACGGATAGCATGGCCCCTCCGGATACTATGCAATTGACAGGTGAACTGACGTCACATCGGTTCCATAGGCGTCGGCGTTTGGCAAAAGCTGCCCTTGACTTCTCGACCGCAATGGTGATTTCGTCATTTAGAATAAACTGGCACTGTGTACACCCACTTATTTCCACCCCACTTTTCCGTCTCGCTCGGCAATGAGGTAGAATACTCGAACAGATCGACAACTGTACCTTCGGTTCTCTTTTTGGGAGACCTGCGACAGAACAGAAATGTACCAGCCAATGGGTTTCGCTTTCACACCTTAAGTTATTGGAATCGGTTGGCTTAGAATTTTGTGAACATAATATTTTCTCCAACTTAGAAAGCTGTCGATTTAATCTTTCTTGAAATGTGTCTACCAGGCCCTACTCCGTTGCCTTGAGCTCTGAAGTGTAGTGGCTGTACACAATGACATTTCTGAAGCTGTGTGAAGTATTCTGTCCATCATTGCAGTTTTATGGTTAATTTGGATTTGTATTGTTCGTTTGTTATCAAACATAAGATTCGGAGCCTTGTTTTTGGCTCTTTCTGGTTTGTATGGGGGTTTATTTGGGCCCCAAGCTTTTCTGGAATGGAATTATTTGCCGTAGTTTGCCGCTGAAACTCACTGCGCTGGTCCGGGGCGATCAAGTTCTAGTACTTCGGTCTTATTTACCAAGACAGAACATCTGCCTAGTTGTCTTACAACTATGAACTGAATAAACCAAACACCTAAAACATGTTTATTGGAATATTTTGATATCGTTTTATACTTTTTAGTACGGTCGAAATTTCACAGAGATTACCAAGTTTATCCGATCCCGAGGACACCGCACAACCACAGACACAACTAATGTTACTTCTAATACAACCACGGACTGCAATCCGACAACTGGAGGTTCAGCTCCTTCAGCCTCGTATCAAACTGTCTTCCCAGGTTTTTCGTCGACCTCCGCCACAACCAATTTGTCCGGTCAGTCTGGTTCTGCCTCTTCGGGTTCGTCTGCGAATCCCACTACCACTCACTGTGGTGGACAGTCGGACCTGAACGACCCGTGTGGAGGAAGGACGCGTGAACAGGTTCGTTTCTTCTATCAACAAACATGGCATAAAGTCAGGCGCTATATAAAGTTTTCCGAAGCTGTACCACAGCACGTGCGTGAGGTTTATGCCATTGTCAACTACTCGGTTATTCGAACACGGATAAAAAAACGTGAGTTTATGATTGTTGTAGGTGGGTTAAACCAGTTAATTGCCTATTCTTTTGCGCACGCGAACGTACTGCTTCTTTCTTCCATCCAAAATAGCACTAGATCATCGCCTGGGTGAAAGGCTCAACGAACTGGTACACTGTGGGTAAGTACTGGGTTTTGCGTTGTTCATTTTCTGCATTAAATTCAACTTCTGAGATGCACTCTACGCATTCCTAATGTTATTATTTCACAGGACCACTATTATCAGGCACAATGGCCGAAGGTTCATGCTGCGTACTCCAGTGTGTCCGGCACTTAAAGAAATAAACCACATTAGTGGTAAGCAATTGACATTTCAACGCACTCCATCGAAACATTTTTTTCTTGTGACTTTGAGGTAGAAACCATCCTTTTTGTTCAAATTTTGATCACCAGGAATAGTGATCGTACTCTGTCTCGCTCCATCTACTGAAAGCCTACCAGGGCTGAACAGTATTTCAATTTTACAAGTTGCTGTCCCAAATCTGCTTTGGTTCAGACTAATCCATGGAGAAAGACTAATTTACCTTCGAGGCAAGCTTGCTGAGGTGGCTGAACATCGTACACTGTTGGCTGACCCTGGTTTAACTTGGGAAGAACGGAAAATCAAGCCATCGATCATCAGCCATCCAATCCGCGACAGGTCACGGGGTTGAGTTTTGACCCGCTTTTCAGTTTTTGGCAAGAAGCAACCGTCCACCTCGGCTGAAGTTCTTCGAGGCAGTATTGATTAATCAATATAGGCCTGTACGGCACACTCAGGACGTAAGAGTTGCCCTGGGACTGCCTTTGATTGGTCTCGTCACAGTTCAGTTTCATATAAATGATGCAACTAGCTCTGCATTTTTTCGTTTTACCTCTTTTTACACGTATTGCGACGGAAGATATGGTAGAAAATGAATTAACCTCGTAACATTGTAGTTTCCACTGCTTTGTTCAATAGCATTGTGGAATTCTGACAGTCTTCCAGTATCGTACATCTATGCTGCTGCATTCAAATGTGCGACAAGTAGTTCTTGATCACATCAACTTACTCCAGAACTGCTGTGTCACTAAAGCCCATTCACTGTTCACTACTTCGTAGTCTCGCTCAAATTCATCCCCTCCTTTGTTGGACAGGATTTCTCTTTCTATTTATTTAATTGCCTCAACTCTGTTGCTTCGTATACTCTCTTTGGGAGGAAGAACTACTTTTTTCAGCTGGATTTACTTACTTGAAGTCACTACTGACAAATTCATCAGGTGGACCGAGGTTACCCATTCATCAATGCCGTCTGCACGGAAATTATTGATGGGATTGTGACAGTGTTCATTAGAACTGCTGTACCATGAGGTGACGACCTGCACTGACTTTCCATCATTACAGTCCATACTTCCATCACAGGAGACAGTACTTTGCCTCCAGATCACCTTGTATTAACGAGTAACAACCCTGCGGTACACAACTGCCTTGCCACTTGAGGGAATCTTGAAGGTCGGCTTGCCCAAGCCTAAACAGGAGCACTAAGTCCCTTCCCCATCCACTTTTATCTCATTTGCAAGCAACATTGATGGGTACCACAAAAATGCAGAATAGGTAGGCAATTTCAGCAACCAAATCTGTGCATATTGTTACAGGTTACAGGGAATGTAGAGTGATTAGTGCTAGGGGAGCCAACCGCAATGGCGGGATGCACCAGACATCTAAGTTAAATTGAATCAGGCAGCAATAACCGGGTTTATAGTATGCGTAAGAGCTTTCTTTGTTTTCAAGCCTAGCTGGTGTCTTGCTTGCTGAACTCTTATTTCGCCCTACGTGTCTGACTTAGTTTGTTTCTGTCTTTTCGTTCCATCCAATTTAGCACCAACTTATGAATTTCTCTTGCCCGAAGATGTCTGGATCGAACTTGTGCCTGCTTCGCAAGTTGACTTGTGGCGTGTTTTGGAGGCTGAACAGAATCCACGATTACGACTTCGGGTGGATATCAATCGTCAGCTCTCTGATCTCATCCAACTGGTTGAAACGAAGTGGCAGCTTGCCACGGAACGTATGGTACGACAGATTTTTACAGCTTGATACCTAAATTTCGAGCTTTTGTTATGAAGTCTACTCGCTTAGTGTAAAACTGTGTCAATTCAATTCAATTTGTTGGCTATAAACCGTGTGCCATAGGTACATTTGTTCCAGCTGCTACAGTTTCGATCACCGGAAAGACGAGAAAGTGGAACATATAACCAAGCCTTGGAGGTGAAGGCATGTTCAGTTTGTTCTGAAATCGGGTAGCTACGCATTAAAGGCGATAGCTTTGATGCACGAGCGTCACTGACTGCGCGATTGGGCCGTTTCCACCACCGGTGTTTTGAGTCCCGGGGTCCCCATCCAAGAAGATGGCAGTTGCCCACCCGACTACGTTTACTGGTTAGTGTTTTCATACCTCGTTGCCAGGTTATACACTGTCCACCTCTCGGTCGCTTTCATTCAGCACAGTGCTGGGCGAGGATAGCTCTGTGAGACAGACGGTCTTCTGGCATGCGGAGTACATGTCCTAACCAGCGCAACCTATGAAGCGTGAGGAGTTCATCTATCGCGTACCTCAGCATTACTAATCTGACGTTCCCACCAGACCTGACCAATGTGGCGGAGACACCAATGATCAAACAGTGACATTTCCGAATGTCCTCTGCCCGTAGAGGCCACGTCTCTGATCCATAAAGCAATATGGATCGCACCACCGCAGTGTACACTCTTCCCTTGACAGACAAGCTCACGTCACGTCGGCGTCATAGGTGTCGGAGGTTACCAAAAGTTGCCCTGGCCTTTCCGATTCGAGAAATAATCTCATCTGCAGCCAGTCCACCGGAACTTGTATAACTGCCCAGATAAAAAAAATTAATCTATCACGTCGATTGGCTCACCTGCAAGCAGCGTATTAATAACAAAGTTAAAGAGGAAAGGGGAAAGGGAACAGCCGTGTCTTACACCACCGGACATGGTGAATTCAGGCGAGAGCTTCCCGTATACTCGTACGCGCCAACAGGAGTGCCCTCGTGAGGGAGAGAAATTTGGAAGGAATATCTTTGATCGCCAGACACTGCCAAAGTTGCTGACGATCGACGGAATCAAAAGCAGCCTTCAAATTCAGAAAAGCTACCAACGTGGGACGTCTGAAGGAGTGGCGCTGTTCAATAATTTGTCCCAAAGCAAAGATATCGTCGATGCATCCCCGACCAGGGCGAAACCCAGCTTGATTCCCACGAATCTGTCGCTCTGGATAATCCGTCAATCTGCGCAAAATAATGCCACAGAGCACCCTAGATGCGACGGATATCAGGCTGATACGACGATGGTTTTCGCATGACGTTCTTGCTCCCTTTTTGAAAACTGGGATGACGGTCGAGGAGCTCCGTTCGGCTGGTATTCTGTTTTCGTTCCAAATCTTCTGCAGTATAATTGTCAGACTGTTCACCAGGACGTCCGCACCTTCTTTAGAGAGCGCGGGGTGCAGATCATCTGGGACAAAGTGCCTTGTCGCGCTTCAGGATTGAAATCTCACACTGGATTTCGGTTGCTGATGGCGGGTTGGTGTCATTGTTCCATTCGAACCCGCTAGGTTCTTCCAGCAGTTGTGTTGAAGGAGATCAGGTGAACTGTTCTTGAAAGTGCTCAGCCCACCGCTTAAGATGGCGATTGTGGGGGTGAATTGCTGTTCCATCTTTTTCGCATATTGTCTCACTGACACGTGTCTTTTCTTGACCCGTTGATAAGATCGTTTGAAACAGGGCGCGGCTGTTGTCCGCAGTGAAAGCCTTCTCCATCTCCTGTGCCTTCGAAATCCACCAGCGTTCTCCGTCATTCTGTAAGCTCCTGATTATTTGGCGTTTGGTGGATCTGCGTGGCCATCATAGTCGTTAGTTGCTGGTATGGCCTTTCTGGCAGCAACAAGATCTGCTGATCTCGAAGATATCCAATGTTGATTGGGTCGAGTCAGATGGGCTGGACAAACAGTTCTGAAGCGGCCCGCTCATTTTCATCGATTCTCTGTGAGTACATATCCCCCTCAATCGACGAAGTTTTGAAATGCCTTGGAGCACCATGGGGCTGCTGGGCCAAATAAGATTTATCCAACATAGTAAAAAAGGGAGTCGAATCTTTGTCTTCCGCCTTGACTAGGTTATTTCTACATATTTGAGAGCATGAACTTGTCCCAAGGAGTTGGGTCAATCGGTGGTCCTACACGTTTTCACCTGCTTGAGTACCACCATGTATACCACCGACCAACAATCGCCGTTTCCTCAAATGTAAAGGAGGTTTGACTCTGTGAATAGACCGACCATTCTAACTTTTCTTGGCCAGAGGAACGTGCCCTTGAAGTCGTTCTCAGTCTTCTTGCCCTACATTTCCTCAGCTTTGGTTAGGTTAGTCTGTACTGTGAACTTTGCAGAAGCTTCTTTGTACGACTTATACGCTCACCCCCCATTGTGCTTTATTCAGTTTCATTATTGAGCTCACACTCCAAGTGACCGTGAGCCTAGGTGTCAAAACCACTTACAGAGGGAGATTAATGGGCTTGGTTGGTGCGAATTACTCTTTCGATCACTATTTTTCCCCGAAAAATAGGATGGAAAAATATAGGATATCACAAGTGACTTTCCTTATGGGTATGTGTTTTGTGCTCTCAGATTCTAATCCTTTTGTGCTCCTCTGATACTTCAGAAGCAATCCCTTGGGTTTATTGGTGGGTCCACATATTTCGTTGGCCGCATGTAGCTGTGATTGTGCTACAACAAATATGAAGTCATTGAGTGGATAATCAAGGCGCGAGCAACGTTCGCCAACGTGCTTCAGTTATGGAATCATGTGGCCAGGGCAACTGTGTGAGTGGTCTTAGTTTATGGTTTTGAGGCCCAGCCGAAAGCCCTGGAGGGCACGTCACGTAACCTACCGCCATTCCGTAGTTAGATGCCAGTATGCACTGCTGGTGTATTGCTGTCAGTGATGATATCATAACCAAGTCGTCCTTACATTTTCAACGTCAAACTTTATATTGTGCCTTGAAGGCAGTCGGGGTTTGCGGTTGGTCGTGCATTCTACTTTGAACTATATTTTTATATTGTTGATTATTTATGAGTAGTTACATCCAGAAACATCTTTTGTAGTCATCAACCGGTGACCCCGTTTTAAGTCACGCGCGGCGCTCGCATAATTATTTAAACACTTCTCAGGTCTACCACATTCTCTGTTGAAGAGCTACACTGCGCCGAGGAACTACTAATCACTTCCTGGATGTAATTCAATCTAACCAGTTTCTTAAGGTATAGCTTCCACGGAGATCTAAGCCTTTGAGGTCTCGGCACCAATGCAGCGAATGCTCATATGGCCAACTCTTTCATCGAGACTAAAGTAGCTCGTTTAAATTTCGTGCTCTTCAATCATTCCAATGCATGAGACCACTAGGCTTACCATCTTTGTTACAAGCGGCAGTTTGCAACACGTCTCTTCACCAGATGCAGTCCTGTTCCACTTAGGTACTGAAAATTCATGCTATTCGCGCATCAGATTGTAATTGACTTGAGCCCATGAGCACCGGATGAATAATAGGACTACGTAAAACTTACTCTGCGTAGCACATTTTGCTATACAAAAAATCACGGGAACAACCCGTTACTTGAATTTAGTGAGCTGCTGGGATCATGCTGCACTGATCTGTTAATGGTTACATTCATTCAATCAGTCGTCCAGCTGTAGCACCCCTTCAGTGCCTAGCTGACGTGCTACTCGAAGGAGGCACGAGGGCTGGGATACTGCCAGGTTGCCCATGCCTAGACAGGGGAAGTCGAGAGGCAGAGGTCGGGTTCGAACCACGGACCTTCCGGTCAGTAAATTCGCGCTCTAACCATTTGGTCCAACCACTTGGTTACATTAGGAACCTCCGCCTGCGTGGCCTTTCTGAGAAAGGCTTGGAACTGAACGGTGTGTAAATACTACTAAAGGGAACTAGAACCAAACAACCCAGACTGAACTAAACTCAATTCAGACTTAAACCTAGCACGGTAGAGCATGAAGCCAGACGCGACCATTCGAGTATGGGGAAACTATGGTCTAGCGGGCCACTATCTGTGCACTAAGAGCAACGACTTCGTTAGAAACGAAGACTACTAGATGGATGGCTAGATCACCATAGCAAAACGATTGAAGTACGTATGTTCATGCACAGTCAATTAATCAACGTTCATACTTTGTTCCCTAAACTCATGGTAGCTTTTCACGAGGAGGAGGACTATCCACTCCTGTTATTCCCTCATTACTTTGTGGGATAATTTTTTTTATACTATTCATTATTTTATGTGGCTAACCATCATATAAATGGATCCTCTGGTATTATCCCAGAAAACTTTACTTGGTCTTCCTGCGGCACACAACTGTCCTATGCCACGGTTGCTCATACGGACCTCACCAAGCCAAACTATCGATGGAGCTATTCGTCTACATGAAGTAGCGAGAATTCGTTCGGGAGATATCGCCCTCCGTTCTTATTTGGAACGACGAAACACAACAGACACCAATGCCGCTGGTCCCATGACTTCAAACTCGAATGCGGCGTTACCCTTATCAGCAGGTTCGTTTTCCGTTGCTTTTCCTTGCTGATTTGCTTTCTTTGTGACGGTTTCGGTCTTGGTTTAATGGTGGAACCCAAGTTTCTATCCGTGTTATCTTTTTTTACAATCAGCGGGGTATTTGGGATTTCAGAAATGGGTAATTTTGACCGGAACTTGTCATGAGCACGACATATGGCTCATTACTTGTGGGGCAATTTTTTTTATACTATTCATTATTTTATGTGGCTAACCATCATATAAATGGATCCTCTGGTATTATCCCAGAAAACTTTACTTGGTCTTCCTGCGGCACACAACTGTCCTATGCCACGGTTGCTCATACGGACCTCACCAAGCCAAACTATCGATGGAGCTATTCGTCTACATGAAGTAGCGAGAATTCGTTCGGGAGATATCGCCCTCCGTTCTTATTTGGAACGACGAAACACAACAGACACCAATGCCGCTGGTCCCATGACTTCAAACTCGAATGCGGCGTTACCCTTATCAGCAGGTTCGTTTTCCGTTGCTTTTCCTTGCTGATTTGCTTTCTTTGTGACGGTTTCGGTCTTGGTTTAATGGTGGAACCCAAGTTTCTATCCGTGTTATCTTTTTTTACAATCAGCGGGGTATTTGGGATTTCAGAAATGGGTAATTTTGACCGGAACTTGTCATGAGCACGACATATGGGCAGTGAGGAAATCAGTTTTGTAGTTTCAGCACATATTGATAGAGTATTTTTCGGCCATAGTTTTTCTGGGCAGCACTATTGAATGTGATTGGATCACAACCAATGATCCTTAATGTTGGATGGTAGAGCAGGTGCTACCCTAACGGTGAAGTTATTTTGATAGACGTGGACTGCTATTCAATCCGGAGGAAACTGGACTGAGATCGCTCCATTTCGCTCAAGCCTGGTTTAGAGAGATCGATAGCGATTGTGAACTGCGCTGCGTTATTTCAACCCACGGTGAGTTTTTTCGAGCTAATGACACCACCACCACCAACAACAACAGCGACAAACCCTCACAAGATCCATCTTGGAGAAGAGCTGGGAGCGAGCAGTTTTTTCTGCACCAGGCAGCGAAGCATCACTGTTGAACACTGATGTCATGCTGTCGATGATGATGAGGATGATGTAGCAGGCGGCCCACCAAGTTCTTGCTTAACACCATGGGATTACAATGGCTGGAAATTTCTTCCTAAGGTCCAACCACCCCAGAATTGAGATAAAGTGGAACGGACAGTCAAGGCACGACGGGTACTCTACTGACTTACCGTTCTACGAGGCTTTCTCGGCATAGGTGCGTACTACTACTTTTTGCTACAGTACTGTTGAAGCAGTGAAATATCTTCTCCAGACGACGGACACTTCTTAATCTATGTAAATTGATGCTGATTTCCATTTAAGAAGAACGGGTTGGTAGGAGCCATCTCCAAAACGGTACAATCTGACCACCCAACTGTCGACTGTCGGTAAAGTACTCAATACAGTCGTAAATGTTGGGTGTACGAAAACCTTGTGACTGCATTTCATTCACAGGACTATCTCTATTGTGATCACTATTTTAATGCAGTCGAATTCGCTTGGCCTTTTTGAATCTTGGTACGGGTCAGCAATAGTGCCATGTAAAGTTGTGTTGTGTTTATTTGATGTCAAATACATAATAAACTTCGATGGTCGTTGGCTTGTTCGCTGAGCTGGGCGATTTGGTTGCATGCAACCAACTGGGGTTCCTGAGGTTCAAAGCCCAAATTTCCGTTACTTTCTCGTTTCAGAATCCAATTACACATCAGAGCTCTCAGTTGGATCTAGTGATTCCGTTCGTGGAGCCAATGAAGGTGTCGATTATAATGATTGCCCTTCTTCTATTGCTGTTGCATCCCCGCTACCATCCACTTCTGTTGCCGGGAGCGGTGGCGGCAGCAGTGCTGCTGCACAACAAAGTTCGTCATCTACAGCAGCGTCTGAATTGGATCTGCGTGAAACTGGGAGGCAGCTGTCACAAGGTGTCAGCTTTGAGGTAGTTTTTTTATGAGTTGTGTTGTTTACTCTTGCACCAGCGCAAGACATGGAACACAAATCTTTTCCCAGTATCTCTCTGCTGATGTTCACTTGACGATGGTTTGTTGTTTTTGGATTTATTTTCCGGCCTTTCACACAGTCCCATTGTTGGTCGCTTCGGAATGATCGTTTTAAGCTAGTAGTGGGCTTTATGTTTGTATTTGCATTTTCCCTAACAGCTACATTTTCGTTTTAACTGACGTGTTGTGGTATCACAGTGGGGCACGCTGCTGTTGTCTATGGCTCTGCCGACAAGATCGTTACTTTGTGCGATATCTTTTCACTGTAGTCGGTTGCAATTTATCTAGTATCTGGAACAATACTGCTACAAATAGCGTCATATGATTTCACAACGTTTATGCTCAATAGCTTTTCGGCATTGGTCTTGATAACTAGAGTACATGCATAATTGACCCCACTGTTTGACACCTTATTCCACATGACATTGAACTTGGTTTTATGGAGTATACCTTGCGTTTGTTGATACAAACTCCTATAGTCCTCCACAAGTCCAACGGGTTATCCGCCGTTGCTCAGTAGCGCTAGCTTTTTAAGGTAACCCCTCTTTTCGCCTTTTTATGTAAGATTTCTGGTCCTCACTATTTTACTGTCTGATTCGTCACCGCAAGAAGAGAACGGGGAGAAGGCAAGGTTGCCACCTTGTCTTCACCCTCCCGATTCTCAGCGAATGATTTTGCAGTAGTTGGATTCAAAGTACCTTGGCACATGGTTTGTAGCTGACAAACTCAAGCTAAATTGCTTCACTGCATACTGACAACTATAGTGTTATCGAGTACCTCCAGGTGTCCTTAAGCTCGACAACCGCAGTCAGCTTATATTTGCCGTATGCGGGTATTCACCATAGTTTTAGAATGCTCTTTGTATACATCATATGTTTTAACTTCGGCGTAATGCCGCACCCCCTCGTACAACAAACAGCTCTATCCCTTCGGTGATCTTAGTAACTTAGATTGAAAACTGAACACACTTCCTATCGGCTCTTCCATGTCCGTTAAATAATCCGTGACACGTGTGCTGAACAGACACCACATTCGACGGCGTAAGGGATAATCGGCGATGAAAACAAGACGGACGGTAAAATGGACAGAGTCGACAGTGTAACTCGTGGTCACCGATGACTCTTGGTCAGATCGCGCGACCTTTTTTCGAACTGATGAACCGTATTCGACAGGGATGTTATTATTCAGTCACTTCAGTTACAGACCGGGATGTATTCAAGTTTTGCTAGTGTTGCGGAAGTTGCCAACAAATCTGTTGGAGGGCAGAAAACTGTAAATTTTGAAAAACGAAACTTACAGACTACGATAAGAGGATAGCTGCAATGGCAGTCTCAATCTCGAGTACTGAGGGATAAGTGCCTATTTTTGTACAACAAATAGGAATGTACCTGGACGAGCCGGACGCTTGCCACGCAAGATTTTCTAGTTCGTTTGAGTAAAACTGTTAAAGAACTGCCAATTTGTTTCGCAACTGCTTTCTTTCGGAGTGACACTCTTTGGCTGAATGAGAAGGCCATTTGGAATAGTCAGTGTGGGGAATCCAGTATTTTATACGTTTTCATTGAATCTCATCAGGGGAAGGCAGAAAATTTGTTTTCTAGTGCTTTTTGTGTTTTGATATAATCCCACTCCAGCCCCGCCCTCTGTTTATGCATCTCCGTTTTCAAGGCAGCGCGTGGAATCAAGGTTCTTACTCTGTTTCTCGCACTCGGTTGCCCGGAACGGATTCGATTCGAGTATTTATTCACAACCGAAAAGTCCACCTGTCCAAAGTCCAATCCAGGCCCTTCCTGTCACAGTGGGTTCCTCTACTATCAGCCGGGCGATCCAGAAGGCCATGGCATCGGCAACGGACTCCGCCGTTTGTTACATCTGAATGCCAGTGACTATCTTCTTCATAGAGACTGGCTGGTAAGCAACTCCCTTCAGCTTTGTTCGGTATTTGGCTTAATGAGAACCATCTTGTAAGTTGCTGCCAATTTTAAGGTCCACCTCTATCTATTTGGTAGGCTAGGTGAGCCTTCTGTGTGTTGCACTTCGCACCGTATTAGCACTCTTCCCCCGGATTCCTAGGCGGGCATAACCCAGCAAGTCCAAAGTGACTGCTGAATACGCGGCCAGTTAGATCAGCAAAGATACAGAAACGGTGGCATGAAGCCATTGTCTTTGTCCACCTGGTAACGGAGGACAATTGTGGACTTCCCCGGCCGGTAGTTTCACGTCCCTGTCTTTTTCGAATTTTTTCGTTTGGTGCTAAGTTTAACCTACAGTTGCCCATTGTTAACTTCTGACTATCTTTTTCATATCTCCCGCCACAAAGCAATGCTCCCCACATCTATCTATTTGGTAGGCTAGGTGAGCCTTCTGTGTGTTGCACTTCGCACCGTATTAGCACTCTTCCCCCGGATTCCTAGGCGGGCATAACCCAGCAAGTCCAAAGTGACTGCTGAATACGCGGCCAGTTAGATCAGCAAAGGTACAGAAACGGTGGCATGAAGCCATTGTCTTTGTCCACCTGGTAACGGAGGACAATTGTGGACTTCCCCGGCCGGTAGTTTCACGTCCCTGTCTTTTTCGAATTTTTTCGTTTGGTGCTAAGTTTAACCTACAGTTGCCCATTGTTAACTTCTGACTATCTTCTTCATATCTCCCGCCACAAAGCAATCGTCCCCACATATGTTGAAGAAACCTACTCTTGTTCCGCAACCGCCGGCACCTGCCAATTCTACACCGGGATCGTGTGCCCCATTGATACCGAATAACACACCCGCGGATGCCTCGTCTGTTACTACTGCTGCAGCTAATGTGATGCAGCCCCCAATCACTCCAGTAAGAGTGACAGCCTTACCACACATGCCACCGACGACTGTGCCACTCTCAGCATCAAGCCAAGCAATGACAGATGCTCCCATTTTGAGTCGTACCCAAAGTGTGCCTCGTACAGCCTCGCCGGCCGTTGTTGTTCCGAAGGTGACAACCACAGGAGCTAGTCACCTGGCTGTACTACAGACACCACCAACTGTAGCGTCGGTGCAGATGCCCAATCTCGTCATTTATACTAAACCCGCAGGTACCAAGGCAAGTCATTCCCCAACAGCCGTTTTGCCTTATTACCAAACCTATCTGTGCTCTCATACAAATTGAACTTGTCATTTTGTTTATTCCATCACATTCGTGTTTACTGTACCCTGAAGAGTCAGTCTACCCCTCTGAAGGAAACAGTCTCCAGAAAAGACCAAATTTCCTTAGTTCCCTGTGGCGTACTACGCTAACAAACTTTTCACAGGTCGCAACTTTTAACCAGTCCATTTAGGTGGTCTCTCCAATGGTTTGTCAACTTTTTGTTTACACCGGCTTGTGAATAGTAAACTTTTATTGTCTTTTTGATCCTTTTTATGAACAGGCACCAATTACTGCTGTTGAACGACAATTGGATCACCAGCGAACTCCAGACGCACCACGCACATGCCCGATTAGCACCACTCCAAGCGCCAAAATGCCCATTCCACGCCTGACTCCTCTTGCACCTCGACCGGACGCGACACCGACAATTACACCGAGGAAATCGCCCGTAACAATCGTACCGCGTCATACTATCACTTCCTCGCCTGTAACATCCGCATCAAAACAGTCCTCACTGAATGCCATGAAAGCGTACAATACTCGTCGGAGAACATCCACACTTGGCCGCGGCAGTCATTCCTCTCATAAATCTGGCCGTTCATCCAACATATTTCCGCTCAGTTTGCCCTCTCTTACACCATCCACTCCCACATTGACAACAGTACCCATTTCAAAACCTGTGATACCCGCATCTCAATCAACGGAGATTGAGTTCAAGGTGGGTATAACGTTTTTATTTGCAGTCTGAGCTTTGTTACGACGCGCACATTATGAGCACTGTAAGGGTATGTGATTTAGGGGCATTTGATTTACCAAACCCAAAAGTGACAGGAGTTTATGAACATGTTTTTCGCTTTTCACAACAGCTGAGGCAGCGGTTTATAAAGTGGCCCATATCCTATCAGACTGTAGGGAACCGTATTAGTGGCTGGCTATCGTCAGCTCATAGGAAGGATAATGGTGCCCGAGGTGATAGCCCCGAAGGAATTACAAGCTACTGAAGGGCCATCCTATGAAGCTGACCGATCTTGACGAAACTCGGCTGGCCATTCAAGGAAATCCACAGGAGTTACACTCTGCTGGTCTGGAACTTCACAAGGTAGTTCAGAAGAACGTGGAGTTGGATTCACAGTGGTCAGTCGAATGACTATAGAAAAATTCTACAAGCGGCTGTCAGATGTCATCACCCCCTCTTCTTGGGTGAAATTAACACCTGGGTCGGTCGTAACAAGGAGATATTAAAACAGACATTCGGCTCTTTCTGAGTGGCGGCCAAAACACCAGACGTCTATTTATGATATTTACGAATATATGAGTTGCGATCACTAATAGTTGGTTCACTGCTTTGGAGGCGTCTACCGCGACTTAATACTTTCAAGAAGTTGGCATATGCATTCATTGGACTCTCATTGTTTGCGAAGGGAAACTCGGGGAACTTCTCACGAAAGATTATGCTTGGCCCGCACTGTACTATGGATCATATGTTGGTGCATTCCAACGTCCGTGACCTTGAATTAGTCTTTTCGCGGACCAGAGCTATTCTTCGAGACGTTTCGCCCATCTATTAGAGTAACCTGACAATAGTGAATAGGCGCACCGTTTTTTGTATGGCTCCTACCATCACTCATCGTTCGACTACAGATATCAGCATCACAAGAGTAGTACTGTCTCTTATTCCTTCCTAAACTGAGTCCTCTCACTTGTTTCCTAGACCATCGTTAACTGTAGGTTTCAGCTCCCTGCGGACATAGGTGAAATGGACCAACGTTTTTCCCAGAAGGGAAGTGTGAAGTCTTTATTCCTCCAAACTGTTTTACTTTGTGACACATGCGTTGAACTTCTTTGAGACGTGGACTATTGGTGAATGTTCGTATGACTGCTCATGAATTTTCATGTCTTGTGAAGGGTCAGATAAATACGAAGTTGCGGGCACGGAACCTATTCGAGTAATAACGATTATGCGTACGCCGCCAGTCCTCCAGGAAATATCCACTACATATTTATTCTTAGTTCGAATTCAACCTACTCTGATTCAGGGATATTATCTGACTATTAACCAGTGGTCAGGTTCCTAACGATTTCTTGAACGAAGTGAACAGTCATTTGAATGTAACCAGCTGGAAAATGTTTGGAATAAATTAAGAAATCGTTGTTCAGGCAGACATTTCGTTTCTTTCTTCCCACGGTTATTTTATTTTTTGTTGTTACTATATGGTTCTATTGGTCCTTAACGTTTGGTGGCCTGTGGGGTTCTATTTTTAAATCGCACTGATTTGATGCGAGTTTGCGTTTAGAGTGCAATGTCTGTCATTTTTCGATCGTTTTTTTCCAAGTGGCGTCATTTCACGTTGACGACTTACCTTCCATTGCTTTTGTAACTTGCACTTGTCATCAACTCACTCATTCTTCAGACTGCTGTTCCGAGTGTTGCATCAACAGCCATCTCTGCCTGTGGTTCTTCTTTCATCCCCGGAGTGACATTCACAGCAGCTACAGTCACCACACCTTTAGGCACATCTTTGAATCCAAACTGTTCGTTCGTCAGTCTGGATGGTGACCTCAGCCTTGGTCCACTTCTTGAACACAACGGAACCAATCAGTCTTCAATGTCTGCATTTAGCAATGACACACTTGTATCCCTTTTGAATACTATCTACCATCCTTCCTCCACCACCGACTTTGTGGCTCCACAAGAATTACGGACCGACTCGGGAAGCCTGCCCGGCCTGAGCGCAGTTACTATCCTTGCCGATGCGGTGCCGGTTGAAAAGACGGAGGAATTCAACCAAGGGAACAACCGACCGTTGAACGAGATAACTTCTTACAAGCGTGAGGAGACTGCAGAAACACCCGGAGACAGTAATTGGAGCGATTTTCAATACTTGCACAAATATGGTCCTTCCGCATCTACACCGCATATCCCTTCGGAATCTCCAGCCTTTGGGGACATTTCCTTGACCGATTCCATGGCCGGTGCGTTTCATTTAGCATGTTGGATACTATTTTCCGTTGTCTTGCTTCTAACACACACTCATTTTGTTTGCCTAATAACTACAGCGCCTAAAAGGCCTCAGCAATCTATCGTTCAGAGCTACCCTGTGCGGCAGCCAATTCTTTGTGGTGACTCAGCTTGAATGGTCACGGTAACGTAAAACGAGTCGGCTGCATGCCTTCTGTTGCATTCCACTGATGTTTGTTCGATCATTTCATATTACGATTAGATTTTTGTACCATTGACCATATGGTAGTGAATGGCTGTAGGCATGACGTTTTTCTGGACCCTGATGAGGGCTGATTTGATCGTCGATCGATTACGGATCCATAATTAACAGAAGGGCAGAAAACCAAAAAACTGAGGGAAACGGACTGCATCAGATTATTTGTATCGTTCAACCGGGCTGTCACTAGGGCGCTGGAAACGCTTGGGTGCATCATAAATTTGGTCAGTATTGCCCATGGTGCTGCTGGCGCTGTCTTTGTGAAGTTTAAAAAAAATTTGATCTGCTCTTTTATCCTGCCTGTAAACTATCATCAAGCGTACCTACTGTCAGCATGAGCGTCATATCTTCCAAGCAAGTCAGCTTTGTTGTTTGGTTCTAGTTTACATTTTTCTATTGTGAAAGGGTCGAACTTTGCCAGGTGAACTTCTTCCCAGATTGCCCCTCCGTGAGTTGTTTTCGTTATTTAACGCTACAAGTTCAAGCTGTTTAGTTTGACGAGTTTTTATTTTCAGAAGGGTACGAAGTTTATCCACACAGACTTGCTAGGTTGACGAAAGACTAATGCTTTAGAAACATTCGCGTTAACTTCTAAACGAGATCAAGCCGAGGTAAATTTGCGGTTGTGCAAGCACAACACAGTCATCTATAAGACCAGTATACGGACCTTTGATCCATACAGATTCGGTTTGGCCATAAAGCGTTTCGAGATGAGGCAACTGTCTAGACTATGGAATTGTTACACCGTCATATACATCAGATTATGTATATGGCTGGCCAAATTTTCAAATGGCTAGGCGACTGGACACTTGTTCATAGTAGAAGAGCCACACCGTTAGCACCGAGTCGAATTTAGTGCTACTACCACAAGATTTGTGATCAGAACACGGAAAATATCTGTAGCCATGTATAGCTTTAGTTAGGTCGTCTGAGTGCACCACTAGGTTACGAACCATGACGCCGCGAACGAATACCTACTAACTACGTGGTGCTCTGAGCACGTTTCAGATCTTGAATACAAGCTGCCAGGAATCGCTGCAGAAAGAGCTCCTTAGGTCATTCGACATGTGTCACCCTCTATTTTGACGCTGCCGGCGTCTCAATGTTTGAATGGCGTCCGTCGATGCCATCGTTTGTAGTACAGTCATGATGATCAAATTAGTCTACAGTCTTAGGCTCCTCAACCTGACGAGCCTTGAAATACTGCGGCAAAACGGCTATCGAATCAATGTATTGCTTTTATCATCATGAGTTTATTTGACGTGTACTAGTCATGAAACGTCTTGGTGACTCGCTAAATTCTCTCAATTAAACTCATCTTGTTCATTCCATCTACGTTTAACCTCATCGTGCATCTCTGGATTGTTAACTTTCCAAATCGTCGCCGTGTTCTCAACTTTATAAGATCGCCAATGGTAGAAGTTATCCTATTTAAGTCCGACGTTCTGTTGTGCACCTGTTATCATAAATAACGCCATCGGATTCTAACTGGCACAGAAGGTTCTGCATTGATGTTCTTTTTTTTGCGCCACCAAAAGCCAACCCAACCGATGCGATATCATAGTTTCCATGCTGCATTCATCTGTCGTCTAGTTTCTCTGGTAACTTGGGTTTTGAGTGACACGGTGTGACCAATAGAAATATGTCAGAAGCTATCTGCTACAATGAAATTTTATTTTCCTCTTGTTGTTCTGTATCACATTGTTAAAACACGAAGAGATACCACTAAGTGTCTGTGGTTAATACTTTTGTGCGTAGTACTTATGAGTGAGCGTTTCGTGTGGGGAACTATTTTTTCGGATTGGTGATCCTGGATGCGGTTGATCTTTTGTGATTTACTGAAAGTAGTGCGCGGAATAAACCAGTTTGGGAATTACTGGTCTATCTGATCTGATATCACCACTATTTATGTATCTTCCTTCTTTATAGCATTGGACTGATTGTTCAGGTGGGCTTGGAAGGCCACTGACACTCTCGTGGTCTTATTTGTGCGTATTTTCAAACCACAGAATTTTCCGTTCTTTTGTCTTGAATATATAGCCGCCGTAATGGACACGCATCATGCGGAACTGGACACACAAGACCTCGACCCGAATTTGCTGGAGCAATCCTACAATCACGAAACACCGGCGGAGTTTGGTGACGCACGTGTTCCTCATCACGTCTTGGTACGTTTGTCGGTTTCATATTCTTTTTGCTCAACAGTTCTCTTAGTTTGTCGTATCAACACGCGCGTGAACCACGTAGAGCGAATATCGGTCGTTAGCAGTCAGCATCGGTCTTGCGCCAAATCCTACAGCGACTAACCAAACATAGGGTAGGCGGGTCGCACCTTCTAAGCGACATTGCTAGTCCCAACACAGATGGGACTGACGGCACTCTTCACGAAGCCGTTACCCGGTTCCCTGACTAGGTGTTCGAACTGCTGCAGTCCACATTGCCAGATATGTAGAGCCAGTTTTGCTATATCGTGGCTATCTTCCGATTGCGTTATGGGTGAGCTTATCAATTAACCTACTCTAGATTTCGGTGACTAACAGTCCCTTGTTTTGGCACATCCTGGAAGACCTGGATTTTGTTCCTGTGGTGAACCTTACCTAAAAAGAGCAAATTATTGTCCTAGAAGGCTCTGTTACCTTGGTAGCGTTTAGTACCACCAAGAGCCTCTTCCAGTAAGGCGAAGTCGTCGAAGTATTCAGGGTCGGATGTCTAGATATGCTTCGTAATTTGCGCGCCTCTATGGCCTCTGAGACCAGTACACAATATCCAATCGATTGTGTAGCTCAAGCGGCTTGAAGGTAACGGTGACCCGTGCCGTACTCCGGTGTGAAAGTTCAATGAAGACTCCCTTGAGACTTTGGTGGACGAGTATTAAGATCTTGTCAATCCGACAGGTTTAGGACTCTTCAAACAGTATCATGTTACTCAGGGCATTGCAGTCGGTCAGAGACAGCGCAGGAGTCTATGGAAGATACAACAGTAAGTTGTTTGAGCCATGCTCTATTATTCAACGCAGAATGAAAGTATGATCGGCACAATCCCCAGACGGAAACCTTTTGATTAGCGCTGGTAGTGCGTCTGACCGGTGGAAAGCATACTGAGCAGGAGTGTTGCTAAAATTTTGGCCGGTTTATCCGTGAGGCTGAGGCCGCAATGGGTTTTTTCCGGATTCATTTTCTCTTATCGTCGGAGAGTGCGTTATGCTCCCCTTTAGCATGACCAGATGCAGTTCGACCGAAGTCCATCAAGGCCTCCATAAATTCACGTCGTTTGACTAGTTTACTGACTAAGGTGACCTTCATCGAATCTTCAAAGCTTTTCACGCGCATGATGCTGAGCCCAACATTTTCCTTCTAATTATCTACAGCCCACTCCAACGGAACCGCGAACAACCCAGCCAACGGGTTATGTTTCGGATTCCGAGGTATTTTTGCGGATGCTCGTCCCACCGAACGCCACCACTCATGCAGACCAGTCGGGTACTGTAGATTTGAACTCCTTGTTGCAGTCTGTGGTTTCGTCTTCCACGCAACCTCCAGTTTACGAATGCACCCAAACCAAATTTGCACTCCATCGACAATAACGGACAGCGCTTCGTCTTCTCCTTGTACATAACATCAATGGTATCCTCTTGTGAATGACATGAACATGTATATATCTACATACAATATTCTATTTTTTTTTGTTATACCATCTCCCATCATTACGCAGTCCTCAAATTTAATGCACACTTTGTCATTCTGACCTCATTCCTGTGCTGATACAGCTTGCTGATGCAAGGCGTACATCGGATACTATTGAAAGACGACCTGTGGGACTTTTCACTCACTAGAAGGCGTTACAGTAATATGGGCCGAGGAACTGGTTTGAATCACTAAGGCGTGCATGATCAATACCCCAAATAAACACCGTATGTTTTTATCAAGTCAAGAATATTCCTTACGAACTGATACCACTTCGGTGCATCAGTCATCCAGGCAAACCTCAATCTCATTCGCTGATTTTAGTCTCCCTCAGTGAACGAAGCTGTAGCAGCTGGAACTACTGCACTTTGGTGCACGGCTTATGAACTGTAAAGGTGAACTGAACTGAAACCGTTCTTTCAACGGTAAGCTGCCTCTGTACGTGATGAATTACTGTTGCCAATGCTGGACAGTTGGTGACCAGGATGAAAAAGGCTCATCACGATAGGAAGCAGTGATTTATCCACTGGTGCATAGAAATTGGAACATAAAGTTAAAAAAATCGAGGGAACAAAACGAACAGAGTTGATTGTCGGCAGAATCATAAGCCAAAAGAAGCATGATTGAATACTCGAGCTCGTTTTTAATGGGCCATTGAGGTATAAAATAAAAGATACGGTAAGGAAAGGATATACTTGAGATTAAAACGCAAGTGGTGGGATTTTACTAAAGTCAAAGCGATTGTCCGTGAACGAGCTGGAAGTCCTACCATAGGGGATTGGCAGCACCACCAGGAGGCTGTCTGGTGCGAATGGTAGTGCGGACGTGGTGGTCATCGCCGATTTGAGCTCCTGAAAGAATGAAACAAAACCAATTAGAGTTTGCGTTAAAATTAACCCCACACATAGAGAGCGCTTGTCAGTCAGATTGTTTGGATGGCGATCGAAATGGTCACAGAGCTCTGCTCCGCTTCGCAACAACGCACTGATGGTGTCACTTAGTTAACAAGATGCTTGCAACAATAGTGCCAAGCTCAGCGAACTTTTCTACCACCAGTTACCTCCAAGTTGGACTTACTGAAAAAAAATCACAAACGACCGGTAGGTTTACCAAAAGTTACACTGTGACTTAGCTCGAATGCGCTTCAGTCCAAGTATCAATATAGTAATCGAACGCTTATGAAATACCTTCGTGAGTTTACCGACCGACCCCGATACTGCATTCACTTAACGGTACTGGTTACTTTCAGTTACATTCAATCGCAAAATTTATTTTGGCGCCCTGCTCCTAGAACGACAGTCACCTAAGTGACAAACAAGTATTGTGTCAACTGAGCTAATCACCAAGAAATGCAACTAGCTGTTCACTAATGGTACGCACATGAAGTCGGTGAGTACATAGCCAGGCTGGCTGGATTCACGCACTCGGTCTGCATCATTTCTCACGGAATGAATGAATACAGTTTTTACGCTCAGTAAAGCGGATGATACAGTTTACTTTAGGCCGCGTCTGTCAAGTTTCCTGGTACGCGATAACCGCAGACAGAAACGTGCAGGTAGACAGCACGATAACCGAGCGTGTAGTAACCTGCGTAAATAACGTATGTTTCGGTCCTCATAGTGTAAAAGCGCGGATGTCACACGGCGTGATAAGGTCACAGAAGGCCTTCGATGAGGAGGTCAAACGAAGAAACATACCACAAGTATACCCGAAACTCTGTAGAAATGTGCAATCCACTCCTATGTACATCATTCAGCTGTAACACCCTTTCTTCGCCTAGCTCCCATGCCACTCGATGGAAGCATGAGGACTGTGATAATGCCAGTTTGCTTAGACGGAAGCTGTCGAGATGCTGAGGTCGGGTTTGAAACACGGACCATCCGGTCAGTAAGTTCACGCCTTAAACACTGAGCTATATCAAGCTATCATGTGCACACCAAATCTAGATGCATTTTTCGAAAAATAGTACAGTTCAGGGAGCCTTTTATTGACATTTTTCGTCAATCGAATGGATTCGTCAACGCCGTTCAGAGCGGGCTACAAATACAGTTATAGATGTCCTGTAATCGTCTAACCGGAAAGTGAATGACACTCGTCCTAAACTAGTAAGCTCCTTTCAGTGTTCTGCGAGAAAAAGGAAGGCTCGAGCCCGAGGGAGAGAGAGAAACAACTCACTCTTACACGTAACCTCTCTTGCATCACCGCATAGAGAGAAACAACTAAGTCTTGAAGAGGCATCACTATCAGCGACGTGTAGTTTACTACATGGAAGGCAGGAGAGGGTTATTTCTGAAAAAAAAAAACTGCGGGTAATCTTTAGGATCCTAATTTCCCGAGTCTGTCCATCAACAAACATTCGGATACTTATCCTGACCACAAGACTGGTCGTTTCCGTAGGCTCGTTCCTCCACAGGCACCTAATCACTGTGCGACGCAAGTAGTTTGCCTCAGTTAACGGTTGGCTTGAAACACGGTTTTTGTTGTTATAGGTTCAATGATAGCCGACATATCAACGATATTAAGGACTCTTAATATAGCGTGACCAAGGGGACGTTATGCACCAGAAAATTCGTCAGGATTACTTAGATTTGGGTGATCACGACATGCGGATATAACTTCGCTGAAGGTTGGTAATTGACCTCGGATTTCGTCAATTGGAATTTCGAAGTGAACATTTTACGTGGACGCAATATATAGTGTTGTTTTTTCCTCGCGCAACATGGAACGAATTTGGTTGTCTTCCGACTGTTTTGCCTTTTATTTAAAGGGGGATAAGAGCAGGCTCGTGTTCTTGGGCACAAAACAGAATAATGTATACATTAACAGTATGGTCGATTTCCCTATTTAGTACTTCTCAGTGTTAGGAGATGAGCATTTTATCGAAAGGAATAGGAATGAAAACAGATTACACTGAGGTTCCAAGACAGACAATCTGCAAACGACCCGTTCCTCGCGAGATCATGCGAAGAATAATTGTGAGTCAAAAACATAAATAAAAACCAAAAATGACTTGGTACTTCCAAATCGAGTAATAGCATGCAGACAGGGAAACGTGATCTACGAGAAGCTCTCGCCTGAGTTCAGCACATCACGTGTTAAGCAAAGCCTCCTAAACTTGGTCATCAATATGGCCATGGCTTAGTAACTTCCAGCCTAATGCCCGTGAGGTCGAAATGCTTCCAGCGTGTTCGCTCACAGATACTCAAACAGCATAGCTCTTCCTGGACCTGATGCCGTAGTATTGCAGGTGACATTAAACAGTCTAAATAATTCTGCCTCACGGTTTGGCATGCTGCTCATATCTGCAAAGTGCAGACCGGCTGGACTCGAAACCTTGCGGATGGGCCGACTGAGGTAGTAGACAGATTTGTCCACTTGAGCAGCTGTATCAGTCCAGAGGCGATATTGCTATCCACACTGGGAAGACTAGGCCAGCTTTTGTGAGTCTGTATTGCCCATGGCGTTGCTCGTTGGCGTGACATCAGCTTATCTGTCAAGAGTCCAGTTTATGATGCTGTGGTGCTGGGATTTCGCAGGTCGTTTAAAGATGTGGTGAGACTATCCGATGGGTTTTGGTGAAGATAAAAGCGCTCCCCTAGCCGAGCTTTTTGCCGTCTGGACACCTCTTTACGGTGATCATCTTACAATATTGGAACCCCGTAGCCTGGTAATAGTAAGGTCCCTCACAAGGACGAATTTTCAATCAGGTACAGAATCTATTTGCAGTTAAGCTTCACATGGTAGCCGTTTCTTCCGAATCCGAAGTTTTTATTGAGAATGCTTCGGCGTGTTCAGGAGGCCCCTTCTGCACAACGGCGGCTCGGCGATCACTCCCAAATTACTAACGCCGAACAATATCGACCAAGAAAAACGAGCGATTGCATGAAAGTGAACCCATCTAAATGTCTTCCACACAATTCAAGCTGATGCAAGATGAAAAAACTGATGACTTATTTTGATCGAGGTTCATAAATTATTCATCAGCTATTCACGAATCACGAATGGTGTCAGGGCTTAACCCGCATAGTGGTTAGTGTACGGGTTCATTGACTGGATGCCTGTCGGGGTAACCATAGATGCATGAGACGCAGAAATACAACCCAATAAGTCGAAGGACATTGTGCGTCTCGTCAAAGTCGACAAGCTGGGTATTTTTTCTCGCATGCGCCATGTTGTGGGCAGATATGCAGATACCAAGAAAAAAGGAAACCGCCCAGGCTTGAGAGCTGCAATTCTCTCATTATAATGTGGTTACAATGTGTTACAATCAAGTTGTCAGCTTCGTTGATTTCGACGTCCGAGACAGCGTTTCTTGAGTGAGCCGAAATTCGATAAGAGGCGGGAGAGACATCATTATTTATCATGAATATTTGCAATCGCGTGGCAGTGTGGTTTTTTGTTTTTGAAAATACTGATTCGAGTCCTCGTGCCTACACAACTTACGCAGCCAAAACTGTATCATCAGGCGTGACACCGCCAACATGTAAATGTGATGTAGTAGATCCGTCGGTCGTAGCTCTTGAGTGTGTAAACAAACCGACACGGTCTAACGCCAACCGTTGCCAAGGCATTTGTGCTGTTAGCAAAATTCACCAGTTTGTACACGTATCTATGTTCCCTGCAATTTGGTATCAGTTTGTTGAATGTGCTTGACTAGGAAACCTAGTTATCCTAGGTAAAAATTGATAGAATCTCAACGACTAGTAGGATGCAAGCCAGTCAGCAGCAGCCGGTCAAGATCAGATCCCGTTTCATGAAGGCCTGTCGAGACTTCTGGTCACACCATGGCAGATGTGAACGGTATCCTGAATTGTGGGATAAAAACAGCTCTTACCCAAGGCGTTTCCATGTTTCAAGAAGGCCTGTCGAGACTTCTGGTCACACTAAAGCAGATGTGTGGGGTAAAAACAGCTCTTACCCAAGGCGTTTCCAAAACAAGATATAGCGGAGTAGGTTTCCAGTATGGTCAACACGCTACTTTTAGCTACCGAAAACTAGCTGGTCCAATATAGAGGTGCCATCCTTTCTCTGAGCGATTGGCAGCTGGATGTTTGTAGGCTAGTGTCCGTCCAATATACCGGTCGCGCCAACTATTTGTCTTGATTTGCGACAATCCTGCAGTACATGTCGCTACGGCCTCTAATGCAGATACCTGGTCATCGATGAGGTCGCACACCTGGCAGTATCCCAGCCCCCGTGCATCCTTCGGGTGGCATGGCAGTTAGGCACCGAAAGCGTGCAACAGCTGAATGCCGCAAATTTAGCAAACACCTTGGAAATACTTACCACTGAGAGAAAAGCTGGATTCCTGCATGTTCCTTCCACCCCCACAAGTTGGAGCCCGCAAACGAGGGCCGTCTCCGTTCGCACCGACGGCTTCTGCAACCTGTCCGTTCTTTACTGGACTGGAACTATCAGTCAAACAAAATTCCGTAGACACCGGACCAGTATAAGGTGGACGTTCGATCAGGGTAACAGCGCGTGCCTATGAAGAGGAGGAAGCGAGAATCAGAGAGTTGGAAAGAAAAACGAAATGGTGACAGTCAGATCGTAGACAAGAAACTTTCCTCTGTCACGCGTCTGATTATTACCTTCCAGAAAAATTGCAGGGTAGAAAAACTTGTTACCATCGATGCATGCACAGCTCCGCCTACTCCTCAGTGAGATATTGGGTGCCGGAATATATGAAACAGAAACCGACAGTAGGGTCAAAAGTTGCCAATTTGCACATTCACACTCGACGGCAAGCTGTCTGTCGGTAGCCGTAATGTAGTGTGGCCAAAGAGTGGGGCAGCGAAAGACACGGAGATGTAAGTCAAAGTGGATGTCGTAAAGACAGATAAGCCCTAAATTGTGGGAAACACCATTGAATGTGTAACAGAACCGAGTCAGTGCAGCCCGAGTTGAGACGGAAGCTCTCAAGCTCATTGTTTGGAACCTCACAAAAGTCACTGGCAGGGAAACGTTTACGTTCAAGAAGGATGTGTACAAACCACCGCGCTGAATCAGGCTACCAAACTGCCAAACTTGGTCTCAACGTCACTTTAAGAAAATCTGACCGTCAACAAGTACCATGCCACCCGCCGCTTATGAATGTATGCCATCTTTTCACGCACAAAGATAAGTCATTGGTGACAATACAGGATAGGTGTGACATGAACGTTGAATGCTAGAAGACAGGATGACAACTTTACCAAGAATATTCATTTTGATGCTCACTTCTGAAAGGAGTGCAGTTCCCGATGGTTCACAACTATTTAGAGATTATAAGGTCGGCATTAGCAGCAGTTTTTTCACAAACCGAGAAACAAACAACAAAGCAAGTGTTCACATGAGCCGCGATTGAATAACTCGTATATGATTTCGTTGCCTCACGGCTGACTCCAAACAACATTCATATCGGCACACTTTCCTACACATCGACCCAACGCAGCCCTCAGCCAGTCCTTGGAGTGCCGAACTAAGTCAGTAGGCAATAAATGTATCCATCCAGGTTATCCCAAGATAAAGGAGCCCTAAAACAGTGACTCACAGTTCTGCCTTCCTATGAGGAGACTATCACATTTGGATGATTTTTGGGAATTTCCGTTGCCATTTCACCAGACGTGGCCCAGTCGTGCCCTCAATGGCGCTCATGCATCCAAGCTATTGCCTTGAATGCATAGCTCCCTTCCCAATTCACCCACTTAACAGTCCACCTACAGTGCTGTATTCACGCACTAATTTACCAGCTCCCGCCTCCAATGAACAACTACCTACCCCACCTCCGCGAATCATCGGTGAACGAAACTGTGGCGGCTACAATCACTGTACGACGAGTGCGCGGTTATTACAGCTGACAATGATGATGACGTAGTGTATGATAGTGAAGGCCAAATGTGATGCAATTGCACTTGAGCCCGGTTTATTCCAACTACCACTCAGGGACACGGGATTGTGTTCCCACATTCTGTCCGACAGATGCCTTGTCGGTCGACCGGTGTATGATGCTTAGCACGAGCATACAAATGAGTACACACAAAAGCTGGTGGTATGATGTAACAATTTGTCCTTTGAGCGGAAACTGATGATGGGGCTAAAGTTGAAGCTCAAGCACAGAATAGCAGCCAAGTATGTCGTATCAACAGGGTTTTTATAAATTTTTCATCCTGTTAATTTTCCGACACTGTCCCACACAACACTTGGTTGAGTTCGCACGCAGACCAAAATGGCTTCACCATCAGATAGCGCAAGACACTAGCTATTCGGACTTGGGGTCATTTTGCGTTTCCGAAACGCAATTTCACATATTAGCTGTAGTTCGGGTGGCATCCTTGTGTTCTGCTGACATGACGTAGTAAGTACTCATCCCAAATCGATCACACAATTTCCGCTCATAACGCATCACTGGACATTTAAATCATTGATCATTGGCACACTAAACAAGTTTAGGGGTTTAGTTTGAAATATTCCGAATTAGCAAAAAGATGGGTGGTAAAACATTAAATCTACTTTGCTTTCCGGATACAGAACATCACGAATTAGTACAAGCCCCTGGTACAATATCGTTGGTTAGTTGAGAGCTTCGTTCTAAGATGGATACTACCCTTGATAATCTAAATTTCATTAAGGCAGTTACAAAAACTGCACAAAAGTTCATGGTTTGATTTCGTTCAAGAAAACCAGGAAAGTAATTTATCGACCTGGTGGAAAAACATGGGTAGGTGTTGAGTAAAGACAGAACAATCCAAGCTACCTTTTCCAACGGCTTCAGGCGATCATACACGTATGGTGGAAACGGTGCACACGGGAGGAAACGCCCAGCTCCCTGAGTAACTCGTAGCTCTCCGTCCTCAAGTACTACGCGACCACCAGAAAGCACAGTCACAGGAACGCCATGGCAACGCATTCCCTCGAAAATGTTAAAATCGACATTCTGATGATGTGTTGAAGCAGAAATTGTACGGGTTGCTTCACCATCCCAAATAACCAGGTCGGCATCGCTTCCTACGTCAATGCGACCTTTACGTGGATAAAGATTGAATATTTTTGCCGCATTCGTGCTGGTCACGGCGACGAATTTGCAAGGATCCAAGATTCCTGGGACCTGGAAAAAACAGGAATGGATGGCAACGGTATACAGGCGGATGAATCTGGAACCAGAAGTACGTATGGGAACCGGTTCGACACTTACGGCGGATTTAGAGGGTCTGAGGCAGAAGGAACATAATACGGTGCCAGACTTACACAACACACAGCCTTATGTACTATTAGGATTCCTCGATTAATTTAAGATATCGCTTGTTGAGGATGAAGGTTAGAGGAACGATATATGTCCTGAAGTACGATCGAAAAAAAACGTATATTTTAGAGTATCTTCATCAGTAAGCAATTAGCTTCATCACAGTGTTTGATGAGAACGATATATGCCTGAAGTACGATCGAAAAAAAAACGTATATTTTAGAGTATCTTCATCAGTAAGCAATTAGCTTCATCACAGTGTTTGATGAGAGTTTTTAACCTTTTGTACATCTACGCGCCCGAAAAGTACTGAACGGTAGTCGCCTATCTGAAGATTCAGTTGTGACCATCGAAAGAAGTCATTTCTGATTGGGCCTTGAAGGCCGTACTCGGAGAGATTGGCCTTCAGCTCGCACCATATATCACTTGAGGTATAGGTTAGTCGAAGTCCTGTTCAAAATAGATAGAAATGTCATCCGTATAGTGAAATACAAATCTCACGCTAAACAAATCACGGCACGGCAAATTAATCATCGGTGGACCACCCGTTTCTTTTGACAGGTTTACTACACATCCGTTTTGGAAATTTTGGTTTTGTTTATTTAGGATCATGGGGTGCTTTGTGTGTCTTCCACTGTCTTTTTTATTCTATCACATCCTCCAGTGTCTCCAGCCAAAAACACAGAGCGAAAGGCCAGTTTGGCTGAGCCAATTACGGACCCACCTGTCCGCCCCCTACCAGGAAGATCAGATTCATGAAAGTAACCCACAGAATGCCCAAAACCTACTGAGACACAGGCCTTTGTCCTACATCCGGTCGGCTAGACGGAATAAACCCTGGTATGATAGCTGTTGCGCATATATCCCCAGCAAATGACCTTAACACCGTAAACGATGTAACAAAACGAAACATCTCTGTGTGGGATTATCCAGACCATAATTTTGCGGTGTCTTCACAGACAAACAGAACACAGACACATATTTCCAAATATCTCATTACGTAAGCCAAAACAATGTAATCTGAGAAACTATGAAGTCTTTGTTAAGAACCATGAACAATGTACAGCCGACAAACATCTAGAGATTCGAACGCGCGATCGACTGGTTCGTAGTTAAGCACTGTACCTTCGGTCACGAGTAGTACCTAACGACTGTGATTAAATTTCGCCATGCGTTAGCGTCATTCTTCAGTCGCAGGGTCTACGTCACGTGATGCGGTTCACCTAGTCGCGACAGGCAAAAGAACAGACAAGCAGCTGGAAACAGACCATGAGAGTACAAAAATGAACTTGCCTAGGCGTAATACACTACCCATAAGGCTGCTGAAAATTCGTTGAGTCCACGACCAGTTTCGCCTTGGGGCTCATCAGGTGGAACCCGACCCCGAGTTTACCTCAACCTTATGTTCTACTTCAAACCCAAAAGGAAAGTTGGTTTCGATTACTGAGATGAGTAGGACTGACCCTAAGGCATGTTGGTCACTAGGGGGAGCTAAGACAATGTAACCCCATTTCTTTAGAATATCAGCAGAGCATCAGCGTCAACCAAAATGTTGACGAGAATGATAACTGTACTAGTACGAGCCAGCTACAGGAATGGGGCAGCTCATTAAGTCGTGGCCATCCATACGTGAACAGAACTACTTGATGATTTCCCCTATATGTAAAGATAAACGCACTGTATTGATCCCACAGCTGGTAAATGCCTGATTCAGAAACTATTTCCAAAAAATCTTTAATGTTGGTGAAACCAAAACAGCGCGCATTCAGATAGTTGACTTGAGACCAGTAACAGCGCAAGTCCACATGAACACGAAATTCCACTCTATGCCCAATCACTTCACTCGAAGAAGACCATGTTACCCACCACGCCTTTTTCCCAGATAACTGACATTCGATCCTCAATGCCATTGACTCCATTGGGTATTTTGCGGAAATCATCCTTGCCCATAGCTTTCTGTTCAGTTTTGAATACACAGTGATCGGTTCCGGTGGTTTCCAATTCACCATGTCCAAGACATTTCATCAGTTCCACCGAGTTATTCGGATCGGGCCTCAGGGGAGGGCTCATCACATGTCCTGCTGCATGACGCCAACAAGCATCCAGATAATTCCTACCGTCCGTTCCCAAAGCAGAAGCAACCGCTTCGCCCATTACCACCGATCCTCGATGTCGAGCATCCGAGATCAACTTGGCAGCCAAAGCGCTCATCACATGGACCACGTACAATGGACATCCGGCAGCATCGGCAATTGTCACTACTCTGCTAGTAGCCTCGATCTCAGCCTAAAAGAGGATGAGAAAATGTATGGAGTGGCAACGTTGGATGCAACTGTTTGCAAAGTGCTGCAGAAATCAAGACCAACTGCCTAAAAATGAAGCCTATCCTTTTACACAACGATGAAGAGGCAGATGCTGCAAACTTGTTCTCAAAGTCCTGCAGCATTACAGAAACACTATTACTTTTATGGAATACTCATCACACACAGATTCTATCATGGAGGAAGATAGTAGTTCCAGTAATTTCTCTTCAATGAGCGTAATACAGAGCGACACAAGCAAGGATAACAGTAGTTCATATTGTTTTGGGTTGGTTAAGGAATTGCTCTAATTAGGTCAATCCGAATGACTCATGCGAGACGTAGACGTCAGTGCCAGGGCGTATCCAAGACTAAAGGCTTGGAAACAGAGACTTAGGGGAGCAGGATTAAACAAAGTGCTTGCTACAGCTCAGTTGTGCCTAATGTGAGCAAGCGTTCCGATTGGTCAAGAAACGGTGGACGATTTGAACAACTTTCCCTGGGTCGATTGCATGGCCGTGAAAAAGCTAAGCAAATTAGACAGCGTTGGTGGGCGTACCATTGGGAAATGGCCTAGCTTCGCGACAGTTGTGCATAGCTGCACGGCCGCCACAGGAAGAGTTGTTAGATAGAGGGAATACTGTATAACTACACTCATCAGCAAGATGAGTCTTTGTGAATAAGATTAGTACACCAAAAAATCTCTGTTCTAAATTTTACGTAACGCCATTATGATGGGAAGTAATACACCAGCAGCTTCACCGCTATTCAACCACCAGGAAAATAAATGGTTTTAAGACAACCGCTCCTTTCCTGACTAAATGCCTCCAAAAGAACTGTTTTTATCTGAGAACATCTGGGTAAATCTCAAACCCATGGTTTGGTAACTGTCAGATCTCCGGCGATCATCAACGACTATTCGGATAAAATACTCCGACAGCGATAGTCAGCTGATTGAATAAGCCAACGGCTGGTTTGGTGAGGAAGTGAACATGAATCAGTGTGGCAGCCATTCAAAACGATTACCAGGAAGACCATAGGGATACGCCGGCGATCGCTGTACACATATATGACGGGTCACGATTAGGCGATTGTGTGGTCGAGCTTCTCAGGATCTGAGCACACACCTCTGTTAGAGTGCGAGGTTGGGTCTTGCATCTCATTCAAACTGTGAGTTGTTATTAGCGTCCACTTGGTTTATTCGGTCACACAGAGATTGAGCTGTAAACATTTCAACTTGGCTAGATCTTACCAAAACTACTCACTAACAGCAACCGATCAGCACCAAAAACAGCAACGCCCTAGTGGCTTACCTTCCATACGACCAAGGAAGAAGGTCTTGTAAGAATGAAAGATGGAGAGTTATGGGGAAATGGCCTGTATCCTTGGGGAGAACGGTTGAAGGCAAGATGCCTACACCTAATATGATTGGAATAGATAAACCTAGACGTAATGTTGGACGCCCTAGTGCTTACCTTCCATACGACGAAGGAAGAAGGTCTTGTAAGAATGAAAAGGACAGGGATGGAGAGTTATGGGGAAATGGCCTGTATCCTTGGGGAGAACGGTTGAAGGCAAGATGCCTACACCTAATATGATTGGAATAGATAAACCTAGACGTAATGTTGGAGTGAGATGCTATTCTTTGCAAGTCTCACTCAGCTTGGGGACTGCACAAAACGACAGACAAGCGTCACAGCAACGCTTAAGGAGACTCCGATGTACTCGGTTCAGAGATGCATGAATATCCCACAGCGCTCAAATTGACGATAGCCGTTTCTATTTCACATTGCAGCATTATGACCTGTCCCCCAAAAACCATTGGAAAAGGGAATTTGGAGTGCAGAAAGGCTTCCTCTGAGAAATAACTGCTCGATATATGTGATGCGCTGCTCAGACTTTAACCAAGTGGAATTCACCTCCCACTCAGACGAGTTCAACCTACTGGCCACGAACTTATGCACCGGGGACAACTTGCCTGTGAGTACCTTGTGAATCAAGGCGGCGCTACAACTTTTGTCCTGTCCTCTCATAAGAGCGGAACACCAATAATAGTGGCCTTTTAATAATGACAATAACAACCAAGACGAGAAGTCTATCTTTGTCTTATATTCCCCTTACCATGGTAAACGAGATTCCACGCAAGTGAAACTACGAAACGGATTGAAAGTGACCTGAACATCAATAAAGGCAGAAAGGAATGAAGTGTTTGTGAAAAAATCACCCTTGGTTATCAGTGCAAACTCACCTCTTCCGGTCGTGAATAAAGATGACCCTCCGGACCGGTTATACCCGATTGAAATATTTCATCTTGAAGAAGTTTGATAAGTTTGCCGTTCTCTGCATGAGCCATAGCCAATGCACCCAGGCGCTTGCACACACGAAATACTTGAAACACTTCATCATCTTCCAGTAAGAGGGAATCCGCATAGGCTAGAAATATTTTAAAAGAATTCACGCCTTTCTCTTTGACTAGGATTTCCATTTCCTTGGCCACTTGTTCATTGAAATGTGGCACAATCACATGAAGTCCATAGTCACAACACACTTTGGAATCTGCCCACTCCCGATATTGTTCATACATTTTAAGTAAAGAAGTGCCTTTAGATGGGTTGACGAAATCAACTGTAACGAAGAAATAAGTCAACTGAATGAGTGAGGTGTCAACCAACTTATAGTTGTTGTCCCACCAGCTATGGCTGCTTTAGTTCCGGAGTAAAAGTCGTCAGAGGAAACGGAGCCCATGAAAGGCATCTGGAGATGTGTATGAGTATCAATGCCACCTGCAGAACTTATGCGAACGAAATGAAGTGACCTAACCTGGGATAACCAGTTTCCCAGCAGCATCAATGATGCGGACTCCGCCGGGGATGGTCAACTGTGTTCCCACTTGCCTGATGGAACGCACGGAAATGAGGTAAAGCGGTGAATGTAACGCTCACTTTATGATACCATCCTCGATGTAGATGTCACCATGAAAGCTTCTATCATCATTGACAATTTTACCACCTTTGATCAACAGACGATTTTGCGAGCTCTGCCAAATGAATGTGAATCTGAGATGTGAAGCTTACCTGAAGGTGAATTGGGAGCTTCTTTAGGCCTACCTGAATTTTCGAGTCGTTCATAATGGGTGCAAGACGAAAAGAGCTAAAATAAAAGCATTCATGATGGGTTAGAGTCATTTATACGAAGCTTGCGTTCACAGGTACACACTGAACGAAGATGTCGTCAATATTAACCTTTGCAATCCAACGTCACTGCAACGGATTTACCATTTATTGAATAAACATCACCATTACTAACAGTAACATCAGATTGGAACACTGGTGCTTCACTGCCCTAAAATCCCGTCAATTTTCTTGAAGAAAAAGCGGAACAGATGGGTGGCTAGGGATAGCCTATTACAAACATCGCACGTGCCTAGTTTTCCAAGACAGTAATCAGACAACTTGCAGAGAAGCCAACAGCATGAACACTGGCATCATTTCATTTACTGTTTCCAGTCAAGCACAGCGAAGATCGCATAGACTCCACTCTGGAAAGCGAACATCACTAGCGGCATCCAAACCTTTCCATTCCTCATTCCCTTCTGCCATGTCAAATTTTGTCCACCGCTAGGTTTCCGTCACTCCGAATCGGGCACAGGAAACGGCGCTCGTCTCGGTAAGTGGTAACTTGGTAACATATGACCCCGGCACCTCAGCTTGCAGTGCTTGATAGAGTTTTTGAGGGAAGCAACTTCTGCTTCATCAAACACCCGTTTCCTGGTAACATTACGAATCCGCTGGTTCCAACGGATTCCATTTGAAACATTCATTTTGTGCATAGCTGTTATGCTACCCGAAGAAAGCACGACGGCTACTTCCAAGATGCCGAAATTCAGACAGGAGCAGTCGACGTGCAGAGATTGAGCTCGGACCAACCCTAATCACTAGGCGATCTGGAGTTGTGACACTTCTGAAACATAGTTGATCAAACACCAAAAATATTTCAGATCGTACACCTGAAATGGTCATCATCATCATCATTGACAGCATGACATCAGTGTTCAACACCGATGCTGCACTGCCGTACAACCACGATTTATTTGACTAGCTTATTGTAAAAAGAACGATAAAGGTGGACGGGAGAGGGACTTAGTGCTAGCTTAACACAACCATTCCGAGGTGCCTACACCTCCAGATATTCACTCCGGCAATCTGGATAGAAACTGACAACAAGAACGCCACTGACATTAGTTGGCAGCTATATCTTGTAGTGTCTGCAACCAGGCACAGTGAGGATCGCGCAGTCCCAATTCTGGGAGGCAAGTACCACCGATAGCACCCAAGCGTTTCGTGATCTCCTTCATACTCCTCTGCCAAGTCAACGGTTGGCTACCTCTCCGTTAAGGTCACTCAGAGTTGGGCATGGAAAAAAACATCTTTTCGGCAAACGATGGTTCGGCATGCGTAACACATGTCCCAA
>NW_008751662.1:4419628-4423460 GCF_000715545.1 Opisthorchis viverrini
TCGGTGGTGCTTGAGAGAACATATGCAGTCGTAAACTCCGAGGCCTTAGGTCGTTTCACGTTCACCGTCCAGGGTTCCACTTCGCCTGTGGCCTCTAGATGAGTGCCGGCTGGTGGCCACGACATTTGTTGTTCGAAGTATTCAGCCCACCGATCGAGGCCTTCTTCTCTGTTCTAGATGATCATTCCATTCTGATGTTTGATGGGTTCACTCAAAGGCGGTTTCCGGGGACCGGTCGCACGGATCAACTGAAATAATCTTCGGGCATTACCGGCTTTCTGGGCTTCTTCCATTTCTTCGGCTTTCTGTGCCCACCATACTTCATGGTCGGATCGCAAGCTCACTTTCACTTGACGTCTGATAACTCTTCGCACCGGGTTACGTTCGCAACTAACTGGGATATTTCTTCGAGATTTAAATAGTGCCACTGTTCGGTCTGATATCCAGGGCTTGAGTGTGCCTGGTTGGGTCGTGCCACAGGCGAAATTCCCAGCACTATGCAAAGGGTTGGCAATCTCGTCCCAGTATAAGTCAAGTCTCACAGCCACGCAACAATACAGTCCGCAATGTAGTTTGATATAGAAACCTCTAAGCTGTAACACCCATCCGGTGCCTAGCTACCATGCTACCCAAAGGAAGCACGAGGGCTGGGATACTGTTAGGTTGCCCAAGCCTAGACAGGGGAAGTCGAGAGGCAGAGGTCGGGTTCGAACAACGACCCTTCCGGTCAGCAAATTCGCACTCTAACCACTTGGGCCATCTCGCCCATTGAGACTCTAGTGACATCTTTTTGATGCCACAAGTGATGCAATGCAGCAAATGCCATTATAGCCTTGAAGATTCACACGTTGACTTCGTCACAGCCAATGAAACCTCCGAGATACATGTGGCATTCCGAAATTTCTAGTGCCACTCCGTGAATTACTATAGGCATGTTCAAAGACTGCACCTCCCGCTGCATGACTTTGCATTGTGTGGGCGCGAAGAGCATACAGAAAAACTGGATAAACTCAAACAGCTTTGCGAGTAATGCTTGTCAATATGGAATATCCAGACGACATCGTTCTCATGTTTGAAGGGGAGAAGACACGGGTGTTGGGTGAACTGACCAAAACCATCCCGTCCTTTGGCATGCACTTTGCACACACAACGTGTAAGGTCATGTTCCTGAATATGCAGTCACTGAACACACTTCAATTCAGGGAGAGGTACTGGAAATTGTGGAGTGCTTTACGTATCTTGGTGCATTAGTTCTGTTTGTAGTGCGACAGATGAGGTGAATGCACGAATCTGTAAGGACCCGGGTCGCGTTTGCTAATTTGAGACACCTATGGCGTCACAGAATGGTTTATCCCTGAATCTCAAGGGACGTGTGTATCAAGCTACACTGCGGGCTGTTTTGTTGTATGGCTGTGAGACCTGATCTGTTCGAGCAGCGAAACTGAGACGTCTTCAGGTGTTCGACAATCGTTGTCTCAGAACCATAGCTGGTGTGGGTCGGTGTCGGCGAATCCGTAACGAGGCAATTAGAAAGCGGGTTTTCGGTTGTGTAACGGGTACTTCCATTGGAGTGTGTCCAGCACCAGAAGCTGGGATGGTTGAACCATGTGTTGCGTACGCCGAAAAGAGTTGTTATCCATTTCCAAGTCAGAGTGGCGGGAGCAGAGTTGGCCTACCCTTGACCTGGCAGAGGAGTATGAAGGAGATTACGAAACGTTTGGGTGCCGCCCATGCCACTTGTCTTCTAAGAAGGGGACAGTGTAGTCGCTACTGTACCTGGTTGGGGACGGTGCAAGGCACGGAATTCAACCGATGTCAGTGTGGTTCTTGTTGTTAGGTTCAGTCCGTATTGCCTGAATGAGTATCTGGAGGTACAGGCACCTTGGAAGGATTGTAGAAAACTAGTACCAAGCCCCTTCCCCATCCACCTTTATTCTTTTCTTCACAATAAGGTTTTCAAATAAGTCATGGTTGTGCGGCAGCGAAGCATAGGTGCTGAACATGCTGTTGATGATGATGAGGAAGTAATACTTGTGCTTCCTGCTCTACTTCAAAAATGAGAACAACGTAATCTGCATAGTCCAGGCCAACAATGTTATTGTTCTGAATACCTCCCAGAGTTCGCCTGACTACTTCACCAACAACGAAATTAAATAAAATGGAGAGACTAGACGCCTAGTAGGAACTACTGCATGCAGTAAAGCTTTTAGAGGGTTACCCACAAGTATGGTATTGACGAACTCCTGGAGTATACCGTGTTGAGCAAGCCTGCTGAGAACGAATCGGCCCACAGAATCGAACGCACTTTTGAAATCAAAGAACACCAAGATGGTAAGGCACTTAAATGCAAGCTGTTGTTCTGGTATGCTTCGTTGTGGCCACGGTTGTCGCTTAATGTGTGCGGAGAGAGATTTCTGGGTAGAACGGAAGGAAGATTATCCCACTCAAAAATTTGACCGAGTCCCGACAAGACAGCTCTTGCAGTGTGCGTTTTTACGATGAAATGGACATGTACAACTAGGGGACTGATGATTAGTCACTGACCTTTGCATAATTGGTCTGGGACATATTGTGAGGAGAACGTTGTAACTGTATTCCTAGCTACCGTACCACACTGAGAAAAAATTGATCGGGGATACAAGAACTCATTATGAAAGAAAAGCCCGAAAATTGCGAAACGCTATTTGGAAACCATTTTAGACCTTGAAATCAGGCTGTTCTGTTGGCCTCCAGTGGATTTGCTGACGAGATTCTTCCGACAGGTACAAAAACCAAAGCACTATCAGCCTTTATCGTCTGCTTGCATAAGCACCCAATCGACACTCGATTCTCCAGACTCGGAGGTCCCACTGTTTTTCTAATACAGTGTTGATAGACAATTTGAGAGTTTTGAGATAACTTTGGGTAATTTTCAGAAACCGGACCCCCAAACGCTATCGGCTATTGACCGTGAAACTGCCTCCTAGGAACAATTTTACAGGACTGTTTTCTTTTTTCTGACGCGATCAGTCCTGAGAGTTGGTTGGACTAAGGGATCTGTCCGGGGCAAATATCATCATCATTGTTAGCTGTAAGAGTCGCGTACTTGTCGTACAGTGGTTGTAGCTGTCACAGCCTCGTTCACCGATGACTTGGGAAGGTAGGGTAGGTCTCTTCCGTCACGAAAAGACTGGACCTTACCGTGGTGTGGCGGTTTGTGTAGCTCGGCGACCCATTGAGCTATACTGGGGAGCATCCGCACGATGTTCACAGTCTCTCATACCAGGTTGGTCCATGGGTAGAGGTCCGACGAACACAGCCTCCTGGCCCCCCAGGTTGGGGGTTGGAACATGTATGGCGACGTATTCCGTAAAAAAATGGTAATGTACTTACATTTCCAGCCGAACACCGCTGCCTTGCGGTTAGGCTTTTGAGTCAAAGGCTTTGGTTGAGGACCCTAATCGTCCTCCTGTCTAGGTGTGGGCGCCCTGGCAGTATCCCAGCCCACGTACAACCATGAACTGCACATGGTATCTTTGATGATGATGATGATAATGAGGGTAGGTAGCTGCGCATTGAAGACGGGAGCTGATAAATTGGGGCACTGTCAATGGGTTGTTAAGTGGAGGGTTAGGGAAGGAAGCTATGCATTGAAGGCAATAGCTTGGATGCATGAGCACCATTGAGGGCGCGACTGGGTCATGCCTGACAATGTCTCTAACAATTTATGTGGCCCGTCTCGGGGTCCCCATCCAGATGGCAATGACCAGCGCAGCTGAGTTTGCTGGTAATGACTTTCATGCTTCGCTGCCAAGCCATTATTTTACCACCTCTGGCTCCCTTCCACTCTTGA
>NW_008751662.1:4423603-4428407 GCF_000715545.1 Opisthorchis viverrini
GCTTATCCCGTGTTCCAAACAGACTCGGGAAATGCTCCAAAGGCATCGGTGATCAAACAAAGTCTTATGACGTCCTCGGCGCGAATCGGTCAGGTTATTGATCCATATAGTAATATGGAGCACACCGCAGCATCGTAAACTCGACCCTTGACAGAAAAGCTGATGTCACGCCTGCGCCACAGGTGACATAGGTTCACAAAAGCTGCTCTGGCCTTCCCAATCCGGATGGAAATATCATCTTTCGCGAGACTACCGGGACTGATACAGCTGCCCAGGTAAACAAATTTGTCTAAGGCTGGGGTTCGAGCCCACCCAGTCTAGCGGTAGCACTTTACACGGGTGGGAGCGCATGCCGAACCATAAGGCACAATCATTTAGATTATTTAATACTGTTTTCATTACCACGGGGTCAGATCCCAGATGAGCTTCGTCGTCTGCGTACTCCACATTTGCGGGCGGACGCCCCGGGAGCACTTCGACCCCACAGGCATTAGAGACTGATACTGAGTCTTCCGTGATCGTATCAATGACGAAGTTGAAGAGAAAAGGTGAAAGAGGACAGCCTTGTCTGATACCACTTGATAAGGTGAACTCAGAAGAGAGCTTCCCGTAGATCTTCACACCGCCACGAGAGTTGGTGTACAGCGTTTTCAGGAGGGTCTTAAGGGGGACGCCTATGCTCCACAGACAATGCCATAGTGCCTGGCGGTCCATAGAGTCAAAGGCAGATTTCATATCGAGAAACATAATCATTGTTGCTTGCTGAGAGCAGTGTCACTGTTCCAGAATCTGTCGGAGGGTGAAGATATGATTGATGTATCTTCTTGTGAAACGGAACCCAGCTTTGTTTTCACTGATCTGTCTAGCCCTGTATTCAGTCAACCTTCGAAGGATAAGGCCGGAGAGCACCTTCGATGCCACAACTAACAGACTGATGCCACGGTGGTTTTCACATAGCGCCCGCGTACCCTTTTTGAAGATAGGGATAACTGTCGACATGCCCCATGCTCCAGGCACTTTCTCTTCGTCCCATTTAGCACCATTAAGCCTTGTCAGATGGGTCACCAGGGATTTCTGGCATTCTTTGAAGAGGGCTGGATACAGACCGTCCGGTCCTGGTGCCTTCTCACGTTTTAGTAGGACTAGTTCGCACCTTATTTCGTCTTCCGACGGATGATCAAGGTTTACATTCCATTCGCCCGTATGCATTATCTCCACAGGCTGTGTTGCAGGAGGCCAGCTGAACTGCTCTTCGAAGTTTTCGGTCCATCTTTCCGGTCCAATTTTCTGCGAGCGAATTAATGAGCCATCTTTTTCACTTATCGTTTCATTGACCGTTGCTTTCCTAGGACCAGTCGATCGTACCACTTGATACAGAGCACGGCTTTTTCTCGTAGCAAAAGCCTTCTCCATCTCCCGAGCTTTCTATGTCCACCAGAGCTCTCTGTCTATCTTTAGGCTCCTCACTGATTGGCGTTTGAGAGATTTTCGTGCGCCGTCGAACTCGCTGCCCACTGGTATGGCTTTCCTGGCATCAATGATGGATAGCGACCTCGACGACACGCTCGGGTCTTGTATACGTGTTTCGGAGACACATCAGCGCACAGCATACATCAATTTTAAGGGAGTACAAGCTTTCAGCAAGCATTGACTGTTTGCCAATTTGACATAGAGTACGGACGTTAAAAGCTCCTATATAGAAAGGATCTCGTGAATTTAGAAAGGTGTTATTTTGTTTAATGTTTGTAGGCAGCGAGGAGCATAAGGCCCTTCGGTCAGATGACTGACAGTCAAATGGCCAAGCGACGCTTGTCTGTGCGGTGGGAAGGAGTTTGGTGGAGACACCGGTGAACGCTGAACTGCGCGGGCAAACGATACTACCCGGTTGCCTAAGTCGAGGAACAGGGTTTGGTTGAGGTACCCCAACTTGAACCTTTGACTCAAAAGTCTGACCCACAAGGCAGTGGGAGGACGTACGGTTTTGTTCGGGGACCCTGACCCTAGCCTCTGACTCAAAAGTCTGACCCAAAAGGCAATGGGAGAATGTAGGTTTTCTTTGGGGACCCTGCCCGGAGCCCATGACTCAACAGTCTGACCTGCACGGCTGCAGGGGGATGGCCTGACTCCAGGACGCACAGCAGATGCCTCCTGAGAAACACCGGATTCTTTGGTTTTAAAAGTATTTCGACCGTATTGGATAATGGGGCGGCGGTCAGGGTCAACCGTTGGGCAATCGGAGTGTGGTTTTTGGAGCCTACCTTTTCTAACCCGTCCTTCCTCGAGGGGAGGCAGCATCGCTGCTTCCATAAATATGGACATGCTGGTCGCCTGGGGTGAACACTTTACTGCCTTTACACTCCTGTCACAGATGACCCCAAGACCGCCTCGTAGCACGTGGTCTCACTGCTCTTGGTCTGACCATTCCAGTTTGGCCCTCCTGAAATGGTTGCACATTGTGGAACGGAGTTCCAACTGGTGTAGCCCGCGGTATCATTGCAGCACTCAGCCCGACCATCACGTCAAGAAGACAGCTTGAGGTCCGGCGAAACAGTCTTTCGCAGCTGCTATTGGAAGTTCCTTTGAAAATGAACGCAAAACTTCAGTTTCAGTAAACACGCCGATAATCTCTCATAGGTATTGTTAGGAGGACTACCTCCAAACGAACAAATGCATTTAACTAGCGATTTGTATTGTATACGAAAACCTTGTTTCTACATTTCAGCCTCTCACTAACATCCTATTGGACTGTTAGCTCTTTTTGTATTCCGGTTCAGCTGAATCCCATACCACGGAACGATCCACTTGTTTGCAGTATAACTTCCTCGAAGTTGTTTGTCTTCTCCATTTACGGTGATCTAACGTGTCTGACTGATATAACATCAGAGGACATAACAGGTACACGGCGTCCGGGCCGGAGCGTTGACTTTCCTGTTGTCAAAGATGAAGAACATGTACATGTTGGCAGGTTGGCGTCCTGCTAAAATATCATTGTACATTTACGAGAGTTCCCACTTCAAAATGATCCACAAGAAACTGTGGGGTAGAGAATGCTGCATACTCAAGCAAGAAAGGACCCAAGTCTTCTCTCGTGGTTTGACTTCCCTTTTAATTTTGTTGACGTGCACTTAAGGGCTCAGTCTGACCGTTCGGTTGAGGATGAGATGTTGGGAAGTAACTTGCGTGAAACCAAACTTTCGGACGAAATCAGTAAATTGACGGATGTGAACCGTCAGATATAACAGATTAAGGGAACCGACTAGAGGAAAAAATGTCGTACTCTCATAGTTGCCAGTGTTTTGTCGGGTCGCATGAACAAGGGTGAGAAGCTTGTGTCCCATAATTGGTCTGGCGTAGTCCACAGGGATGAATAATGGCTTTTTAATGCGGTGACCGGTACCACCGCTGGCTTCCGTACACATGCAGCTGGCGCAGACCGCGGGAGGAGTTCATTGGATTCATGAGTCTGAAATATCCCTGGCCGTTTAGTTCAATATTGATGATAAGCCAAATCACTAATGGAGCAGACCTTTTGTCTGGAAATCGACTGGAGCGCTGTTGCTTTGTGGCTTCCCAGCAAAGTCGAACCTTAAAGAACTGAATGCCTGCGAGCGAAGCCAACTTTGAAAATTCATCCCTGCAGGGATGAATTTTCAAAGTTGGCAGAAGCATGAAGCATGCTTCGTGAATCGCGAATGGAAGACTAGGATGCTGTCGCTGGTGAGGTCAACGGATTTAGAAGCCATTTGATGGCCGAATTGCGAGTCGTTGCGTTTAATTTTTCAATAACCATGTTTGTGGCTTTAAACAGAGATGCTATCTCCACCAACTCAGATTGGTGGCAAAAAAAGGAATAGCAATATTTACGATGAGTGGCGTATCCGGTCATGAACGGAGAATCAGTTGGAGGAGATAGTGATATTCCTCCATTACCCATGTGTTGGAAAAGATCAACCAGAAAAGGACACGATAGCGTTGTTACCGGCAGCGTTAAGCAGTAATTACAAGGGCACCTCGGCACTCACAGCACACTTTTGACCTTGAGTTGAGGCCGTCTGATTGGCTTTGGGCGATTGGTTGGCGATTCACGGATTTCACGGATTGATACACAGGATCGAGGCTTTTGCCCAAGTTTCCCGGGTCGGTTTTGTTCTTGTCGGTCAGTGGCTGTCGTTCACCGAGCGCTGTTGCTTTGTGGCTTCCCAGCAAAGTCGAACCTTAAAGAACTGAATGCCTGCGAGCGAAGCCAACTTCGAAAATTCATCCCTGCAGGGATGAATTTTCAAAGTTGGCAGAAGCATGAAGCATGCTTCGTGAATCGCGAATGGAAGACTAGGATGCTGTCGCTGGTGAGGTCAACGGATTTAGAAGCCATTTGATGGCCGAATTGCGAGTCGTTGCGTTTAATTTTTCAATAACCATGTTTGTGGCTTTAAACAGAGATGCTATCTCCACCAACTCAGATTGGTGGCAAAAAAAGGAATAGCAATATTTATGATGAGTGACGTATCCGGTCATGAACGGAAAATCAGTTGGAGAAGATAGTGATATTCCTCCATTACCCATGTGTTGGAAAAGATCAACCAGAAAAGGACACGATAGCGTTGTTACCGGCAGCGTTAAGCAGTAATTACAAGGGCACCTCGGCACTCACAGCACACTTTTGACCTTGAGTTGAGGCCGTCTGATTGGCTTTGGGCGATTGGTTGGCGATTCACGGATTTCACGGATTGATACACAGGATCGAGGCTTTTGCCCAAGTTTCCCGGGTCGGTTTTGTTCTTGTCGGTCAGTGGCTGTCGTTCAC
>NW_008751662.1:4429612-4441823 GCF_000715545.1 Opisthorchis viverrini
ATCACCTTGCACGGCACGCTAGTGAGGCTTATAGGCCTATAGCTGCCAGGCGATAGTCGGTCGCCAGTTTTGTAGATTGGCGTGACAATCGCTCCCTTCCAAGCAGAGAGAAGGTGGGCTTCGTCAAGCAGCTGATGAAACACCAAGTGTAAATGATTTGCCAGTGTGGAGGACGTTTCCTTCAGGATCCTTGGATGGACCTCGCCGGGCCCTTGGCGATGCATCTGTGACAGGGCAGTACACGCATCATCATCGGCCATTGCTGACCTACCGCTTGGCCGTCGAATCGACAGCTGGTTTCCTTAAGCCCGGGTGCCTGGTGTCTTCCCTACTGAGATTTTGGTGAAATTTAAGGAACTTATTGGGTTCCTGACATTCTAATTTTTCCAGGAATCTGATATTGAAGTCGTTGCCAGCTGGCTGCTTATTCTGGCAGCCACCTGAAGCCCTCGGTAATGTTGAGGAGGAATCTGACAATCGTCGAAACCCTAATGTGAAAGAGGGAAAGTCTGGTGTGAATTGGTATGCGGGCCACAAACTGGTCCAGCGACTATTGGATGCAAGTGAGGCCATAGAGTTTTTGGAGTATAGAGCGGTGCCACATGCCTTTTTCGCTTGTGCCTTTCAGGTGAACAGTGATCAATCTCGGAAGTTTGGACAAGTACTCCATCTTGTGCATCAATACTTGGGTCCGTCACTATTTAAAAATGTACAGTCCGTTTGCGGGTACGCTTGTTTTTAATTATATCCAAATCACATGTGTCAACTGCGGCAGAAAGATCTCGATAACGAAATATTTTTCAGTGAACGGTGCGGCACAGGAACACAAAAAGCTGCCGACCATTCGGAAGAGTTTCTGACTCGTGCTGACCTAACGAGACGGAGCAGCTGCCGACAGAATTCCACTGCATTGAAGGAAACATTGAGCAAACTAGCGGTCCACGAGAGTTTCTTCTATCAGACGAAGACGGAGTAATATATTCAAGGCCGGAAGCTTTATGGCAGGTCAAAAACAGGAATACTGCTAGCTCAGTCACTCGAGATTTAGAACCTAATCTCAGGCGCCTGGAGACATCTTGCTTGCGAGCAGTATGAGCAGCATCAATGACCAATTTGGGGTCATATAAAGCCTCGGGAATCTTATAACCCTATTACATAACGTGACCGTAATTGTCAAGTAAATGTGACCAAGTCCATGAGATCGCAATATCTTGTGTCTACAAACGGATTCTCGATTACATGGAGTCGTGAAAAATTACGCCGCTGATTCTCAAATAATGGTACATGTACGCTTTACTCGGCCATTCACTGATTCTTCTGCGCGAACCAGGGACTCCAGGTTTTGATGTATGTTCTATACTGAAGCCCGGCAATTAAATAAAATTAGTGACGCTCGCATCTCCAGCAATAGCGATACATGTTGTTCCTGTCTGATATTCAATTTTGGCTTCTGGGTAATCCGCCACGTCATACATAATCGCACCCGTGACCTATGTGCCAATATAATGGTGCACATGACGCAAAAACTCATAAATTCACCGACTGAACGTCCCGTGCCTGTCATTTCATATCTGTGGGCCCATGTTGTCCATCGGCTACTCTAAAATGAAATTTTTTGGAATGGAATTAGGTATTTACCGACCGGTACTTGTGGATTGGCAGATTTGACTGCATGAGACGCTGTCCAAATTTAAGCCACGGCCTTTCGTTTTTCAGGATACTGTTCAGACAAAGTACTTACATTTCAGCCTTCTTTGTCTTCATTGTCCAGCGCATTTGGACCGAGTCGGTTTGTGCGTAACGCTATCGGTGTTGAATAGTGCCCACTCTTCGAGTGGTGGCACAACGTCTGTGCATTCCTGGGCGAACAACTGACGTTGATCGTTCCCTAATTCTGGATGCATTATTGTGCGCAATAGTGCGATATACCACGTAGGAGTGAACGTCATTATTATTTGTAGTGCAGTAGAACTCCATAAAAATACCACATTGCTCCTGAACATATCAGTTATCACAACCAACCGCTTGACGCAACAAGATGCGCTCCGGGGTGTCTTGGTAGTAAAGAAGTCTCCTCTGAACTCTAATGTTCATTCGAAACTGCCATTATCTTTCATGTCAATCCTAAAAGTATATATTTTCCTGTTAGCTTGACACCACGATGGGCACCGGGTTTCCGCTTCTTGTTGAAAACTCAGTCACCCCTCAAGGGTTGTCTAATTTAGGAGAGCGCAGAACGTAAAAAATTGTCTCATGGTGTTTAAACAGTCAGTCTGCTATTTCATCACAGGTTCCTATATTTTGATTTGCGAACAGTTCCTGATGACGTGTTTCACCAAGCTTATTGCTAGCAAGGCCGTGTCCTCATGACTATACCAAAATATTTTAGTGAGAGTTACTTGGCATGATTCAGCGCTTTCCTCGGAAGTTTGCATTTACCACCTCTACTTTGACGAGTTTCCCACGGCCCAGGGAGGAGGTTACGTTTTATCTGGGACTATTTTTTGGGGCAAGTTTGTACATCTACAAAATTTGGTTGCCGATTTCTGATGGCTTGGTTGGTACCGGTAACTTCCAGTGCGCATCTTGAAGGAAGAATATTACTAGGCCATGGCTTCTGCGCGTTTGCAGGCCTTCCGATATCCGGGAGAGTAAATAGCGGTTTAAATAACTACCAAAAGGCAATCCCATCACTTAAATAATCAGTCGCATACACTGATGTCTGTTTTGATGGATCTATTCAGGAAGACCTTAGCTCCATACAGTGCGTCTTACAACGCCTAAAAGAGCCGAAAGGCGCAACACGGATCACTGTTTAGAAGTCTCCAAAACTGTTTCGCGGGCTGAGGGAGTTAGTAGGCTAAAAGCCAGAGGTGCAACTGCTGCAGAATACCTAACCAGCTATCGCAAAAATCCGCACTTATTCCATTGCAGCTCCCAGCAGTTAATTAATTGGAAGCAGTCTGGGTTATCTTGCAACTGAGCGATAGATGCACCTACACTCACCGCCTCCCGCCATCTTGGTCAGGAGCCCAGCACAGGTGGTGAGCCTCTACACTTCCATGCCAGTTATTTGAGCTGACATGCACATGAATTTTAGCCTCCCAATCGTCCTTCGGTGGAGCCACTACACTTCCATGCCAGTTACTTGAGCCGACATGCATATGTATTTTAGCCTCCCAATCGTCCTTCGGTGGAAAGTACTATCTAGCAATGACAGAAAAGGAGCCGCGAGAAGCTGCTCACATTTTTGACTCACCCTAGATGTGATATCTGTGTTTCTGTTCGAATCTTGAGCGTCCCTGGAGCGTTTCAGGGGGCTTGCGAGCACAACTCAAGCATTTCGGATGAGCGCTGAATGATCAGTCAAGTAATCCATTATAAGTTGTGGGATGATTCAGTTGTTTTCGTGAATCCATGTAGAATAATGTTTAAATATTGTAGATTCCCCTTGTGAATCAACCGCGAAAGGCAGTAAATTTCCTTGTTTTCTGACTATTCATGAGTAATTTGACTTACACCTGTTTATTAAGACACCGTTTCGTTTCCTTGCTGCTCGTTTCCCTTGTTTCGTTCCTACTTAAAGTCTGCTTATCCCTCAGTAAATGATGTCAATGTTCTGTTGCCCGTCTGTCATTGCTTGCAAAATCGTCCCGATTGCACCTAATTTGAGCACCCACTCTAACGAAAAAGCGGACGAACCGGGCATCGAACCCAGAGTCTCTGGACGGCAGGCGAACGCGCTACCAAATACAGCGGCCTGATGCCCGGAATGGCTGATTATTTTGTAATGGCCATGTACCGCACCTGTCAGGTAGCCTCTGGCGAGATTGTTTTAAACAGACGAAAGCGCGTAATCCGACTTGTCACTTGACACGAACAGCCGCGTCGACACCGACCGGGAGACGGTCCCTCATACCCCGAACGTACCGACTCCCGCCCCGTTACGGCCAACTCACACCGCCAGTCTGCCCCTATGTTTATGTTCGTACGTCGTTTGGTACTTATTTGTTGTTACCCTCAGAAATCCCTGCTGCGTCAGCGACTATTTTCCGCTCCTGCTGATTGCGTCATTGTTGACTGTACGTTTGTTTAATTCATGGTGCTTACTAATCGGTTTGTTTGTAGAACCAGTTCTTGCCAGTCCTCAATATATCATCTGCTGCCTTGCGTCTGTCTGCTCCTATTGACTACTGGCTAAGAACTGCGTATAATCTAATAGTCGAACTCGTCCTGTGAGATCTATAACCGTCCGGATCTTACAATTATTGTTTGAGTAGAACATCACGCCTCTGGCAATACTATTATATCGTTTGAGCAGATTATCCACAGTTTGCTCTTATATTGTTCTTAATCCCAGGAAATGTACATCCTACGCATCTTCGAGAGCTCCTTAAAATTTCTATGACGAGTGGATGATGCTGCAATATGCACCCCACAAACTGCTCTTAGCCATGCCAACAGCTCCTACCTCATCAGTATCCAGGAGTACGAAATTAATGGTAATTATGATATTATGTGTCTCCTAAAACTATTATATGGCAGGGCTTCCGTGGCTTTTCAAACCTCCATCCTTGCTCTAACTTTGTTGCCCATATGTCCCACATGCCCTAGTGGGAACTCTTCCGGAAAACGTAAGAGGTACCTCCAGCACTAACACCCGAAACTATTGACTCGTTTTATTCTAAGACACACGCATGCATAATTGGTGTGTTCATAATTTAGGGAAGCATAATTATGTTCCCGTACAAACGGCCGTTCATCAAGCTATTCTCTAGTTGGAGGGACTTAATTGCCGTTCGGATGGTCTTACGCTAGGACATTAAATTTATTCCTCTCTTGTTGCTCATGTCGCAACCTGGTGCCTGTTCAGTTTCGGCTTATGCACCCACGGCATTCCCTATGGAAAATGTGTGTACGTCTTTGGCGAGCCTAGAAGAACACTAAGAAGTTTTTCAGGTTCCACTTTACACGATACAGTCAGCTCCCTGCTGGACGCTGTTCGTTTGGCCTGGGTGAGAGCAAGACTAAAAACTCCCCGCGGTAGTTCATTTTGCTCTCGCTCTTTTGCCACATTACCACTTCTTATCCTGGTCGTTGTTCGTCTGTGAAAACACTTTTACCTCATCCTCCCTGTAACGCTCTCCAGGTTGGAAGCTTTAACTTCGTTATTTCTGACGAACTTTTTCATTTTCTTTAAAGGAGTTCCAATAAACCTTACCACGTACAAAGGCTCTGCGTCTGTACCTTTTCTAGTGAGGGATATAACATTCCAGCCGTTGTTTACAATACAATAACTTAATCAATCTTTTTTACGTTCTATTGGGTTTTTAGTTCTCAACCTGCTTACTTGGCGAAACCTTTGGACGAATTCCGGCTGCGTTCCCGGGTATGTATTTTGGGATAGAAGATATAACGTTAAAAGATTAAAGGAAGTGGCGTTACACAAGAAAGTTTAATTCATTGGACTTCATTGATTTACAAACATGTTTATGAGTTTGGCCTGTATTTTATGCTCCTGCATCACGCAAGTACGTTTTCGGAAGAAGGGTAACCTGAACCTGTCTAAATATTAAGAATAAGATACTTTTAGCCACGAGGTTGAAGGGTTCATTGGAAGTATGGCCTTACTTAATTGAAATTGAATTCACGTACGTCAAAATGGAGGTTCCCATTATGCTCTATTTAGGGTCTGGACTTCTATGGCTTGTAAACATACCAGTTTGTAGGTATACGGCACGGTGTTTGAGATGTTCTCTACGGAACTCAAAACGACGACGGTCGAGACACAAACTTGTTAGTCTAGTACAGTCTAAGATTCAAATGACGTGTTTCAACAAGCCAAATATCGAGGATACTGTAGCAGCTAATCTTGCGCGTCGAGCAGGGTGTGATACACCTATGAGTACTATACCCAGTGTATTGTATCAGTGGTGCTGCGGCAAAATATTCCGCAATGCGTGGAAACCCCGGGTGATGCACTAGACTCCATTTGGGTTTGCTTACCAGGGAGCGCATTTTACAATTATACGCCTTGATTAGGGCTCACCTTCGGCCGGCTTCCCGAAAATTGTGTTTGTTGCTTTATGTTTCACGCGATTTTGTGATGGATAATTTAAACACGCACAATTTCCATGGATTCAAGGACTGAGACGCAGTATTGAGGCTCTCGCCTCCATCTAGAGCATCGGACAAACAAATGCCTGGAATTACTTCGAGTGGAAATAACGTTAACGGTTTCTGGAATCGTTTTCAGCTCAACACCATCGGCTATCCGATCAAGGGTCAAAAGATGATATAGGAATCTCCGCTTTGTTGATAAACTCTTGTCCAAACATCCAGCGACTCAAGCCGTCTACTCCTTGAATGCCCCTGGATGCTAGTTCGGAAGGGTTTTGTGCTTCCATCCGCTATGCAAGGAGTATTCTTGGATAATGGCCAGCCGATTGGCCACAAAAAGTAGAAAATATCGCGAATCAACTATTGATGTAATGAAGCACTTTTTGTAAGTCTGTCCAAAGAGTGGACCCGGAGAAGAAGTTACGTAAGCTCTTAACAAATATCTTGTGGAATATGGCGGCTAGTGAGGCGGTAGCAAGTAGGGAACTCGTGACGGTAACGGTCTTCAACGGACCAACCCTAGTTTTTACGAAAATCAAACGGCACGCCACCTGACCGTGATTTGCCACAAAATGTGCGCATGTAGCAACGCCATAGCTTGTTTCTATTGCTTCTGAGAGCACATGAAGCCCACGTATTCGCGGATTGATACACAGGATCGCAGCTTGTTTCTATTGTTTCTGAGAGCACATGAAGCCCACGCATTCGCGGATTGATGCACAGGATCGAGGTTTCCCCAGGTTTTGTTCCTGTCGTTCACCTGAAGGGCACGAGTAAAAACGGGTGTAGCAGTGCCCTTCAAGTGCTGCGCGCAGGGCAGTATGCTCGCCAGTGCGAGGACCCGCATAAATAGGCGCTTTGAACTGGGTTCCAGAAAGAGCGTCGATAACCGTCGGAGGAACATTATTCCACGCAACCACTACCAGAAAATGAGGGAAAATTTTACCCGATAAAAGTGTGCGCTCTCTGCCAGGAGAACTTTTTACCGTATCACCGCCGTGTTTGTTGTGTCAACGGTGAAACACCTGTCGGCCTAACATCGCCAAAATAGGGCATAAGTAAGAACTAGGGCCCCTCATATGCAGAAAAGAGGTTATGCAACACGAGTGGTGTTTTGTAGTCCACGCATGTGAGGCTGGCAACGATTTCCGTGGCACTTCGCTGGACACGGTCAATGAGGGTTACGTCTTTCGCGCGTCATGAGTAGACAACTTGGTCGGCATATTCAAAGGTCGGCCTGACATAAGACCCCCAGAGTATTTGTATGCTTATGCAAGCAGTACGGGAGCAGACGCGCCGAATCCTCCGTAGAACGACGGCTGCCTTTTGGGCCGATTTCTCATGGTGCAGTGTGAAGGACAGGTTTGAAGAGAGCCAGAAACCAGAATCCTTCTCTTCGTCCGGAATCTGCATTTTTCAGGGTGGCTGTGTGCAGAAGTAGTTTTTCGGCCAGAGATTCTCAGTATGTAAGCCGAAATAAAAAAACAATAATTTACCTCGCTTCTTTTGAAATTCGCTCTAAGTAAGCTATTTTCGTAACTTACTGTGCATTTGATTTTGAAGTTACATCGACATGATGCAAAAGGGTTTTGGGTGGATATGTGAAAAATACCTGTTGAGAAACCGGGTGCTGCATGGTTATCACTTTGTCCTTTGGGAGGCTTCAGAAGAATACATAGAGAATCAGCAATTGTTATTTCTAGCAGCGTAGCCAAAAGTTCACCTAGGCTGTTTTGGCTTCACGAGTTTCTGTAATGCAGAAGTGGCAGATGACCCCGAAAACCGAGTGGAAGTCAGTGAACAAAACGGACACTAATTTCAGCCCACCACGCAATAGTAAACATTGAGTGCATGAGAAGTGAACCCTTCATGTATAACATAAGGTTGACGGAAACTCGGCGATTACGCCTACCTGATGAGCCCCAAGTAGGGCGAAAGTGGGCGTGGGCTGTAGAAGAGTTCTGAGCTAACGTGTGAGTAGTTTCTTTCGTGAAAATATACTGCGATACGCCGAAAATCGTGGCAACTGAAACATGACGCGACCTGTGTGCAGCACATTCAGCTCTAGAACATCATACACGAGATATTCATTTGAGCTTCTTGAGAAAACCAAATTGATTTGCAAATGAGTGTACTCGAAAAGAAATTTTTCTTGTTTAGGGAATCGATTTGCCAGTGTCATTAAGTGAGGAACCCCCTTGGAAATAAATTTTGTGACACAAGTGCGGGGGCCGTGTTCGACCTCGTCGCCATGTTTTACTACTTTTATATCCCTAATATTACCAAAAAGTACGTACTTATTTTTCAGAGCTCGCGCATTTCCGTTATGGATACTGCACAATCGGCCGACACATATTTTGGTATGACTCATTTAAGCTATTCCACACAGTGAATGTTCTTTTATAATCTATGTTGCTCGAGCCTGCCAGCTTCGTTGAACAAACTAAACCAACAGCTTGGGGATCACCCCTAATTTGCCATGTTTGGTAGTTGGCGTTGCATGTAGCAGCGCGCGATGGGCGTGCGTAGTTTCAAATTATGTAACAGCAACCTGGTAATGAGAGGAGAATCATGGGAGCAAACCCGCCCTGAATCCTTTCACGATGATAGCACGCAGTTTGTTAGAGTAGACGTGACCCACGATCATGCGCGATATACGTTATGGCAAACATTTGCGTCTTTCATCGATCTAAGGGGGTACTTATAGGCCGGTTCGCACTGTGTTGGCATCACGTCGCGTCGAATTATCAGACGCAAGCAAGCGTTTCTGTGGTGATGACCAAGATTAACAATGGTCCCGGAACCACCTGGACGTGGCTCTTTCGGCATGGGATGCCGGGAATAATTATAAGAAACAGTGATCTCCCGCTAAATGTGTGTTGACGAGTGCAGTGTAGGCTATAACATCTTCCGCAAACCATTAATCACCTAACTACTGTAACATCCGTCCATCTTGGGTAGGTCGCATTTTCTGACAAATTGTGTGACTACAGTTTAGTAAACTACTTCCCAGTTCGGGTTTTTGTTAACCATAAAAAGCTCACCTGAACAAATCACCTACATGAAGAAGCTGCGTAAAAATCATCTAAAATAAACGCATGTATATCTGAAGTCATAAACTTGAGAACACCACAGTTTAGGAGGAGTCACATTCATTCGCCATGTATTAAGCCGGTCGGAAATTGAACATGCACCGAAAATTTCCTTTAAGGAGTAGTTCGAACAAAGGAATCTTTAACATAAAATTTTAGCATTTGATTGTGACTATTCGAGCCCTTATAATCTGTGCACCCATCCGTAGTTCCTTGGGATGTTGCTGAAACCTACTCCACCATAAGTGCGGAGTAATTATTCCATCGGTTGTCAATGGATCCACATGGTGTTCCATAAAGACGGCGGAAAATGTCAAAATCTGGTTTCTTTACGCAGCTTTTCTGTATTAAATTTGGAGGGCTACCTTGACAATAATTACGATTTATGTTCGCGCAGATTCAAGATGTAGCAACAACCCGCGACCCGTATGCCGCGCCTTGGACGCACAAAGCATTTTCCTGCAAAACACTTTTACGTGAGCTGAAAAATTCTGTGTCAAGCCGTCACACTTCTTTGCATATGTGCACAGTTTAAAAATCACCCGCTTCTGCCGTCACTTTTTTGTGTTTTGTTCTAACTGATCTCTTTTCGAAATGTTTGGCGCAAATTCGACTTTGGATTTGCTGTGCTAGGGCTTCGAAAGTGGCTTCACGAGCGTTTGCTGAGAAACATAGGGCTGCATTCTTTTTATCATTTAGGGCATTTTAGAAGACCCTAAATCACTACATAAAGTATAACGATGTGATATTTGTGCGTTTATTTAGTAATCAGAGCACCAACGCTGTTTTGCACTACGAATAGGTGTAATATAAATGCAGCAGGCAACCTCCAAGGTCAACGGGCAGTCAGTGAATCTAAAGAAGCTTGTAAGCTGGGCGTATTTGATAATAAAAATACAGTACGACAAGAACCAGCCATCCAGTGCAGTTTTGTCTACAGAGGCAAAGGAACAAACTGGCGGCCACCTCTTATTTTCTTGAACACAACCATAAGTTGCCAAAGTTCTTGTACGGTCGGCTTCCGTTGATCGACGGCTAACCGAAGATTAGTTGGGCATCTGCAAAGCTTTTATGAAATATTGAACTCCGTCGTGCAAGTTGCTGCAGTTTGTGGCCGATGAATTCGGCAAGATCCTTGTCACTAAGGCTATGTACAACTACCACCGGAAGTGTCGACCGGCTATGTTGAGTAGGTGCTGCATAGTTGAGCTTAATTGTAGCAGATGATATTTCCTCGGTCCTGGCAAAATTTCGGAACCAGTCAGAGGAAGGTCACTATAGCCAAATGTGCTTCTTCCGATGGCAGCAGATAGCGTTGTTCCGACAATTTCCAGATATAGTGAGTGTAGATGAGACTCATGCAACAAACCACATCGGGTAAGTTATTTTGAAGCACCTGATATCCAGTCTGTAAATATAAACCTTACATCTTGATAACGGACGGAATGGGAACCGGGTGTCCGGTTATGTATGCATTCGCAGAGAGCGAACAGTTTGCTCCCATGCTTAAACTGTTTGACTTATTGAAGGAAATGATGGGCAAAAATTATCCGGTTAGACTTTTGTTATGAACAAGTTGGCAGCACAAATGCGTGCCTCAAGAGTCGCGTATGGCTCTGACGTGATGCTTTGACATTTTTATGTCCGAAAAACCATCAGGAAGGACGTATATATCATTTAATATCCATGTATTTTTGGTCATAGACGCATTCTGCGAACAGCCGGCACATATTCCACCGCAGGGCTTGCTTGGACAACGCTGTACACTAGGGTTTTTGTTTATTGTGTTACAAACACGCAGATTCCGGTAAGATCTACAGCTTTTGCGCCACGCTGAAATGTGATTTGTTTCTCATCTTGCGGCCCGCTTGTTGTGCATCACCCAAAAATGGGAGCTACATTTACAAGACGGAATGGTTCACTTTGGACCAACAACCGTGTGTAGAATACCTCAAAGACCGGGTGCACCACGCCGACACGATGGAGCATGAAATACAAAAGGTATCCCGGCACATCGGCTGACTCATGCGGCAATCGAAGATGCACACATCATACCATTGTGACAGACGGCAAGTCCTGGAGGGTAACGCCTGCGTTCTGAACGCGGTCTGTCGAGTAACCACATATTCATGCCCTCTCGGTTTAGGGCACTTGGGACCGCGACCGGCAAGGATGCCCTGTGACTGTTGTGGAACAAGCCAGGTGAGATCAAGCTACGTAAACCAAATGGTAGTTTGTGGTGCAAGCACCCAAACGCTCCCAAACGTTTGACACGTGCTGGAAAATGCACATGCACTTTCTATCAAGCGACGTGGCGCCCCTGCATACACCTGTTCTCTGTAATTAGAGATAGGTATTTTCAAAACAGCAAGAACTATCCTTCATTAACTTTTTCTCAGCCTGATCCCCAATCCACCAACTATGGCCGTAGGATAACAACCTATCGGGAAAACGTGTACCCCTTACATTTGTTCCAAAACCCTCGCCGACAGCTTCTTATGGCCTTCGTCAACAGTTTAATTGAGTGATGGATAAGCTTCAGAGACTGGAACCTAGGACAGCCACAGCAAACTTTCGGCAACTGATTTTCCGGGGACAAATCATGCTGCGCCATGGCTCAAAGTCCGCAACTGACGGCCTGCCGTTGGTGGTCGAGGACACTGCACCTCAGCCCACATGGCGGCCTAGGGACACAGACTTGGTGTTTTGTGTGCTCCGTAACCAGCTGACTACTAACAGTGACCGCTGGTGTACGATGAATCGCGTATCATGTCACGTGCGGTGTAATCACTTGTAATCACATGTAATCAGTTTTCATCACCCTAGTTGCATCAGACGCCAAGTTTTTCCTTCTATGTATATAAATGCATATTATCCCATTTCATATCCCCTCAAACTCACTATGTTTTGCAAATCCCCTCACATCCCCTCACCTTCCCAAGCTTTAAACTTCGGAAGTGCCCGCTTTGGACGACCTGGTTAGCTGATCTCCACTCCAC
>NW_008751662.1:4442284-4443417 GCF_000715545.1 Opisthorchis viverrini
CTCGGACCTCATGCCTATTGTTCCCTACAAGTTGCAAAAGAAACATATTATTATTATTTAACCGAGTACCTCCAACTGTTTGTGACATTGTCCCCTTTTCGAGCGGTCACCACTACCCGCAAATCCCTCAGTCATGCCCCATTCTGACTGTAAACACATGATCATGACAGACGGCATGCCACCCACAAGTTGGGAATAAACATTGTCATTATCATGCCCTTCAGGCTTGTCCTCAAAAAGTAGGTTCACATAAAAACAAATTGCTTTTGGTTCTTAGCTGCCGGCCAATCCAGAAAACGCAAAGGTATGCTTGCTACCCTGTCCACAAAGAGGGCGTCTTTTGACGGCGACCTAACCGAAGCACAGAATCCCGACACAGTATGTCCAGGAAGTGTGTCCGGTTTTTTCGGGCCCGTTTTTTTCGGAACCACTCGACAGCCGTGAGTAAATATCTGACAACTACAATAACACTATAGATAGATAGCTGGATGAAAGAGATGAAAGTGATTTTATGTGACCCGTCAACTGTAGACTGTTCGCCTGTTAATGAGACCTCATGCTTTTAGTGTAATTCCTGTATTTCTTGAGGGATGCGATAAGTAGGCACGCGAAGTAATCGCTGAAGATGGCATTGTGAAGACAAGCATTTGCGACATCATAGCCTTTGAAGTGCGTTTTTGGTTGTGGCCCGGGCCGTTTACCCGACCACCCTAGGTCAATCATGGCCAACAATCGTTTCCAGTTTTAGTTCATGCCAGCCGGCTATATCGCTGAAGCATTGTGAAGACAAGCATTTGCGACATCATAGCCTTTGAAGTGCGTTTTTGGTTGTGGCCCGGGCCGTTTACCCGACCACCCACCCTCAATCATGGCCAACAATCGTTTCCAGTTTTAGTTCATGCCAGCCGGCTATGTCTTTGAACTGGCCGGACCTCATGCATATTCCTCCCTACAGATTGGGATATTTCCCACTGACTGTGACATTGTCCTCTTTTCGCGCCATCCATGCTACCCGCCAATTCCCTAGCCGTGCTTCATGCTGACTGTAGATGCATGACCATGCCAGAGAGCATGCCAGCCACAAGTTGGGAATAAACGATATTATTATTATTATTACCAGTGTGTCGGCCGCT
>NW_008751662.1:4444907-4451851 GCF_000715545.1 Opisthorchis viverrini
GATTTCGTCCTGTAAGTGAAGCCAATCTATGCTGAAAAGCCGAGAAGCACAGTGCTTCTCGGCTTTTCTGCATAGATTGGCTTCACTTACAGGACGAAATCTCCACAAATATCTTCCTTTCATTTCAGAACTTCAACGAACAAATAAATACTCCTCACGCAGATCAAGCACCCCCCGGAAGGACATCTACTCACAAAAGGACCAATATATCTCAAAATTTTCCCGTCTATCTTGAGCCTTTTCTCCGGTTCAGATAAATGGGGGCGCTCCGGTCAACTGATCAGGCATCATGGACCCCTAGCCGCATATTAGCCGTGTGCGTCAGCAAGGTTCGCTCAGCTTTCCGCTATGATCGACATAAGTTCCATGTGGATAAGTTGATCAAAGTAGAGGTCCTCCTAGAATAATTCGAAACCTACATGAAGAACCCTGCAGTTTGCCAACAAACTTACAGAACTTTTTGCCAATAATGAACGTGGACTACGGAATTTTAACTGGCAACAGCAATTATCGAGCAAAAGTTATTTACAGGAATACACCTCCGCATATTTTGCATTCCCAAATGTCATGTAGGTTTTAGAATGCTCAGGGGATTATTCCAGCCGGAAAACAATCTGAAAGTCCCGTCCATTGTGAATGAATCAACGTTTTCCACAATTCGCGAAGTATCCACAGTCGGTGGTGTTCATTGACTTTGGGTATTCGATCACTTAAACAAATCGCCACGGTAGATAATTTGCTATAATACAGGAACATATATCATATACGTAGACATTCTACACTATGGAATGGTAAGACTGAAAATGCCGTAGCTTTCGCGGAATCGATTTCATTGTGCGAATACTGAGTGGCGACCTGTATGGAAAAGTTATCTATGGTTGCGACAGGCGTCTCGTCGAGGGAAGCAAGTTATTCGCCACAGCTAGTCTGAATTTTTCAATGATGATCGGCACACGGTGTGCTGTTATTCGCCACAGCTAGTTTGAATTTTTCAATGATGGTCGGCACACGGTGTGCGGTAGAGGGTTATTTCACCCGTATGCCGACCCGTGGATAATTCCATTGGATGAATTAGCGGGTTCACGGGCAACACAAGCATAGAGGGAAATCGGGTTGACGGCGCCCTTAAGTTCTGGCGCAGATCAAAAGAAATGAAATCGTCTTGTGGATGCGCATAACTTTCTCGGGCAGGAAATAATAGAAATGCGAACTAGGGGTAAGCCATAGGATTGGGTCCGGCAGTCACGGTAGCATCATCGCGACGTCGTAATTGAGTGCATGGACAGCTCCGTACACGGGCATCTTGGAGGGTCAGTTCGGGCTGTCATGGTAGTTGGGAATCGTGACAAATTAAGAACAGCATGAAACTGGTCACTCAGTGTGTTCTAAATTGGTTTGGTTTTTTCCCTTTTTCAGATTTGTAAAACAATTCCCACGGTATTTATTTGATTTACAGAATTAACTCAGTCCGGTTCCACTAAATTGCTGCGATACACCCAGTCTCGATCACGAGCCAGTTCAAAACAGGACTCTCTCTGCAGCTAATGGTGGACCACAACAGATGTGGGCAAAGTGGGTGTGTATCAAATGTAAGACAGTATGCGGCATTGCAACTGCCAGAACCACTGATGTAACCGTGAACAATACTGATGAGGCATGCTTCTAATGTTTTCTCGTAATTCCGCGTCACTTACATTGAAAGGTGGTATTTGTTAAGGAATTCGTAGAATCACTTTGTAATACTCGTCTAAGTTTGAGTGATGGGAAATAAATGTCCAGGAAATTTCGGGAAGACGCCTTCGAGGAGAAGACGGGTACGCAGTTTTTGTGAACAGGATGTACATGAGTTTTCTCCCTTCTAAATAGTCTGTGCCTGTACAGTTGTTGTTTTCCAACTTGCATACACACCGGAGGCCTTCTTCCTTTGAGATGGCGCGGTCGCCAGGATAGGGATGAAAATTCCGTTGCCGCAACCATTTGAGGATAGGCGGTCGTCGGACCATTCTGGAAGACTTCGAGGAGGCTGCGGAGGCTGCTGGACTGAAGACCATCTGGGTTAAGTTGACGACGCTGAAGATCCTCCTCAGAGGCCGGGTGAAGGTGGCCCTGGATGCGGCCAGAAGAGGCCCTCAGGAGATGGATTGGGGTGCCTCGAAGGAAGCTCTTGCATCGGAGTTCGACCGGCTGGCCGTCCGCCAGGAGGCTATAAGGCGGTTCAGGAAGGCCAGGATGGCACTTGGGTTTGACTCGGCCGTGTTCTTCGCCAGCCTGCAGAAGTCGTTGGATTGGGCTTCGCCGGGACTGAAAAGAGTGTCGCGCCAGCAGTTGCTGTCTGACCAGTTCATCAAATGAGTGCAACCGGCGCTTTGTGCCCAGTTGCGGTTGGCGAGAACAACTGGTCACTTGAGTGCGGGGGAGCTGGTGCACCTGGCAAGGGAATTAGCCGAGGCACTCCTGGCCACGTTGCAGTCGCAGGAGGGTAGGGACGGTTCACCAGTAGGCGAACTGCAGACCGGAGTGGACCAAGTTGCGGAAAGGTCTGCAGCCGTAGAGAGTTAATCGCGGAGGCACGCTGGAATGAGCCGGTGCTACAAGTGTGACCGACCTGGAAGCCTGCAGCCGGTGCTACAAGTGTGACCGACCTGGAGCACTGCCGTTCCCCTGGAACACCACCGATCCTGATGTATGCTGCGCGTGTTACCTCGTGTCTTAAGAAGGAGACTTATCCTGGGATGCCATGAGATGTCACACTCGGGGTTCACCAATACGTGCTACTTTCATCGGCAGAGGACCCACTCGCTAGGGATGATAAGTGAGGTAATGGATTATGTGGTCCATCGGCAGAGGACCTACTCGCTAGGGATGATAAGTGAAGTAATGGATTATGTGGTGTCCTGTTAGCGGTGCCAGTCGACGAAAAAAGACACGACAGGGGCAACCAATCCCACGAAACCCATTCCTGTCTCAGCATTCAGTGAGTTATGTTCCATTAACGTCACGGGCTCCTTCCCGGTGATGACGAAAATCACCACATCAAGGTAATTACAGAACACTTGTCGCAGTGGGTTGAGGCGGTGGCGGTTTAAATCAGCGGGCGACGACGATCAGCGGAGTGGTAATACATCACATTGTGATCAACCGTGAGGTGCCAAAAATGATCCTGACCAATCAGGGGACTTGCTTCGAGAGCAAATAGTTCAGGAGTTGCTTGCAGAAGCTGGGCTTCAGACGGCTAAGGACGGCACCATACCACCCGCAAACAGATGGTCGAACCGAACAAACAAGGAGTGACTAGTGACCAAAGGAGGTGACTGGGAAGTGGACCTACTAATGGTTCATTTCGCTAGCGCTTTCACATAGTGCTTCCACACAGTCAACCATGGACAAGTCCCCCTTTATTCTGATGTTCGGTCGTCATCCGCGCCTACCGGCTGATCAGAAAATTGGGTTGTGGCCGGCAACACGCTTGTCCCCGGAGGAGCCTAGGAAGAAAGGAGGAAAGGTCGAGATGACTTGGCCGCCGTTCAGGAAAGGACCGGGCAGTAAACGACATGTAGTAAGCTACCACCATTCTCAATATGCACGCAGGTCAAGTGGAAGGATAATCAGAATCCTGGAAGGAGTGAAGTGGGGTCGCGGAAACTGGGTAGTCGATGGCAAGATCCGTTTGTCGTTACCAACCACCGGGGGGACGTCTATACAATTCAAGACGGTCGAGGATCGGAAAGAGCAAATTGCACTCAGCTCCGTAAGTGGCACGATAGAACCGAAGAGTGGCTGAATAGACCAGCTGCTGGAGCCGACCTAACGGAGGTAAATGGAAAGCGAGGTATGCGAACGAACTTTAATTAGGAAGGTGCGTAACGGTCGATATTATTGATTAGGTATACGAGTAGTATGTTTCATCACAAATGCGCATCGCGTCCAAATACGGAACTTGTGGAGTCGCTTTGTAGCATTTACTTGCATTTGAGTGACAGTCAATGAATTTCCAGGAAAGTTCAGAAAGACACGTTCAAGGAGATGATGGATATTAAGTTTTTATAAACAAGATCTATATGAGAGATATTCTTCAATATCCAATAGCCAGTAGCTGTTTAGTTAGTGTTTTCCAATAAACGACTCCGCAGCGGAGGCCTTCTTCCTTTCACTAGTAATACTTTCATTGGATTTGTGTGCGTGACAGACGGGTTTGAAGTTGAGGCCAAATGCTCCTGGCACTAGTGTACGAAAATACACCGGTGCAACCGTGACTCAGATTAGGCAGGCAGATCGCCTGAGCAGAACAAGCGTCACACTGAAATAGCAACGGGTCCGTCAAAGTCCGCAGCTGTGTAATGGATTATCAAAAAGTAACCTGAATGCTTAGGCTTTGTAGACGCGGCGTTACATGTGTAAGATTGCGCCAGTACTTCAATGATTGGGACAAGCACACCAACATGCTCTTTTGCACCTAACCAACTAAACGGACTGTCACAGATATTATGATGGGCAAAACTGCCCATAATGCAGGTGTTAGAAAACCTTATTCATTATCTCTGGTACCTACAAATGAAGACAAAAGGGGACGCAGCTAAAATTTAGAAAAAAACCAAGGACTTGACATGTATAAACAGAGGGTTTCGTTACAAACTCAACAAGCTTATCTATCCGGGACAGGCCAACTGAACACCAATTTGGTGACAGGATCAGATAATTCAGAGGGAATCAGCTGTTGGTCAGCAAGGCGGTCACTCTGGCAACCACGGTACTGACAAGGGAATCGTCATCTCTCGTGTACCCTCTGGCACCCTTCCGGAAGAAACGGAAAATTAATCTAATACACACTAATGATATCACCTTAAAGGGTTACCATGAGTTTGAAGCCAAATTCACCAGTTAAGCGAACGGCACAGGAGATAACAGCCTGAACGGGTCTAGTTCTATGATCAAGAAATTAGCGACTTCGACCACGTGGACCAAGATGCGTGAGGTGGACCATCGTATTGGCTGTTCAAAGTCTCACGAGGTCACAGAGCCAGGGAGGAAGAACTTTTGAAGTTTAATGTAAAAAAACTGGTTTTTCAACCTATACAGTTGCCACAAATGTGGATTTCACGCACCTATTTATGAGATGAAAGCTGTCCAATCCAACGGTCACGAAATGTCGGAAATCGAATGTCATGGGTACACCAAAAGTGCGTGTAAAGCATATGAATTTCTATGAACGGTCATACGTTAATTTTGTCTACCTTTCGAATTAAGCTTAAGCTCGTGTTCCTTAACTTCTCATATGCAGCAGAACTAACAAACGGATAGCTTCGGCCGCCCAAGAACGGTTGCCAAGTAGTGAACATTTTTCAAGGCTTTCTGATGGTGGTGTTGTACATTCGGAGGTGCAGGTACACCCCTTAATTCCGGGGATCAAATAGTGATGTCGCAAGCATTGTTCCTGAGAGCACTTACTATCTCTACGAGAGGAGCTAAGTTACCTTGACGATACCCGTCTTGCGTGGTTTCATCGGGGCTCATGGTTTAATAAATTATCATCATTTTTACCATCATCGATAGAATGGCGTTAGTGTTCAACACTTGTGCTTCATTGTTTTAATAAATCGTTCGGCCAACGCAAGTTCGCACAGCAATACAAGTGAATCGAAACGAAGAATGCTAAATTTTGAGCTTGGTTTACGGCTTTCCAGTACCTCGCTTAAATGATCTTCACCATAGTCAAGTTTTTATAAATTAGAAAAAAAATAGGTTTCCGACCATCTATTCTTTCGGACAAATTTTCTTCCCTTCTACTGACTGTTTCTTGTAAATTATGTCCAGATGTGGTAGCTGTTTTTTGGATCGATGTCTCTCATTCTGTTCCGCAGAATGTGGTGCACAGTGCTAATCATGAGACCTCATTAGCTAATAAGAATATTATCCAGACTAGTTGGTTAAGAGTGACACAGATGTGTTCTAATTAGCAAACAGGGATCCAAACTCTCATCGATTCAGCATTCGGTCGAACTATCATTAGTGATACTAACTAGTACATTTACAGAAAATCTGTAGTAAATAACGTGTCAGAATGGACAATGCCGTTCACAGAAAGGCTGACTCCGAGCAACTCAGCGTTATACCAGTTTTTGGTATTGTAGTCAAGTTCTGATAGCATGAAAATAGTCAAGCACCAAAGGATGCTTAGTCTAAGGTAACAACAACTCACTGAATCAACAAATAAAAGTTGTTGTTCTGTTATCACCGTTAGGGTACTGACAGAGTCCATTGCAATTCTGGTACGTGCATATTTGTAGGTCATTCATTTTGCCATAACATTTGATTGTGTTCGCTTCTTTGTATTCAAAATATGCGTCACAAAGAAGGCTTAAAATTCTATTCAGAACTTCAAATAAAATCACCTCAAATACAAAATCCCAACGCAATGTAGAAAGACTGGCCAAATAAAGGTGTGACAATGGGAAGCTGAGTAAACTTCAGAGGTGAAGTAAATAATAAAGAATCTGTTTAGCAAATCATACGCCATATTTCGAAAGTAGTGTCTGTAATCCGTTGTCACATTTACCATTCTTCCTGAACTTAAACCACACTTTGTAACTGTCGTCCACATTGTATCATGACGTTTGTTTTAATGTTACGAATACACAATTTTCCGGTGCGACCTGCTAACTTCTTGCTGAACGGGTGTATTTACGCTCCGTTGAACTGTTTATTGACTGCTGAAGCAGTGGGACTAAATCTCTGTGTTTGTGTCCACTGTTTAACGTCACAATAAATCCCTGTGACGTTGCTTAGCCGTGAATAATTTTTCTACCGTGGTATATATCAGTCACGTGGAACCATCTGTGGGAAATTTCGACAAGTGAATATTTCCTTTCACAGCCAGCTACTGCATTTGGATCGGTGTAGTGGACTAGTGAACCTATACATTCGTGAGTCCCCATTTGACTACTCAC
>NW_008751662.1:4451944-4457407 GCF_000715545.1 Opisthorchis viverrini
CACTGGTGGCTTTGTACTCATCTCACTAAAATTCAACTAGTTCATTCACCTGTGCAGTTATCAGAATTCGCCTGTACGTGCATGTACGTTTACAGCACACAGTGATGCACGGGGAGGTACCGATTAAGCTTTTTTCTGAGCTTCTTAGCTTTGTGACGAATTGATTCGCACCACGTGTTTGATCCTTTTGCTGCCCGGTTACGGTAGTAATCCAGTACAAACAACTTAGTGTACAGAGAATGTCGAGTGCGCAGCTTCTAATTCGGGACTTTCGAAAGCAGAGCACATGATCTGGAATAAATGTAATGCTGATTTGAGAGTGGGTGCTTATGAAGAAGAAGAACAAGAAAATAACAATCAGATCAGCACTCGGCAGGTTGGAGTTACAGGTTTTTTGTTTTGTGAATGTGAAGTGAAAATGCACTAGCAGATCTGTGGTCATCCACGCAACGCTCGTAAACGAGCCTACACAGAAAACGAATGCCTTTTGTTTGCGACAAAATTAGCACATTGTTAACTGAGTTGCAATGTAAGACAATCGAAGCCAGGTCGGTGCAAGATAAAAAATCGAGTCACGCTGATACAAGGATGTTACTTAAGGAACGTTATTTATTTGAGCTCTGATTAATGTCATGCACCAGAGCAGGATGCCAGTTGGTTTTCGATCATTGCCGTCTGTGAAATCGCTGAGTCCTGGGATATCTACGCTGCGGCAGAAATTATTCAAACGAAAATGACCATCAAGTGGATGGATGCCAACTATGAGTAACTTGTTCTCCTTGGATTACATTCTACACAGCTTGGTGTACGATTTACGATTTTTATTTCTTTTCGCCTAGAGGGGACAAGTTACCTGAAATGACACGCAGAATCGCTAACATTGATGAATAAGCGACGAAAGCATCTCAAAGTAAGTTTTATGCCGTTTTTCAGGAAATCTCATAGGCTGACTTACTACCATATACAAGGATGGTTTGTTTCAGAAGCAGTTACCGGTAAAACGAAGGCAGGCCACAGAAGAGCCATACCTTTGAAATGAGGCATTCTCTTAATTAAGACTTGACTGTCCGAATTAACTGGTGAAGGTTCCCTCCAACAATTCTTCCTACTCTAATCATACTGGCTGGAAAACAAATCACTGTATGACCGTCTCATCCTTGTTGAAAAGTATCATCAACGCGCACCGCACGCTGCTCAAGGGAGCCTCAAACCAAAGAGTTCCTGACCATTTTGGGAAAAATAGTTATTCTATCTTTGTAATGTACTACTCATAAGGTTGCTGAAAATCCGTGACAGCCCACGACCGGTTTCGTCCTTTTTGAGGCTCATCAGGTAGGCGCATTCCCCGGGTTTCCGTCAACCTTATGTTCTACTTGAAACCGAATTGCACGAAATTCGTGAATATGCACTCATTTGCAAACTAATTTGGTTTTTCGAGAGACTCACTTGAAACTCAGCTGAATCTCTCGTTTGTGGTGTTCTCAGGCAACTGAATGTGCTGCAAAATTAGGGGAATCCAGAGTTATAAAGGATCTACCTGCATATTCTTCTGCTTTGAGCAGGTGTTTAAACGTTTTTAGCACCAACAGACAAAAAAATACTTCAATAAAATTACGGCAAACAAACAGGATAAAGCTAAGAAGAACTAGGAAGCCAAAAAGATGTTCTCAACAAGCTCAAATCGTAGAACATTTGTTGCCATTCAAACACGTTTCTTTGTGGCTTCACCATTATCAGGCCAAGGACAGAGTGCATGCCATTTTGTTGCGGTTTATGTACCATAGGCATCCAGTGGAAATGAATGCCACAAAGGAACACCACTGATTCCATAGTAGGAAGAAACATGATGTCGTTGTTGTTGTGCAAATTATGCTGAGGATCGTTTCCTGTCGCTTTAGGTTGTCGTGGGGCCTTAAGAGTGTGACAGGACGTGTTGGTCGTTACTGCAATCAATGTATGCATGTGTTACCGATGGACGACGGGTGAGGATATTGGCTGGAAGTAGTCTGTGATGCATAAGAAAATTTGTCATACACATGAGGTTACCCTTAGCAATGGTGAAAGAGTCGGTCAGCTATGTAATCCTGAGAAAGGAGGAGTATTTAAAGAGTACACGGAACTTGCTGCCCGACAAAATTATGATGTTCCTACACAGCTTCTGCTCTGATGCTTTATGGCCTGCTTTCGATGGACGAATGCAATAGGTCCGTGAAACAAGTCGATTATTGTTCACTTATGGTGAGCTCGATAATGTCGGGATTCTCGTATGAAATATGGCTGAGTGAGGTGAGTTCCTATCTCTGCAGCCTTTTTTACTAACAGCAAAAAGGTGGTTTTGGTAACACACGTAAAGGAATTGTCCGGATACAAAAAGTCGTGCTCATTACGTTTGTCTCATCAACACTAAGATTGGCGCACTTGAAACACTTTTTATCATCCCCAGATGGATGAGTTTGAGCCCGAAGTTTGCTCAGCGATTAGGAGAATTCGATAAAGTCATGCAACTAATTTCCCTAAGCGTCTTACGTTAGGATACCTTGCTGCTTTCAGAAGCTGAGTTTGTTTAGGTGCAGTCAACCGGACAAGGATAGCTGGAGCAAGTTCTCTTCAAAATCCCGGTGCCGAAACTGTTTGGTGTTTTTTCTTGGTCTTTTTTCAAAAGTCAAGTCTAGATGGCATCTCGCCGTTTGAGGCAAGGGAGCTTACGTCTCCAGATACATAAATCGCCGGCGACTTTTGAGCAACTTGGCAGTACCTTCAACCCTCTAGTTCCTTTTGAGTGGCATGGCAATTAGACATTCAAGTTTTTGGACAATAAAATTCTTTCCCCAAACTAGGACAGTCATTGAAGTTTTGGATTTAGTTCGTTAGTTAGGTGTTATTTGCATTCTTAGAGAAATTACATCATGACTGTAAAGGATTTTTCTAGGTGAACTCTGTCGCATGTGACTCCGCGGTAAAATAAAACCATCCTGTGATCCAGCCCTGGATATGGGCTACCAAACTGAGGAGACAGCTCACTATTTACCAAGCAATTTATTTCAACTTTTAAAAAGTTGGAACTGGGAAAGCGAGGGCACACAAGGAGTTATGGAAAAATTCCGAGCTTTGGTGTTTCTGAGCAATAAACCAAATCGAATGTAGTTTCCATTCATTAATCGGCTTGATGGACGCTGGATCTGAGGTAAAAACTAAAATGATCAGTGTTCGATCAGTGGAGATGGGAAATCTAAATAAGTTGACCAGGATATAAAGAAATTAACATATACTGAGAACTTTTCTTTCATACGTATGTAGAGTTTCTGTAACCGTTTGTCGAACAAAAAAGATCAGATTTCGACTTGCATCATTCCGAGCGCATACAGTGGCATTGTTCTCAGTGGACAGGAGCCCACAGCAAACCAGAAAATGCATGATCGATGCTGCTTCAGAAATTTTGTACAAAATTCTTATTACCACTCCGGGATTCAGCTGAGATTTATTCACTCATTCACTTTATACGTTCATTTTCTTATTTATTAGCTGTGTTGCTAGCGGTTTTCATTATTACTTGTTATTATTATGTAGTTTAGTTTATTAAGTTGCGATTTTTTCGTCTTCACCAACCGTATTTGAACAACAAGTTCATTTTTCTGTAAAATAAATTTCCCGAATTCATATTATAAACCATTTAAGGTGACAGTTCAAAATATTCCTGATCAAATTATTCAGCGTAGTGGCTGTAAGGAACGAGTTAACTGGGATGTCTTAACCGAAGTAACCATTGGACTGTAGTGTCACGTATTAATGGGAACCCGCAAGACATTATGCTAAATTCATTTCATTTAGGTCGAAAACAATTTGAGTGCTTGTCAAGATCTGGCCTGATCCGAAGCCAAGACGACTCAGGTTACAAATAGTGGAATAAACGATTTCATATCAATAACCAGAACACGAAATGATGAATAATCATGTTTTTGGATTTATCTGTCAAGCCAGCATACATTAAGCGATCAAAATAACACCCAAGACAACGGTTTTCAATACGAACCATAAAATTTAACGAAACTTTATTGACATCTCTCTACCAGTTTCATTCTCGCGGTACCTCCAATTAGACGTGCGACCCAAGTTTTTTCAGCTTTACTTCCCGCTTGGTTATTAGTTATACGTAAACGAGATGATACACTTAGCTACAACTTAACCTCCGGGTTAATGGAAGGCTCAACTATGAATTCTGTGGGAACGCATGACTGACGCCTACTAGTAAGCCCCAAGGAAGGCTAAACTGTTAAGTCTTCGTAAACTTTGAGTGAAAAAATATATCCCTTTCTTGACTAACGTTTAAGCTGAAAAATGAGATGGAGTTTATGCGCCAAAGTGGAGCTCAAAATGATCGTGTGAATCACGTGTTATTCAGATTGACCCCCATTTAATTTCACTTTCATTATCAAGAGAGTTAATTGATATGTCCTTTTGAAGGTATGAACTAAGTGGCATGCCTTCACTCACATTCCCGGAGTTTTGGTAAGAAGGCTATCAATGGGTTTCCTCTAAATGCGGCTTTCCAGAACAGAGTTTACGCTTACTCAACAGGGGTTGAACACCGTCAATATGTGGGCCATTTTGGGACCGAATTGTCGAATTAATTATTTACAACATATCGGTGTGACGTGATACTACTGATGAGGAGGCACGCGAGTCGGCTTTCCAGAGTTTACGCTTACTCAACAGGGGTTGAACACCGTCAATATGTGGGCCATTTTGGGACCGAATTGTCGAATTAATTATTTTATTTACATCGGTGTGACGTGATACTACTGATGAGGAGGCACGCGAGTAGTATGTGTTGTTCGTGGAATTTCGCTTTGCGTCTTTTAAAAAAGGAGATCTGTTGCGGAATTCGTAGAGCCACTTTGTAACATTTGCTTGGATTTGAGCGAGGAATGATTGGGGTCAATGAATTCCCAGGAAAGTTTAAGAAGACGCGTTCGGGCGAAGATGGGTGTCCAGTTTTTGTAAATAAGATGCAAAATAGAGTTTTGCTTCCCTTTTCAATGGTCTGTTACCGGTCAGTTGGCATTTCCTAATAAGCAACTCCGCAGCGAATGCCTTCTTCCTTTAATCGGTATTAGGTAGACCGAAGGATCATCAGTCCTGATGGAATACAGCAGCTATCTAACTAATCTGATGGCAAACTCCTCCTTTGAAGCAAAACATCTGAGATTAGAATTACTTGTTGCTCTTCACTTTGAGTAATTTTTGTGTACATGCCATCATTTTTATCATGTGTACATTGCACAGGCTGGCTGAAAATTGAGTGTGAGTGAGGATATTTGCGTGCTTTTATAGAATATATATTATTGAATTCGTAGAGTGTAGATAGCGGGATGGAGCACATAAACCTGGGGACTGCATCTACCTGCGCCTCAAGAAGGGGAAAGTCGGTCGTGAGCTGTCGAAGAATTTTCAGCAACCTTATGA
>NW_008751662.1:4459944-4475419 GCF_000715545.1 Opisthorchis viverrini
CACGGCAAACCAGAAAACGCATGATCGATGCTGCTTCAGAAATTTAGTACAAAATTCTTATTACCACTCCGGGATTCAGCTGAGATTTATTCACTCATTCACTTTGTACGTTCATTTTCTTATTTATTAGCTGTGTTGCTAGCAGTTTTCATTATTACTTGTTATTATTATGTAGTTTAGTTTATTAAGTTGCGAGTTTCTCGTCTTCACCAACCGTATTTGAACAACAAGTTCATTTTTCTGTAAAATAAATTTCCCGAATTCATATTATAAACCATTTAAGGTGACAGTTCAAAATATTCCTGATCAAATTATTCAGCGTAGTGGCTGTAAGGAACGAGTTAACTGGGATGTCTTAACCGAAGTAACCATTGGACTGTAGTGTCACGTATTAATGGGAACCCGCAAGACATTATGCTAAATTCATTTCATTTAGGTCGAAAACAATTTGAGTGCTTGTCAAGATCTGGCCTGATCCGAAGCCAAGACGACTCAGGTTACAAATAGTGGAATAAACGATTTCATATCAATAACCAGAACACGAAATGATGAATAATCATGTTTTTGGATTTATCTGTCAAGCCAGCATACATTAAGCGATCAAAATAACACCCAAGACAACGGTTTTCAATACGAACCATAAAATTTAACGAAACTTTATTGACATCTCTCTACCAGTTTCATTCTCGCGGTACCTCCAATTAGACGTGCGACCCAAGTTTTTTCAGCTTTACTTCCCGCTTGGTTATAAGTTATACGTAAACGAGATGATACACTTAGCTACAACTTAACCTCCGGGTTAATGGAAGGCTCAACTATGAATTCTGTGGGAACGCATGGCTGACGCCTACTAGTAAGCCCCAAGGAAGGCTAAACTGTTAAGTCTTCATAAACTTTGAGTGAAAAAATATGTATCCCTTTCTTGACTAACGTTTAAGCTGAAAAATGAGATGGAGTTTATGCGCCAAAGTGGAGCTCAAAATGATCGTGTGAATCACGTGTTATTCAGATTGGCCCCCATTTAATTTCACTTTCATTATCAAGAGAGTTAATTGATATGTCCTTTTGAAGGTATGAACTAAGTGGCATGCCTTCACTCACATTCCCGGAGTTTTGGTAAGAAGGCTATCAATGGGTTTCCTCTAAATGCGGCTTTCCAGAACAGAGAGTTTACGCTTACTCAACAGAGGTTGAACACCGTCAATATGTGGGCTATTTTGGGACCGAATTGTCGAATTAATTATTTACAACATATCGGTGTGACGTGATACTACTGATGAGGAGGCACGCGAGTAGTATGTGTTGTTCGTGGAATTTCGCTTTGCGTCTTTTAAAAAAGGAGATCTGTTGCGGAATTCGTAGAGCCACTTTGTAACATTTGCTTGGATTTGAGCGAGGAATGATTGGGGTCAATGAATTCCCAGGAAAGTTTAATAGGACGCGTTCGGGCGAAGATGGGTGTCCAGTTTTTGTAAATAAGATGCAAAATAGAGTTTTGCTTCCCTTTTCAATGGTCTGTTACCGGTCAGTTGGCATTTCCTAATAAGCAACTCCGCAGCGAATGCCTTCTTCCTTTAATCGGTATTAGGTAGACCGAAGGATCATCAGTCCTGATGGAATACAGCAGCTATCTAACTAATCTGATGGCAAACTCCTCCTTTGAAGCAAAACATCTGAGATTAGAATTACTTGTTGCTCTTCACTTTGAGTAATTTTTGTGTACATGCCATCATTTTTATCATGTGTACATTGCACAGGCTGGCTGAAAATTGGGCGTGAGTGAGGATATTTGCGTGCTTTTATAGAATATATATTATTGAATTCGTAGAGTGTAGATAGCGGGATGGAGCACATAAACCTGGGGACTGCATCTACCTGCGCCTCAAGAAGGGGAAAGTCGGTCGTGAGCTGTCGAAGAATTTTCAGCAACCTTATGAGTAGTGTATCAAGTCTATGCACAATAAACTGCTTAAAAAACAGTTTCCTGAGGCTTAACCTGACTGATCTCTTTCTCCATCAACGTCTCTCAAGAGCGTCTCTCTAGGGACCACGGAATAACGTGGCAGCCAAATCAAGAGTGCTATATGTGTTGTCTCTTCAGCCGACCTAAACAACGTTGGGACAAATAATTCGGTCAGAATAGGACCAAGGGCACTCGAGGAAACACATCGTTAACAAAAGTGAGTAAATCATTCATTCATAAAAATTGCAAGGAGACGGAGAGCAACATAAAGACCAGATGATTCTGAGCGTATTGTGTATCAAAATGGCCTAATGAAGGACCATTTAGTAAAGGTGCTACTCTTATCAAAAACCCATCAACTGTTTATAAGATTTTTCTTAGCTGACTGCCATGTCACCACAAAATTCTGCAAACGTCAATCACGAAGCAGAGAAAGCAAAATATTTCGGCTTGTTTATACGTGAACTAACCAAAATAACAACCCCTCCTTTAAACAGAAAAATGCCTCGTTTCTAAGATTTAGTCAATTGTCTTTCTACTTCATACATGAACGGTAGAATCAGCGTCTTCATGGAGCATTCCGTATGTGCCACACTGTGAATTAAACTATACACTGGGTCACCGAAAAGTTAGTTCGTCACTGTGAAATGTTGTACCATGAACTGCTGAGCCAATCACTGCTATCTTCATTATTCACTTGTCTAGCTGGCTAGACTGGCAGAAATATCCCACCTAAACCCTGAACTTAAGGTCGTTACAGTCTCTCAGTCATACCAAAACGGTCCAAGCATACAGAGCAATTATGGTTGTGAGATGCTGTCTGAATCAATTCAATCCACAAATAGTTCCAATCAAAGTCCTGTGGCCTCAGTAAATAGCGGATTTCCGATCTAGATATTTGCAGATGATCTTTGGGCGTGTGATTACAACTCATTATGCACCCACAAATATGCTCCGTTGTTTTACTCTAAACCCCTCAACGGAAACAGGAGCTCTTTAGCAGTACACAGGCCGATGATTCTAGGCTCTTTTGTCGACCTCGGACTGGATACAGCTCAATGCCTGCTAATGATTATCATTAGAACGAACAGAACAAGCACAAATGGAATGCAACACTGAATTATATGAACTAATTTGAAAAAACGGCAACGTTTTGAAGCCTAATGAGTCTATTGATTATTCGATGCTTTTTTAACTGAGTCAAACGAAGAACTTTGAGAGGTCTTCCAGTCATATCACACAAGGTCTGGTAACCGTAATGCACTAATGAATTCTGTGTTTCCGTTAGCTAATTATCTGGCCACAGAAAAAAATACACCAACCAATGGGATGAGATCAGCAAATACAATCAATATTCACAAGCCGACTGCAATAAAAGTAAGAACACTGAACTTGAACACCAAATTTTCACACACGGAAAGATGAGATGGGGACTGAGCTTCGCGGTTCTCACTTGTTTACTGATCTCCTTTGCTAGTAAGTTTGAAGACTTGTTTGATCCGTACAAGACTTTAAAAGCAATTTAAAAACACCTACTCTTGAGAAACCAAGAGACTCAATCAAATAAAGCATAGTGCAACTAGGCCTTCTGCAGATAGGCGATACTGGGTTGTCCAACAACCTCTGGTCAACTTTACTCTGTGCTTGGTTTACAGGGATGTGCAGAACAGGAATCTGCATTTTCCAAGAATTTGGTCTGATTTGATAAGAGTTCTTGATACGTTCTACTTCTTCACAGTAGCTCTTATAACGAAAATGCTCGATTGTGTGCAAACTGGAATTAATTCAGTTCACTGTTGATTATGTTACTCCAAACGCTTTGAAGGGGTCTTGAATAGATTAACACAGTGAATAAAATAAACGACGTAGTATACCAGCTACACTTTCGGATAAAAGACGATTAATACGCACATATTAGTGCTTTTTAATGCCCTTCTTATATGACCCGCAAATGGTAACTCTTCGTGGCTAATTACTCAGTACCGTCACCGGCCGTTTTCACACCATTCCTGCCAAATGAATCAATCGTCCTGCAGAATGTTTCCCCAAAAGTCTGTCAATTTTAAAACCTTTTTTCTGAGACTACTACTTCCTCTTATTTTCGGTGTAATCCGATGCGTTCCCTTGTCCCTATTGGTTTCTACTGTAGGTGGATGGCATTTGAATACTGAACTATAATGAACTGTGTATAATAAACTGTGTGTATAATAAACTGGTGTAACCAACTATAAATTTCGGATTGAAGGTGTTTCCAAAAGTATAAACTTTTGTCGTTTAACTAGATACAACTTTCAGTAAACTCTCCTTTTTCATTTTTCCTCATTCCCCTTTGGTATTTCTCGGTTGTCAAAGCAGTTTAGGAGAAACGAATCAGCGCTAAATGTATTCGTACCTTTGATCTAAAATTTTCGGTTGCAATCTGTCCACCAATTACTTTTATTCATTTCTACTTTGGTTCCCTTTCTTATCCAAATTTGGACCATCGTAAATCACGTACAATTCTTTAACTTGCTCGGCTAAACATTAAATAAACCATCGATCAGCTCGCCTCGAAAAGATCACTGAATCCTGATAACGTGACAATTATAACACCTTAAGATCCAACACAATGTTCAAAACGAATCAATTCAGTGTCACTCAAGAAAACTCTCGCACCCACAGTATCAACACACGCAACCCCCCAAAGCACCTAACGTGGTTTTAACGCAATAATAGTCGGCTTGCATTCAGGGTGCACTCTGGTGTTCAAACCTCACGGTTCCTAAGGATTTTGTAATGGCGTAAATTCCGCGCACTAATTTCAAGTTCAAGCGGCACAAGAAAAAAATGACTGGGGCTTAAGAAGGGGAAAATTTATGTTCAATACACAAAATGCACGCCCGACACAAGCTAGTTTCGGTTGAAGAGTTGAATTTTAACAAAGGTAGGGAAAAATGAGGTTGAATCGAATGATTCTCCCGTGTGTTTTTCTGTGCCATTGCTCGACAAGGCCCCGTTAAAAAAACGCTAGCAGGGAAACCTCAAAGAGTGAATCTGCGGAAGGGACATTGGTTCAGGAATTATTCATAGGATGGTTTCTATTGAAACAGTCTTTGTTTTCCAAGTAGAAGTCACAGCTAAATGAAGACAAACATGTGAGGCTCTTTATTTGCGTCTAAATTTCAGGACCCAGTGATGTGAAGAAAACCACAGGACCGATAGCCAAAACGTGTGCACTATCAGCATTTGTGGTGAAAATTAGTTACCTAACCATTTCTTCAGCGCTCTTTTAATTTTTGAATGTAGCAAAAGAGTAATATTATGTAACAGGCTAAAAATTGTACAGAGGGGATTGAAATGAACGAGGGGTACACATTTGAGTTTCTGTAAAATAAAATCGCTAAGAAGGACAAAAAGATCATTGCATGTACATATAATTCAACTTTGCAGCATCGGAATCTGATGGTAAGAGCTTGCAATAAAAATGCTTTTATTTACATTACTAGGAAAACTTTATTCGTACTGTTGGAGTACGGATAGGCTATCCGTCCTTTTCGAAAGAAAGAAACTTTAAAATGTAAAAAATATTTACGTTGCCTTTCTATGCAGGTTGTTTTCTGAGACAGCGCACATTTGGTGCAATTTAAAATTTCATGTAATTTAAAGAAAACGTAAAAACCTGAGAATTCATGTAGATTTCTAAATAACAGATAGAAATGCACCCAAAAAATCAACGTAGTTGGTTTTTAGAACAGGATATGTTGACCAAACTGTAGTCAAACTGTAGCCACAAAAAATTTCTGTGATAACACCAAATGAGCAATTCGGCATGGTTCACCATAAACCGGCGAACAAGCATAGCATAACAAGTAGATATTTCTGGTTGGTCTACTGTCTGCACAAAAGTACCTGTTGAAAATTCTAATTTTGAGCTACTATACTGCTGAAATCGCACACAAAAACGAAATAATCACTTTGAGGTATGTAGTGGTATTTTGTAACAGTTAATCAGATTTATTATTAGCTGAGTGAGGCAGTGGAGGTCTTTGTTCAATTCGTTTTCTCGAATGAAATATTTGTGAAACTGTACAAAAACGTATCAAAGTTAATAAAATCTTAGACTCTTCCTATTGTGGGCACAACATTTTTTGTTATAAACCAACTTGATTTTAATTCAAGTGCTGTTTTAAGATATTAATGAAAAACGTTGTGCTCAATAGTTTGTAAATCAATTTTGGGAGGCGTCTTACCCATATCTCTCTGACGCCGGTTGACCAAATTGCGATCTACCAACAGCATACCTTAAGGTTCAAACTGCTCCAAGGCTTCGCAAACTCTTACTATCGACAAGTTACAAAAAAGGTGAAACGATTGTTAATTGTTTATGGGCCGACTGGCATTTATTAATCAACTTGTGACACAAAGCTTATGCTGAATGTTTCAATTTCGTTGCAATAGTCTGTTATGAAATTCTTTGAATGTTTGCTAAACAAGGACCGAAGAATCTGAAAATAATTCTGTAGCTCTCTCTGTAGCTTGTTGAGATGCACAAATGTAATCCAGAATGTCTTGTTACTCTTTATTCTGTAACAATAGTACATAAATAATTGTAGATTCTGACATGTTATATCCTAAATTGAAACAAAATTAAAAGTTATGGTCGCCCTCTTATATGTGTGTACCAAATTATCCGCTCGCTTTTTGGCAGTAGGTGAGATTCAAAAGTGACTGAGCGCAAGTGGGATCAATTGATGGTTTATGTGTATACAGTGCACATACTGGTCTACTACTTCCTAATGATTCACTTGGCATTACATTTTAAAATAAGCTCACGGATATATTTTCAAGTCAACTCCAGCTTCAAATCCATCAACATTTATTAGATGCCCATTAAATGCGATGTGTTTGCACCTGAAGAAAATTTGGAATTATGAATACTGAGGAAGGTTCATGACACCGGGGGGTTGACAGTATCGAATATGATTACCAGTTGGTTGGAACATGTTGAGCTACCCACAAAACTCCAAAGTCATAGAATTTAAACAGAGTTAACCAGTAGATGCGTTGCTGCAAATACAACAATAAAATAACATTATTGCGCAGACATCAAGTCGTTAGATTAAAGTGTCTTCTAACGCAGGTTCAAGTACTGATAGTTCCAAGTGGGATGCCAAATCAAGAAAAGTGGCTGAAGGATGATCAAATTCACGTGGTTGTACCAAACTAAGCGCATGACGAATGTATAGAAGAGCAGCCTGCGTTCAGGTCAAACCAAGAAGGGGGAGATGGTCATGTAATGGGAACAACAAAATGAGGAATCCCGTTGCACGCGGTTTGAAGAAGAAGAAGAAATATCCAATGGGTATCAAAATGGCTAGGGTGGCTACAGGATTTTCAGAAGCCCTTTCTTTACTGCTGCCCGATCGATAACTGTTGAATAGTATCCGAATAAGCAACAGATTTAGCTGTTATGTGTCCAAGCTGAGCCGGTTGGATGAGTCGGTTTGCTGATGAAAAAGCTCGCAGCCAGTTTGGCCGATGGTTAATATGTTGTAACGTCACCAGGATGTGAAATCCATATTACCATATCTTAAAATACCACAACCAGCATGGATTGACAAATTGAATGAAACCAGTAGACTTTGATAATCAGGGATAAACTTCAATGGATTTGAAATTATCTATTATTTCCTAAAAAGCGCAGATGCTTTTCAAGCACGGTAAGGGAAATTCAGAAATAAGGCCATAAGGGAAAACTATAAAAGTAACAGCTTTGGACAATTTTTCGCCACATAGCTAGAGAAAATTGGTGTTTAAAATTTGAAACATGAAATTTCCTAGATTCAAATCCAGTTACTGTATCCGTCTTGACATCAAACTTTCAGGAAATGTATGTTTTGTTTTTTGTCTAGTCCTCCTCTATTTGGCAAAGGTGAATTTTAATCAGGACTACCGGCAGTGCATGCACAATGGAACATTAAGTAAATATGTCCATTCTGTCGCACAGGAGGTATGTTATCGAATTATGGGACTGCTGTTGTATTTTTCAGCAGGTAACTCGGGTTTTTTTTAAATTTCACCATTTGCATAAGTCCGATAACCACCTGAAAAAAATGACGCATGAATTAGCTTACTAATATAAAACGTAAGTAGGATCTCCAAGAACAATAAATGGATCAACTTCTAGTAAACGCTTCGTCCTGAGGAGTCTTTCAGTCCAAGGGAAATAGCGAAATATGCACGTAATTGAACTGACACAGATTACATGAGCAGAAAAATCCTTCCCTGCTTCTAGCATCAGGCTCTCACACATACCCAAATGAAGTTAAATCCAGCAACTCGCGGGTGTTTGCTGTCTGACGTTCACACAAGCTGGAAGACCAATCTACGAGACTGATTCACTTATTGAGACTCTACATTAGCTAAATGAGCAGAACATGGCATAAACGCATATCAGAACATGTGTCCTTTTGGATGTAAAAGGGAGTCATGAGGACTAAGGTTCATTGGACTCTGGCGTATGTGTGGACGGGATGATGCCGCGGGTTGGCGCTAAATATCAGAATTTGCAGGCTTGAGTTGTGCTCTCGAAGTCCCTGATCCAAGTTACTTGCTAACCCTCTCCCGGTCACCTTGATCCTATCATCAGTAATCAAGAGATATGAACAGGTTAATTTATCCACCCTCATAATCATGATTCAGAGCAGGTTTTCAGACATTTCTATGATCCATCTCACTTGAAATCACATATTTCGAATTCTTGTAGCACCCGATTTGAAACGCGCAATGGAGTGTCGATTAGCCAAGAGGTCCCTCTGTATACGTAACAGACCGACGATGAAAAATGCTTTGCTTGATAAATATGTGCATTTTACTAAGAGATTTAATGTAAAATATTCTGTTAAAAGGTTTCCAAAAGTAAGACTGGCTGCAGTCATCCGAAATGGTAGTTGCTTCAAGATAATAAGAGCGTAGCTAACTCTGTCAAGGCTTTTGTGTTATCCGCGCAATACTAACCTTCCGGACAACTGTGTAGTTATTTAGCGCTGGGAAAATTTCGTCAAGCTCTCTACACCTCCCAACAGTGCAATCAAATAGACACAAAATACGGTTTTTCGCACAACTATACCGCCATTAATAATGTGGTGTTATCGACAATTTGCTGGACAATTTTGTGCTTTTTGGATAGCATTGAGAATTTATTCACCACTCAGTACCCGGCACAACATTTTCAAAAGTTAACCAGTTTTTAAGCAACACAAGCTTTCCTAAACAAGTTCATTTTAAATTGGCTTTGGCAAGTTGTGTAGGATAACGAAAAAAGCAGTGAGTGATTTGCTGAACCTCAGAGAAGTGTAGATTTAAAAAAATGCCGAGGAATTAACTAACAGAACAACAATGCAGAAGGTTGAAATTGTATTCGAGTCTAGACTGCTGCCGCCACAAACAAGACTAGGGTCTCAAAAATGCGACAAACATACGCTAATAAAGTGTGGAACTTTCGTTATACATGCTGTACTTCAAGTGTATTCCAAGAAAAGATTCCGGATTGTACTGGCTGATATTTCGTCAGGTAGATTTCTTTAGCAGTTTCGTCCTTAAATGAGTCAATTTGAAAAAGGTACCAGGTTTACGCATACACCAATGTTTTATTGTTTAAATGTTGCCCATTTTGTTTAAGTAGGCTTTTAAATGCATGTTTAGCAAGAAAAGTTTAAGGAAATATTTTCACATTTTAGCTTATACAATCGGCTAACCAAAGAGCAATGGTACTGGACGTTGCGCACGAATACCGCGAAGAAATAGACATCCTTCTTTTACGTGTTCACGTTCAGTTATTTGAACTGCTTCTGCCCCCAGACGACTACTTCAAACTCAGCAAAGTGCTTTCTAAAGTCCCACCGTACTGGAAAGTTTCTGTCGCCAGCCTGGGTAAGTGCAGCCCTATTGAGCTCGTGATACAAAGCCACTTAATAATTGCTCCGGAGAATATCTATCCTTGAATGGTGACTTGATTATTTTCAACAGTTATTTTGCCCTGACAGTAAGCCCAAGGTGTGCTGAAGAGCCAAAAAGCACTTAACAGCTGTTTCATTCTTGTTGCGGTTCACTGAACTGAGCAGGTTACAAACAAGAAACGTTCCGAAGAGTGGTTTGGCACTCAACTATTTGGCCACCAGTGACTGGAAAGTAGTGTGTCTAGATCACATGCTCTCATTCGTCACCTTGGAGCCCGATGATACTCGACCGCATGGTGTGATTTCCCTGATTAAAAAATGCTTGACACTATGGCGCATCTAAAGTAGTGCCAATTTTCATCGCTCCTCAGCCTATCTTGGCAAGAGGGTCAAGTGTCCTTACACTGGCCTGAAGTTTTCGTCTTCGAAACCCTCTGAGTGTAGTCGGACGTGCACTGCTGGTGATTCTCAACAAGCATAAAACAGCTATAAAATGTTTCTAGGTTTCACTGGCTTTCAAACTCATAAATGCATTCAGGTGAAAATTTATCCAGCGACAACGAAATGAGAAGCTATCGTCGATACAAAGAACCAACTACAAAAGGAAAAATAGATTCAATTAATTTGGTCTGCTTACCTGAATAGATTTACCTTCAAGGGGACGGATTGGCCCACGAAATTGCCTCTATCTTAAAGCATACAGCCCCAAGTGAGAAGGGGTTTAAAAGTTAAACCTTCCAGTGCACCCGAAAGAGACTTCCTCAAATCTATAAGAATGCAAAGCTCGAGTGGATATACGCCCAGATGTCCCAGAATGAGAATGCACTAAGTGTTCATTAAAAAATCAGTTAACATACATATATTCGAAGATGTACCCTGGATTGAGCAAACGGATAAGCAAATGTACTGAGAATATTGTAGGGAACGTTTAGTGATAATTCCTCGTATGCAAAGTTTCAGCAAAAGGGTTGTAGGAATGAGTGTGGGTCACAATAAATTCGTACCCTCTATGGAATTACAATATGCAGGCTGAGGATTGTGCCAGTCTAAAAAGAGGCAACCATTTGAATGTATGCCCCAATGCTTGTCAAACCCATAAATATTTGACCAAGTGTAGGCCAAATATATTTGTTACAAAGTGCTTATATCTAGTCATACGGATGACACCTGAATCTCAGCCCGGCATAAGAATAAAGGTAATGTTAAATATCACCCAGCTAGGTCTGAATAGAAAATTTCATGCCGTACGCTAGAAGCAAAAAGTCGTCCTGATTCAAGCGTTTCCTTCCCGAATTGCACTGATGAATTTGTTTGTGTGCCATCATTGAATCATAACACTGCGAAATTATCTTTTAATCAGGTGAGGTGTTTATCACTAGTACTGTAAGCAGTAGCTTCTTACTTATAGCATAATTACTTTGAAATATAAAACTTTATATGATGTTACCTTCCAAAACAGAGCACGATAGTGAAGGACCAATAAGTAAGTTTTTCAAATGATTGGCATTTTGCAAATCTTTCATCTGATTATTAATAATATCTAACTCAGATTTTTACTTACTCTGTGATGATTGAACATTCCAGTCAATCGATGGTGGGAGCTCAAACACACTTGCTTTATCTTAGAAAGTTCTTTTATTTTAACTGCATTTCAAAATTTGTGCAACAATAAATGTTTGACGTTAAGATTAAGATAGTGAACTTACAAAGTTATTTTTCGTTGTCATAAAATTGTATCTGCGGGGAAAATTTATAACCGATTGTCGATTTATAACTCCTAAAGATTTCCAAGTGACCGCCTTAAATAAACTGCACATGAGAATCTTTTTAAACTCAGCAGAGTGTCAACCAGTTCAACTACATACGAATAAGATCATTGCACATCAGATCAAAATCTTGGTGAGTATGTACAATCAATTGACTGGTGGGCTACAACCTCAGGCAGCTGAAACTGAGACGTTTCGGAAGGGCCTTGGATTGTCAGTTGTTTTGAGATAAATATGTCTGATTACGGAAGCCTGAAGTGTGTAGACGTTGGTCAAACTAAGTAGTTATTTTCAGTTCATCAGATCTTGTGGAAGGCTGTAAATTGCAAGAAAAGTTTCTATAGGCTGTGTAAACTAATCAAACTGCGCTGGGAACAGGTCGATTTCACAGTTTTATTTTATAAAATTAAGTGGCAATCTAACGAGCAACGTGCTCTCATATACCGTTGCAAAAGGAGCCTTGAATAACGCGTTGTGTTTAAATAAGTAGCAAACCTTTGGCTTCCTTGGGGGCCCCGTGTTCGCAGAGAATGACTCCAAGCCACACCATGAAATCTTGGAAACACAACAGTAGAGTGAAAATTCAAATAAGTGACTTTTGGGCAGTTCTAGACTGGAAACCAAACTTCCTACAGGATGGTCTGCCTGCTGCAAAAATGTTTGTGTACAAAACATCTAATTTGGAAGAATGTTGAACCACATCAGGCAGGAATTTTACAAATTGCCTATTATTCTTTCTTCTGATAACCATTCGTATTGGTCGAATAAAGAAGCGAGCAGTGTCCATGTTATGCGGTGCCCGTATTAGCTCCATTATGCTTGCAACGTTCAGCCTCCCTCTGCATCACAATATTTTCCGAGGGTTTTCGGCACTCCAAGATTGCTCTGCAATAATCTCTAATCATGATGTATTGGCTGCATGATATCTCTAGAAATAACGGTCTGGGATGTTTTATTTAGTTTTTTGGTCAGCCAAATCCTTTTCGGCAGAGCGACAAACTGAGCAGGTTTAGACTGAAAATACAAAGGGGCGCTAATCCGGGTTAATAGGTGCTCCACGCAAACAACCACATGGACATTCTCATTAGTTACTGGCCCTGGGCAAAGCTTGCAATATAAACCTGGCTCCGAGAAGTCAGTGAGTACACTGTTTCCAACTTATGTTACCGCCTTAGTCTTTTAGACTGAAAATACAAAGGGGCGCTAATCCGGGTTAATAGGTGCTCCACGCAAACAACCACATGGACATTCTCATTAGTTACTGGCCCTGGGCAAAGCAAAGCTTGCAAGCCTGGCTCCGAGAAGTCAGTGAGTACACTGTTTCCAACTTATGTTACCGCCTTAGTCTCTCTTGTAAGTAATAATGTTATGTTAATTAAGGCAAGTATTTCTGAAAACATTCTACCTATCTGAATACACTCTAATGTGTATGGAGAAATTCTGTCGGGCATACATTGGACACCACCGTGTTGGCTGAGGTACGAAGTTGGGGTTGGACGATAACTTGTAAGAGATCATAGAAAAAAGCTTGCAAGTTTTTATTCCGGCTACGAATAACACTCCACGTTGCTGTCCTCAAAGTTCATTAGATGTTTAACGAAACGTCTCAACCGGAACAAAGTGTTTTTTGGTTTGTTAGATTTAGATCAAATTTTTGGTGTTTGGTTTGTTCTTGTTTTCCAAAATAGGATGCGATGGCTGGTAGCTGTGTTCAGTATTATATCATCACGCACTGATTTAAATGCAGCTGTTGTATGAAATAAAACTTGCTGCTTTTTAAATTTACACTGCCATTTGCACTAAATAACTATTTTTAAACAGCATTTACTGACCAGAGGTTTTTACAACGTCGCCAATTCCTGCCCCACAGAGTTTTCCATTGCCTTGGAGGATGTGGGTGGCAAAAAGAAAAACCATGTAAGTGGTCGTGAATAACAAATAGATTTAGTCACACTTGACTTCTTATCACCATTAATATAATTCAGGGTTTATACCACCTGATATAGCGAAGTGAAATTGCAAATCACCCACACGCCTTTTTGAGGGTAACAAAGGCATCAGCGGAGATCACCGGAGCCGGAGATCATTGTAAAAAGCTATCGATGGACAGTTACAAATGCTTAATCGCCTATTCTGATGTCTACACACCAGGTCTACGCATTTCCCTAACCACCGCATTGGAAAAGTAGGTAGAACAGTGGACAACTAACCGATCAATAAAAAAAACAGAGTAAGTGAGGTGGCTGGAAATACCACATAGCAAGCAGAAGACAATGTTTCAGCATGTGAACTATGTCTTATTACGAAAGGAACAAAAGGAACCCTTGTCAAGTAACCGAAGTTGAGTTGAGAGCTCCCCTAGCATTGAAGGGACGGCAGGATGTAATTAATTAATTAATTCCATAGACCAAAGTGAAAGGGTGGAAATGGAATTGGGACAAGACTAGGGAAAATTGTCCGTGATAAAAATGAATTCAAGTGCTCAGCGGAAATCATGACATTACATTGTAATGCTGAAGTAAAAAGCACTAATGACACTGAGTACACCAGCAAATCGACCTGCTTAGCGAGAGGAGAAATATCCTAGAGTTGATGCAGTTTAAAAATTCTCTTGATTAGTAGGTTCTGTATGCCACATTTTATTCTGGTTGAGAAGATTATGAAGCTAAAGTTCAAGAGGAGACATGGCGTGTTTTGAGTAAATATATTTCTCGGTGTTTATTCGTTTTTATTAAAAGCAAGAAATCTTATGCAACACTGAGACCAATGACCATCGGGTGACTGTCATTGTTCAGGAAAAATGGCCAGCATATAAATTAACAGGTGCAGAAGTGCTGTTTCGCCAACTTTCTCATACTTTAGTGTGTGTGACAGCATAAGGTAGTGTCTTCAAGAAAGCTTCAAAACACTACCAGATGTAAAAGATAGTTTATGTTGCCCAACTGCCCAAAAGTTAGCATATATAAGCAACCTTATTAGCCTTCGTGTAAAACTCTGGAAGAATAATTCATGCGTATGAATTTAGGTCGATTCTCTTGTCATTATTTTGAAGATGATATTACAAATGCAACCTAGCGGCGTGCAAGCTTAATATTTTCACACGATACCTGGAAAAAACTGAAGACAAACATCTAGGAAATTATTATTTGGCGTTGTTTAGGTATTTGCTTTAGCAAGGGTGACTTTTATAATGCTGCCTTGTAAAAATTTCAGAAATCACAGGATATTGAATGGGTAAGCAGCTATTTTAATTTGGAAAAATCTTCACAAGTTGTCAGTATGCGGATGTTAGTATGCTTTAGGGTCGGTTGGACGATAAACTTCTGTTCTGTCTGGCAAAAAAGGACAGACGAACTTTTGTAATGGACGTATGTAAAACTTTAAAATCCTATGATGTTTTTATACGTTTATCAGTTAACTAATCCTGTTAATTGATGCGCAAATTTACGCGTACTGTTAAAATGAGTTCCATCTTTCACTATGATACAGCGTACCGCTATTAATAATTGTTGGCAACACTAGATATCTACTTTATGTTATTATTTGACAACGACAGTAACAACAGCACGCCATGTTAATTCACTTAAGCTTCTGTGTTGGAGGGTGTTAAAATGATTCCATCTTTCACTATGATACAGCGTACCGCTATTAATAATTGTTGGCAACACTAGATATCTACTTTATGTTATTATTTGGAAACGACAGTAACAACAGTACGCCATGTTAATTCACTTAAGCTTCTGTGTTGGAGGGTATGAAATACTTTGTTGCGCCCATAGGATTGTAGGTTTTTTAGGCTGTTTGACCCG
>NW_008751662.1:4478376-4499300 GCF_000715545.1 Opisthorchis viverrini
ATATATATATATATATATATATATATATACATATGAAGCAATATTTTTGCTGCTCGATAATACGCTGACACTATCCTCTTCGTCCCAACTATTCCCTGTCCAACCATCTAGACGAAGCTCGCACTGAGTGAAGTTGCGTTGAATTGGGAGACGACAGAATGGCCAAGGGAAGCGGGCGGATTACGTCTATTGGATATAGAAATGCAACCAAAACCTGAATACGCTGAAACTCAATATCCAGAAACCTGGCCAACGGCTGCCTATTTTGCTTTCAAACTTAAAAGTCAGCGAAAGAATTACGCAAATATTCACCTAGTGGAGTATCCGGAAAATTTTGCGGGTATGAAAACAACAATTTTTGAGCGGATTAATTCAATACGTCTTGTATTTTTTAACCAAGAGTTTAGTACCTAAGATAAAAGGGAACAACCCTCAACAACAAACCCAAAATTCTAGTGATAAAGGGGCAGAAACTTCTATCTGTACTCTGTATTCTCATTGTGCTGTAAAAGAATAGTGGACTCTCTAAACAGTGCTCCGTTACGGCGCTGTCATGACAGTTCACTTCCATAAGGGACGCACATTTGAAGTTCTGTGAACGAATACACCGTGTAAAATCTCTTTGATGAAAGCTTAATTAGAACAGCGTTGAGTCTCGTATGGTTTCAAGATCATTGCAGTATCACAAACGAAAGGTTCAGTTGAATTTATTTGAGTTTCTCGATAGAACGAAATTGAGTTTACAGCATCTTCTTTCCTTACCAACTAAGTGTCTAGTCCACATGTTGTTCTAGACCACTCAGTTAATCTATCACAGTGCAATTTAGGTAGCGTTAGTGGTATCCCTACTTTCAGTGACCAAATCAACGGAAAATATGTTTAAAATAACCTAAGGAGTAAAATGATTGACCTGGTTCCGGCGTCAAGTTAATAACAATAGGCTTTCTAGCTGAATAATTTATGCTGATATTTTAAATGTAGTTAACCCATTAATCTCTGGGTCACCTTGAGTACAATAATTGTGGCTTGGTGTCTTTTATTCTACAGTGATCTTTTGACTTTTTCATTTAATCGATGCCTCACTTGATTGTACATCTTACAGATATGAGCGGTAACAGATTACGTAAGTGCATCCTCATTTCATTCATATGCAAGTAAATCGTCGTTGATGAATTATCCAAAGAAACTTTTTTTGTCACATGATTTATCTCTAGATTATATGCCACTGACGCTTTTCGGTATAGGACAATACGTAGTGGAATGTTCCCGGATTAGCTTCTAACCACAAAGTTTGCGAAATGTGGCAACATCTGCTCTCAAGCCTTCAATTAGTTTCGAAAATTAAACAAACGTGTTTGTCTGAAACAGCTGCATTTCGGGCTGTTCAGTCTGCCAAAAGTAACAGTTAAATCCCCCGCCAAAGAAAGAAACAACACAGATCAGTGTAGGGGGAACCAAATTTAGAATGTAAAATTTTTGTGTCTTAAACAGAATTCAGCTTCACATTGATGAAGCATAAACATGCCATTAGGCGCTCATGCGAGCAAAGGCTGCAAAGAGAACCTTATAAATTTTAAATATGTCGGGATAGCTCACGTAAAACTCACTTCAACTTTCGTCCTAAAATGTCAGCATAAACTCTGGTGCTATCGGTTAATGCATCTGTCACCAGACTAATAATAAGCATGACGGAAGTTGATGACAACCTGGTGGACTGTTTGGTAGAGCATTGCCTCACATTGTTAATCTACTGAAAAAAGCAACCGAGTTCAAGTTTAGACTGATGGATTGTAGACGCCTGAAAATTGAGTCGCCGTGTGCAACACGTAATTTTAAGATCACAATGGAGAATTCGGGGACATTTTTGTGCAAGTTAAAGCAAATAGCTTCTCTAGAGAGTTTTATGCAGGCATTTTAGGTCGCAAATTATCGCTGACAGTATTTTGGGGTAAGCACTGGGAAGCAAGCAGTAAGAAGACTCGTAGTGTATATTCTGCTGTGACTATTTGGGACTAGCAGCAGAGCAGCACCATATAGAAAACGAAGTAAATCTCTTTCTGAATATAGTCTCTTCCCTCAGACGATAAAATTATATATAGGTCAGTTTGCGATGAGCACCAGAAAATGTAACCACTTCATACTGCGAAACAAAGATGATTCCCTCAGAGGTAATAAGAAAAATAATGAACAGCTGTGTGTAAGATTTATCATTCTCTAACTCGAGTGGCCGTGAAGGTTTCTTTCTAGTTGAATCTATTTTTTGTTAACATTCTGCGTCCAACGAAGGTACACATTGGTTTCTCCAAAAAAGGAAAGTTTTTGCCGGATATCAAAAATTCACATGTGTCAGTACTATGTATTTGGTGGGTTCAAGCTACCGGACGCCCGGCTATCTACAACTGACGCCGAATTTCGATTCACCAACACATCCTTTTTAACGAATGGTTGCTTGACCACAAACTGAGAGGAAAACTTGAGGCATCATTGATGCGTCACAAATGTTAACAATTTAGCCAGATTAAAATTCATGTTCATGCCCATCCCACGTCTTTTTTGTTGAAAGCTTAGCATTTTGAGGTACCTAGACACTGTTGATCTAACGGCTGGTTTCAACCATTTGCAGAATCACAAAAGCTGCGATTTTGCAGTTTACTGAATCCAATGTTATCAGAAAAGCAGGCTAAAATGTGTGAGCAGATAAACCGTGACATATGACTTTCTGGACGAACGACTTCAAAAATGACAACGACAGGTAATTTCAGCGAGAAATATTCATCAGTGCAATGTTATTCAGTAGTGCGCAGCAAAAGTGGTACTACAAAAGTGTAGTGAAATTCGGAAAATGCTAGTTAACCCGCACCATTTCTACGTTTGTGACTCAACTTCAGGAGGAAATCGGGTGAAATATAGGTTGGATTTATTCCGGGACCACCACGACATAATTACAATCTTGCTGAATTTGAATTGCAGGGTCGCGCTAGTATAGTTTCCCTGAGGTGCCATTTATGTACTTTGTCTTCCTTCCTCCCAACATAGTTTGCTTACTACGATATTCTTTGCGCACATTATAAGTGAGCTATAATCGTCACCTGCAGCAAATTTTGCATAGAATGCAAATAATAACGACAAGACAGGCTTTTTGAGTCAGCCGTGCTGAGATAAAGCAAGGTTTTGTAGTTTTACGTGCTATCCGGCAAAACCGTTTAACAATGGCCAATAATTGTGTCACTGTCTTATCAACTGGTTTTTTAGTACCAACAGGAACTTGCACTGACGGCACTTGAGGAGAATTTTATCCTCCTGGCGGTAGCAATATCAGTTGAATATTTCGGATGTTTTTCCAACAACGGATCGACTGTGTAAAAACGAATATAATTATCGTTTTTAACTCTGATTCGACTACATTCACAAGGAGTCCGCATTGTAAATAGCAGCCTTGTATTATGATGTGGCATGCATACACCAAACGGTTGGAGATCGCCAATATCCAATGTCAGTATTTGGCTACCATAGAAACCTAGAAGGAAAAAAGTTAGATTTTCATGTAAAACATTTTAATTTGGGCTCCATTTTGTGCGCATTGGTAACTTCACAAATCCAACCATCGTTTTACCTCTGTTTTTGTTATTAATTCGAATCACCCTGACATTTGCTTTTACTCCAATCCATTCCAAAGAAATCCAAATGTTGGCGTCCATAATGGACTGTAAATTTGTGAGTCCTATTTTGGGTTCAGGTTTTGTTTATTTTTAGTTGTTAAGTCAAAATAAATTGGTAAGAATTAGCTGTAGCATTTCATAAAGCCCTCAAAATGTTCTCAACACTTTTGTTGAGAGAATCAGTACAGTATGTACAAAAACGACAATAGTTGGGGGTGACTGAGTACATTAGAAAGTTTTTTGACCTAGTCAAATAACTTCTACTTTTGAAATATTTGACTAGAAACAAACTACAAGAAATATATTCTGGCATTTAAATGCATATTCCGAAAATGGAAAAAAACTGAAGTCTAGCTTATAAAATACTTCATCAAAAGGCTCAAAATTGTCTAGAATTATCGGCGAACTACACTCATTTGCAAACCAGCTTGGTCTTGCGGGGAACTCATCTGGAACACGCCTGAATCCTTCGCTTGAAAACACGATGAACGTGGGATTCAAATGTATTCTAGATAAGTCTTCCGCAAAACCAGGTTTGTTCGCAAAAGAGTGTATTTTCCTAATTCGGTGCAATTGGGGTTCAAGTAGAATGTACGCTTGACGTAAGCTTAGAAACTGTGCCTAATTGATGAGCCTTCAAGAAGGGCGCCACCTGTCATGGGCTTTCAGAGGAATTTCACTAAACTTATGACTAGTGTATTACGTTAAACCGTTATCCTTCCGATTCACTTTTAATGTCAAGGTACACGGGACACAAGCTTACATATACTCACTTCCTAACATTTCTTTGATGCACATTGATGACGTTGTTTTGGTATATCAATCCGGTTATCGATTGCACAAAAATATTGGATAAATAGGACAGAAATGTGGTTTTTACTGTCGGACTTTGAGAGTGTGCTTGTTATCAACGGTATTACCCGGATCCTTTGATTACAATATATTCATTTTACAATTAATATCACCAATGGGTCCAGCTGGCTGTAATAGCTAACCCTTGAAAAGGCTTCTTGCGCCTATCCGGAAGGCATTTGCAGTCTCAGATAAAGGTTAACCTGTATTCAACCACGAGTTTTTGCGGTTTCTGAAAGATTGGACAACATGTCGCTTCATTCAAATTGGATAGGACTTAGGGAAAGTAGATGACGCCACATTTGTCATTGTAGCTCAGTGCGCGTGGACTTGCTGTTCTTCTTCGGGCCGTCAAAACTGGACTTTCTAAGATGGTGGGATGTTGGAAAACGTACTTTACGATAATCCGCAAAATCACCGCAGCATGTTATGGAAAAAGATTTATATCCGATCGTGTTACCGAATCACTACCAGTGCTTCCAATTGACACGGAAAAATAGTTAATAAAGGTGACCACCTTTCAAGCTGGCTATCGCAAAGTAGAGTGCTGCCTGAAGAATATCATTCAACTGGGGCACTATTATATGCACTTGATTTTTCCATCTCAAACAATATATTCAATTTCTGTATCTTGTAGATGGCTGTCGAAGTCGTTTACTGAAGTCCAATGATACAACATTAAATTTGCCAACAAAACGTTGGATAATCTATACAAAAAACAACAACAGCATGGCGATTCTGGTCCCATACGTTTATGAGACCTATTTCTGACTATCTATGGTATCTCTCTCTCTCTCTCTCTGTTGGGATAATCTAACAAAAAACAACAACAGCATGGCGATTCTGGTCCCATACGTTTATGAGACCTATTTCTGACTATCTATGGTATCTCTCTCTCTCTCTATCTATCTATCTATCTATCTATCTATCTATCTATGGTATCTATCTATGGCATACTATGGTGTACTACGGCATACTATCTATGATATACATCAGGCATGAGGGATGGTGCATGAGGCGGTTTTGTATCATTTTCTGTAGTTCTTGTATCATGGCCTCAGCAGGTTTTCGAATTGTTTCCACAAGCCCTTTAAAATGCATAATTTTGCAGCATATCCTAATATATTATAAATGTTTCAAACTTTTCAGCTTCTGGATACGTACAGCGAGAGCGGATACAGTCCACTGGTAGTAGAATACTGTCGTCTGGTACAGCAGGATATAAATCCAACTGATGGCATGATTACAAGAAAGATGGACCTGAAAATTAGAGCTAGGGGTGATGCGCAATACGTCCTTTCAAGGAAGCGCCCCGAGGCATATTTAACAACGCTCCTGGAGCCTAGTGCCAGCTGCCAACACACTATTAGAGTGAAGCCCAACAAACCTTCTTACGGTTAGTAAGCACTGTTGAATTTTCTTGTGTCATTATTTGAAGGAAATTTCGGCTAGCCTATTAGTCCCGTAGATTGTTGCTTGTCAATTTTAACAGAAAGCATATAACCAAAATATATACTGCTTAGCGTAAGCGTAAATTGACTGTTAGCGTTGATCCTAAATGGAGTAAAATAAGCACGGTCCATTTATGATTTGCTTTAACTTATTCTTCTACTTAACACCTGAAACATCTTAGGACCATATGGTGCCTTAGTACCTTTTCGTTACTTAGTACAATAATAATAGTTCACAATACAACGTAGTTATTAAATAATTCATTAGCGGGAAGGAACTAAATTTATCAAATTGCCAAAAGAAGCGCAAGGTGAATTTCTTGGTGTTCTTACATCACACGGAGTTTTCAAGTATCAGAAACACTGGTTTGAGCACGTGTTGATGTGCAAAGTAATTTAAGGATGAGTATTTTACTTCATTGAAGCGTGAAAAGAACAGTGTCGTCAAACGTGGTTGTGAATGAGACAAACCAGCAAATCTGAGTGCACCACTTTTGGAAAATATGTAAGATCAGTGAACGAAACATGTTGAAGCATCGTGAGATAAATTACCGCTTGCAAGAGACTTTTGAAAAGCTACCTGAGCATCTGAGTTCACGACTTTAAATAGGCTCCTGGCCACTCTCTAAGACTAAATGTCCATTGTGTCCCGTATCTATAATTCGTAAAATTAATGCAGTTGAATTCTTGAAACAAAAATCCGATTTCCTTCCTGCTTAAGATTTAGGTTTCAGTAAAGGGTAGATGGGCAAAAACGAGGCCATAATAATAATAATAGCAATAATGGAGCGTTTATTCTCAGTGGTTTATGGCCCTTTTGTTAGAATCTACACGTGTGGTAGTGTTTTAGACGAATAAAGGTAAACTTTCGCATTCCAGAGGAAAAAATGGCGATTTAAAATATACAGCATCTTGGAATTAAGGTAGCATTTTCACCCAGGAACGAAAGGTGACAAACTATTGCTTTTGCAGTACCTGTTATACAACCTTGTCCGAAGTTTGTTTATGCAGACACGTAACAATAAAATCAGTGATCAAATATCGAATAACGGGCCACTTAATCCGATTGGCAACAAAGTAGATGGGTCATGAAAGTCATAATATGTAATTAACAGTTAACGCATGTAGAATAGCAAAGTATCTGGTTATTTGTGCATCAGATTACAATTACTGTAATTTTCATTATCTCTTCAAGAGGCTTCCACGGTTACGGGTTTGGAAGACAAGATTGGTGAGTAAATTTTACGTCATTTAATTGGTATACCTAACTCATGTTTGGATAGCCAGATATAACGAGCGATAGCTCATTTTCCAGAAACGCGCGTGTCTTGCCACTAAGATAAATGGTTTTACTGGTGCGCTAAAAATGATGCCTGTTATGTAGCGCGCGATTTGGTTTCTTCGGTAACAACACTCTTCAGTGCATGACGTATTAGCATCGGGTTTTTAGCCATAAGTACCACAACCATCAGCCTCAACCAGCAGCCAGGATTAGGATCATATTCTATTAGTTTTGCCGTGCGTATCTTCGCCGTACAGCAGAAAGTCGAGTCATACGGCGTTTTGCTGCTTTTGCAACCCATTGGTAAGGGTAACCGAGCTTTGTAACCTGCTATTTAAAAGCTTCAATGAACAACTGAACACCAGAATCCGGGAACAGACGTGAAACAAAGTTTGTTTAACTTAACAAGAAAGAAGCAAATATCTCCAAATGTTTTGGTAAATTAGGAGTCCAGACTTCGCTCGAGCTTCTTCAGGGAAATTCAGAACCAGGTTACGCGTCTTAAAATTTGGGCACAGGCGAGCGTCCTTAACAAGAAAAAATATATACAAATTCCCGAAATTTTCGAATGCCCCCATCAAATGACAGGTTGCGGCAGTATTCAAACTAATGAGAGAATACAAAGCAAAGAAATTTTATTTTGAAGCTGTTCAATTTGAGCTATCTGGGTACCTGTTTGCAAACTGTTATAAAATCTGCCTGAGTGGATGAAAATTTCCGTACCGTAAACGAAGTATACAATCGCAAGTTGAGCCAGTAAGTTTAAAATATGGAATTGGTAGTCAGAATCTGATCAATTCTAAAAGGATGATTAGTATGTTTTCCATCCCCCTGTTAATAAGGATCGAATTGTTTGAGCACCGAGATGCGGATGTTCTGGAACTATCCGCAGCTATCTCAGTAAACATGAGCTTCTGAGCCAAAATGCTCTGCAAACAAAAAGCAATTTTAGTTGACCGGTGATAGCTGGGGGCTTTTGTTTCAAACAAATCAACCTAAGCATAATGTACCATTTACACTCTGTTTTGGTTAGTTATGTTTTAGTTCGGAAAGGCTCATCACAGCAATGTTCTAAGCGACAAAAAACAAAACCAAGATTTACAGTGCAGCAAATTTCAAAACTGTGCGAAATATAAATTACACGCGAATCCTCAGTAATCAATAAGCATACTCCGAAGCAATTGATGGTTATCCACAATGTAAAAGCATATTTCAAACCATTATAAAAAAATGAACAAAAAGATGTTGACCCTCACGAGATTTGTATTTCATATCATGCAGTATTCAAACTGATCGGTTTCCTTTAGTATTCAAGTCGAGGTTATTAAGCCATTTCACTCTACCCCATTTCGTCCAGTGTTGGTCGTATCAAAAACAGGCATATCCGATGATGTCGATGAAATAGAAGTGGACGCTCTATGTGATGTGGTAGGTGGTTATTACTTGCTATTTTAATTAGAGGTTTTGGAACAATTAGTTAACATAATACTCCTAGTTTGTTGTGCATTGAAGCCGTCAATATCATAGGCGACTTAAGCACTGGTTTCCAAACATTCACAACCAGTTTTCGCATTTTAACCCTCCTAAGGTTTGCGAGTTGAAGACTGTTTTACCTTGGTACACTTGACGACGTTTCAGAATATATAAACTGCAAACTAAAAATTTACTCTGAAGGTTAAGCAGAATCATCGCGGGTGGTGTGAGTAAAACCTAACGCACACTGTCTTCGGGTCAAGAAAAATGTAACTGTGTTTCGTTAATCTGGTAGTCTGGGTACATTACATTCTAATGAATTTTGAAAGCTTGTAAATAGCTGACAACTTTTTACAGAATGTAACATAGCGTATGATAAAATGGCTCTTCGGTATAATGATTGGTAGGACTATTGCCAAAAAGATCGCGATCGCACAGACAATATATGATCCGTAATCAAATGCTAGATGAATAGGCGCGTTTTGAAGTTTTGGCTTAAGCAGCATGAAGTGCACTTAAAGAATCTAGACACACGTTTAAATTTCTGAATGCTTCAAAAATACCCAAATTTCTTTTGCCTGCAAACGCGTGATATGCTCCAAAAAGGCATTTTAAAAAAAGGGAATGAGAATATAGCAACTGTTTGCTGTTTTTGGATTAGGATTATAAATGCCAGAATTTACGCAAAACTTGATTTGCTTGGCTGCTGAAAAGCTGCTGATTATGTTTTGGTATACTTTTAGGCGTAGCCAAATGAATATTAGGTAACTGAGAATGCCTGCCGCACAAGAGAAACGTTTGCATGCCAAATCGAGTAATGTCGTTAGTGAATTAAAAAAACATGTTATGCAATAAGCCCTGAAACATTCCGTATCCTCCTTGACGGCGGGCACATTCTATGAATGAATACACCAGCTTTCATTCACGTATAAAACGTGGCCAACCGCGAATAACAAATGAAATGGTTGCCACACTCGGCAACAAAAAAAACAGAAACAAAATCGCTCGAAACTGATAATTTACTCAATTTAATACCACAATAACCAAGAAAATGGCGCGCAACAATATGAGAGCATTGAGCTTACCACAAAAACGTGTCCCTTTCCTACAAATGAGAAAACTTCATCTACGATGTACTCCCTGAGTATTATTTAATTGTACTATTCTCAGAGGTCGTATTTTCTCCCTTCTTTTCCGTTTATCATTTCCATGCGTTTTAATCAAGTGTCTTATTACACCTTAATTTTTAAGATTGAGCAACGGCTGAAGATAGCAGAGATCCGCATTGACCGCTGTATTCCCAAAGAATTCAAAAGATATGAACCTGTTGAAATATACATCATAATGCCTCTGCCTCAAGATGACCTTTGGACGGTCCCACTGAAAATCGCCACTCGCTTGAATGTGTGGCAACATAAGTGCGAGTACAACGTCCAGTATCGCAATCAGTTGAAAAGCGGTGGTAAGTCTGATTCTCCATTAGGCGTGTGCAGTGTACTGTACTGACTATTTGGGCAGTGACGAATTTACGTTCCCGCTGAGCCTCCAGGAGGGCCAGATTGCTGAGCACCTTCCGGGAATGCCTAAAACCTAGTGAGGCATTCAAACCACACTAAAATTGCTGTAGGGAAGTCGATAAGCACTCACTCAAGAAAAGCTCTTTTTTGATCAAATGGTCAAGCAATCGCTTATCAGATCATCGTTTGGTGAGTGTTTGGACACGTCACAGATGCATGGTAGTCAATTCTGAGGCGTTGCGTAGAATCACGATCAGTTTTAATGGTGTTCACAGAATACCAACCAGACGGCCTGGATCAATGCTAAAAGTGCCCCTTAGATGCCGCAAGGTTTCCCACTGCTCGCTGTTTTTAGGAAAATTGCATGCACTGTCGGCGAGTCCTTCTCCGGCACTGGAACGCTGGAGTAGGGCAGAAGTTGTTAGCTAAAAACATAAACATACCAATAAATTATTGCATACAGGACACAATCGAATGTCACATGTTATGTTCGTTTCACTATAAACTCCATTGTATGTTCTTATCGTGCTAAAACAGGCAACCATATGCATTAGTAGGAAGTCCTCAACAAACTTACGCATAATTTTGAACGCGATCACATCAAAAGGCTTTATCGCGTATTGGATTAACTTGATACCAGCTATCATATGACCATGATTTCAAAATAACATGCATTACTATGAGTTTTTCCAGCACTGTTTTGTTACCTAAGACGTTTCCGTATAAGGACAGCTCAGCAGAAAATCAGTTGTCGTGACAATTTTAATTACCCCATGATTACACGCTTGTCTGTTTGCGAACAAAAAGCAATACTCTCAGCAGGTGCAACATCAAAAAAGCTTTCTTGCTTATTCACCTGTGCTTGCTAAATTCGTCAAAAACCTTGTCTCAGTTTTAAATCTCAGGTGCAGGTATCCTTTGCACAGCGTGCACATTAGTGATTCATGTTCCGGAATTATACGAGTGGTGGATGTTAAACACTTGACAAGCCAATGTTGCGTTTCATAAAACGTGCGACAAAATTCCTAATTGGCAAGCATTCTTCCGCATTTGGCTTGCTGATTCTCACTCATATATTCCAAATTCTTTCCGTTTGCGTAAGTTTCGAGTGAACTACGACATTCCGGGTCATATAGTTTTGCCATAAATTAATAATCCTATGGGCCCTTACTAAATGTTCGGGTACACGTTATCTAACACCAAGTGCGTCATTCTTTGGTAAAGTTCTCGAATCTCTTGCTCCAGGAAGAATATTACTGTTGCTAAAAGATTTCGGTAAAAATGGCCAAATTTGATGCAAATTTCTTATTTTCCATGACAACTAAGATGCCAGTGATTTTGCAAAAAGTAAGTTCACTGTCAGGTTTTCAAAGTGAAATGATGTACTTTATAAAGAGTAATTCTGATTGTCAAAGAAGCACAAAAGTAACCTGATTTGAGTTAGGGCGGAACGTGTTACACAAACATTAGAACACTTATGGTAATATTCCATTGCCAGTCATGTTTTTAAAGAAGGATTCAACATTTTGTCTCTTCCACCGATTTTGAGTACTATGAATCGACGTCAGTTAAATTCGATAGCACCAATCTTTAGATAAATATGAGAACACGGTTCTTTTTCGGGTTGACCGGAAAGACCTGGTTTAAATAGAAATAAAAACCTGGGGTTTTACCTTTGTCTGACAAATTAAACAAGAAAAATCAAATCACGATCGGTTGTGAGCATTATGTATATATGTGTTGCCCAGTGGTGGATACTTTTCTTCTAGTGTTCACAAATATTTTAATATCGACTACTCCTTCGTCGCCACGGATGACATAATTTGTTTTAAGCTACTATTAGTTTAATCTCTTTGCCGGGAGAAATATGTACATTTATGTGACGCTTAGGGATTAGAAATTGGTGCAAACTACATAGGCGTATATTCGGGACATTACAAGGCGCGTTTATGGAACTAAAACAACCAGTTGTTATGATAACAAAGAACCTTATCCCAGTGATTATATCGCAAACTTAGCTATACTGACTGTCGCTAAATACACGATAATTGAACGCAAGTATGCCAAAAATGCTGCTTGTTATCTATCTGGTATAGAGCACAGGCTATGTAAATCAAATCAATCGAGTGCGCAATGCAAAATTATCTGCATAACTTAACTTATATAATTGCATGGGAAAGTTTTTAAAAATCTTTTCAAAATTTGCCAGACTCGGGATAGCTCTACCTAAAGACGTATGCCGCAAAGGGGGACGTCACATATTTAGAAGGCTTGTGCCGTTTAAACAGGAAATTGAAAGCATCAAAATCAACTGCATATTTCCACAAGCCTGCATAAGATTGCAGGTAATCAAATCAAGAACACTGGTGCTATTTTTCTCAAAAATAGCATAGTAAATGAAAAAACGAAAAAAACTCTGTGCACCCCAAAACTCTGCGGACCCCAAAATGCGATTGCATCAGCTCTTCCGTAAAGCAGACTGCATAGAATCCTAAAGCATTTTTGAATAAGGTAATAAGTTTCCTTTTTTCAATGACCGGCTAAAGCCTGCTGGAGCTATTTTGAAATACTCTAGAAGGGATGACTAGAACCAAAACTAAGACCCCTTTGCCACAGCAACCCTAGATTTTGCGACAGTAAGGTAGTGTTGTAACTAAGTACACTAAAAGTCTTTAGGAGACGGGAGATTGGAAAATGGTGTACCATCATGCACCGTTGCCCTAGCACGACCAGGGTGATTATGCCAGAGTTTAAGCGGTTATTTTAGATTTGAACTGTTTGTAATTCCAAACATGTGCAGGCAAAACACAGTTGCATCCAAACACAGGTTCGTAAATGTCATCACAGTATATAGTGGCGCAATTTGCTGTATAATATTTTCTAATAAGAGGTGAGGAACCATAAAAGATAGTGTGTTCCATACACAAAGTAAAAACAGTCCTTGTGGGCCCACAGTTGATTTATATAACAGTCCCTCCATAAAACTTCATTCAGTTTTTGTCACGTTGACTAAGTCGGGCGAATTTACGTTCTTGCTTCGAAGGATCGCATTGAGGTGGACAGTCTCAGTTACCTAAAACCATTTTTGACGGCTTTGACTGCGTTATTATGTAAAGGATACTGGATTAAGCAAGACGATTTTTTGGTGTTAACGATGGAGACATAGTTTAATAAACTTAATTTGGTGCCACATAGATTAATCTGCAATAGCATTCGTGTACAGAGAGAAAGATTTTCTGATTATATAGCGTGTAAACACATTAATTAAACACATGTTTATGGAAGAAGAGACAAAGGCCCCCGCAAAGTTGATTGCGTCTAGGGCTTGTGAAATTCAGATGATGTAACAACAGAAAACATTGTGAACCACGAGCACTGCTGTGGCTTTCCTTTGTGAAAGTAATGAAACGTTTGAGAGAGCAACTTGAACTTTTAACTGCCTTGCAAATGAATGAAAAAATAACTCCAATATAACTGGGAAGGTGTGTTAAAATTCTATGTGGTAAGGCTCAAGTTATCAAAGAAATCAAATTTGACAAGCACTGCATGAACAGAGATGCAATGCATAGTGGCAAGGATAAACCGGTTTTACATCCGATCCAGAGATTTCCACTTTCCACGATTAAAAGGGGTTGATTCATTAGGAACAGAAATTCAAAAGCCATTTTACATATGACTAAAGTTTAACAAAACAAAACAGTTAGGGGCTCTTACTCTCCCCGGAAAAAAATTGTTTTCAAACTATGTAATCATTCTTTGGATTTTAAACAGCACCCTTCTGTTATGAAAGCCACTGGGTGGCTAAAAGCTAACATGATTTTTGCTTATATTTTTCAAACCCATCCGTGTGATTAACACACGTGTTACTAGGCCTTGTAAGGTCGTGTTACTGGGCCTTCTGATAATAAGCTGATCAACGTCAGGGTTTTCGTTCGGAAGCTACTTTAAATGATACATTTTTTGCTCAGGATATGATAAGGTTGTGCCATATTTTTGCTTGGGGAGCTGACCTGACCAACCTGCTGTCAAGAAATGCATAATCGTTTAACAGTGCCCACAGGTCCTGTTTTTGGGCGAATGCACTGGCACTGATGGCACAATAAAATGGCTTGCACGTTTCAGTATTCGCATCTGTATAGGACAAATAGCGTTTTCTCAGTTTGCATTGGTGTTTATACACTTGATTATTGGTAGCAAAATTACATTTTAATATCCAAAGTAAGAGCGCCATAGAAGATAAAAGAGGAGGAAATACCGTTGCAAAGGGTGGCTTAGCGATACATATGAAAGCGCATATTATTCTTTTTCTTTATTGGTTCTTCATTTTCTGCCTTTGTGTGGTTAAGATAATGTGCTACTCCTACACACAGGAATCGCAGTCAGAATTAATAACTCGAATTTTATATTAACAGCAAAATTTGTGGTGGTGATGGTACATTTATTGATTGAAATCAAACAAAAAACCGCTCTCTTCATCCCCAAATGTGCAGCTTTATGTCTGATTTAAATTGTGGCTGTTTATTCTACGAACCATAATGTTTTAAACATAATGCTGGAATATTGTTTTCAAATCGCTTGATGTATGACTTTGGTCTAGAGTACAAATTTTAAGTTCCCCATGTCAGCCTCTACGAAACGTACACTAGGATTAAGCGATTATCTGAGGTACGCAAAATTACTACACTTAAAATAAACTGCTTCACAACAGGTCGTTTTTTAAAAAGAATTCTGTATTTTTGGGCTTAAAAAGCTGTTATTTTCAATGATGCATTGCAAAGGTGATGAAGCGTGACGAATAAAGTGCTTACCATGTGCATTATGGTGCGGCCATACCAGTTGTTAGGCCAGGATTTATCATTGCGTCCAATATATCTCAAGCAATTAACGCTTAATGCACCTTTTTCCGCACCTACGTGTTTTCAGTGATCCAATTTGAGTATAGAGGTTAGTCTTGCCTTGTAATAAAATAAATGTTTTCCGTTTACCTCGCGTAAGCCAAGAGTAGTATCGTATCGCAGCCAATCGTGGGAGGGCTACTTCGAAGATTTCTGTTGAAACCAAGTCAGAAGTAGACAAGCGAAGTTTATGTATTATTTTGATTTACTAATGAAGCGTGCAACCTCAAGTTTTACTGCATAAAGGAACTTAAAATAAACGGAGCCACACAAAAATTTAGTTTTGTTAATTTAGAAGGTCGTTTGCAATATTAGCCTCTCGCTTGCATTTGATTAGTAGGTAACGAACTAACATGACTTGGATTTGCCGAAACCTGACCAATACAGAATACACCATAAATGTACCTAATATCGCACCAATACATCGTCTGCGGACGGTGAAGAGACTTTTGTATTTTCACTGTTATGTTCCCCAAAAATAATAACGTCGGCATAAGTAACTATCACTCTGAGTGAGGAAAATTACGTTACCATTTACAGTGAAGTATGTGATTTTTTAGCAGGCTAGACACTGTACAGCTACCCATCAACTTACGAGAATATTTCTTCAGAGAAATTAGAGGCAAATGGATGCCCGGCAAGTTTTGAAAAGCGACTAAATCACAATAAAACTGCAGCTCATTGAGCCGCACGGAATAAAAGTCACCCAGAGCACCTGGGAGTGCTGTTTTTGCCGAGAAATATGTTTTACTTCACAGTGTGCTGATACACAAACACTATGTTAAGAAAAAAATCTTGTAAATGCGGTTGTATGAATTAGTGCACCTCTGTGAAGCTCATTATTACGCACGATATATATGAAAGAATTGCCGCTTTTCATCGAATCGGTGTTCAAACAATGCAATAATTCATTGACCAGTGGAGAAACAAATACACTACTTATGTGTCTATTTCAGAACGCAGAGGAGGTTAGTGTGAAACTGAAGCTACTCATGATGTATCAAGTATTTGAAAAGCTTTGTGTAGTTGAAAATCACTCCGTTTTTGTGCGAGTACATCCGGGTAACTCTCCATAGTTTCAATTGAACTATTGTTGTATATCTAAACAAAGCATAACACGGCTGCTTCATATAAATTCATTCTGATACAAAGCAAGCCTAGTCTTAGACTCACGTTCAGAAACTAATAAATTGCCAGCTTTCCAAAACAAATAATTAAATGAGAATGTACAAACATTGGTGAGCTGGTATTGTGCAGCGGGATTAGTCATATATATTTGGCCGTGAACTGTGGGTCATGGAAATATTTCTCTCCTGAGTAAATTGCCAACAAGCAAAATGTTGTGCAACCTAAACGGCGCAATCCGGTAATTAAGATTGGTGGCCCATTTTGTACAAAGACGTCAATATCATGCGTTCATCAGCAACTAGCAGAAGAAAAAAGCAAAAATATTACATTGTTCGGCTAAGTGTGGATCGCGCGATTCTAGTACGTGAAACGGACTCTCAAATCCATATGATGGGTTCGGTCTTATAGAATACTCTATTGGGTCAAGTGTTCATGGCAGCTGAACAACTATTTAATAAACAAAAACTTACTCCATGCGATAGACCCTTTTCAGTGCAACAAATGGGTACATGAAAATTAACAATATTGACTCTCTTTCCAGAGGGACATACTGAATTCTGATAATCCGTATCAACCCCATTATCCATTTGAAAAAATATCGTTTTACAGAGTATCTCTAAGTCACCCCATTCCCTGCAGTATTTCCTATGTATTTCAGCTGGTAAACGATGTTTCCTGTTCGGTTCTCCCGTCTAGAAAAGTAGGCAAACATGACTTGGATGTTTTTCAACACACGTTGGCACACTAGGTGTCTGCATTAAGGGTAGGCCTTAAAAATGCTATTATCCCCAAAGTTTGCATTTGATACTCTAGCCCAAACAACCACGTCTCTTGTAGTAATACCCTACGGCGTTGAAGGTAAGTCTACAGTTTATCTTTAGCACATGGGGTTATAGGCTTAATCATCACATCAGTTTTAAAAAAGAATTATGGTAAACAAAACAATAAACATTAGGCTGATGAATGTTGAATTCAATTCATTATTGTTGTAAATTCTTGTTCCATGACAGCAAAACCAATGCGCCTACTTCTTTATTAATATTAAATTGAAATGATGATAAAGCAATAGATAAAGTAATGAAATACCAAATTCGTTGCTCTTTCCAGATGTGTGGCATCACTACTCTGCAATTGCTGTAACGATTGAGCCGAGTAATGAGCCAGGGAGGGATTGTATAAAAAGTATACAACATTTAAAACCAACCTTGAGATGCGGTTTTTATTACTCCGATCCCAGTTGGGACACTCCAGGCAGGTGACGCTCTGGTCAGTTTGTGAACCACGTTTGAATAATGAGATTTGTTACGATAGTCGTATAATCCACTCAGTTCACACATGTTTGTAAATACCCTACATTTAGCCAGTCCCGTGTTGACGTCCAAATATGAAGCTGATTACATGGAAACGGTTACCCCCGGAAACGGTGCACTTTCCGAATCACGTGACTATACTGCGAAAAACAACTTCCACAACCATGCGAACTCTTAAACCGTAAGCAAATCAATACGGAGCGCAATTCTCAGTTGCACCGACGATGTTATCAATGACTAATCTTGCAGTTACTTCTTGTATGGGGTGAGAAGCCTTTTAGAATTACTACAGTTGAAAGCTTGACAGAAGTTATTCATGGATGAAAAATCTGGTGTAACAAAACGGCTTGGCGAAGTGCATTGCTAATAATACAAAAATAAATCATGGTGCTTGCAATCGGTGGAAGGAGCACTCGGAAGTTTCTTTATTGCATAGAAAATGGGTTCACTAGACCTAAATTTTTCCGGTTTTGTGATTTGGGCACACTTTCAAAAAAATATATTTATTTTAAAATTGTATACTTAATAAAAATCCAAAGACATTTTTAAGCCCTTATATGCCTACTTGTATCATTGCCTTGGCAATTTTTATACTCATATCGAGATATATTTTAGAAATTCACCCGTTAATTTCCTTACCTTTAACCTTATAATGCTGCTAAAAACTGCCGGGTTATATTGCACGTAATAGATTAATTTTTATCGGAAATACCATCAAAGTCTACATCTACTGCCACAAGCCATTGTAAAGGTAATTTCCAAAACTACTAAACTTAGAAAGAACGGAATACATGATAGAAGATACGGAACTTCAGGATTCTAATCTGTACGGCCACGGAAAACGCCTTTCCTTTCTTTAATCATGGAAGCGACGGCTATGTACTTGTGCGCCTTTAAAAATGGCAAACTTATGAATTTCGATCTTCCCAAAGTGAACATGGTTGAAGCTTTTGTGTATTGTGGGCTGTGTTTATCTGAAGAGCTTGAGTAATGGAAGCCATTTTGTGGTTTCATCTCTTACCAAAAACAAGGGTGGATAGCAGTTTAATAATTAGCCTACAAAAATGATTCATTAGGAAAAGGCATTCCACCAAATAATCCTGATGGGGCTCCCACATGCCACAGTGTCACACTAGGTTTTCGAAGCAGATTTGTGGCTGAATTTTTACCGTTTTATGAAAATGTAACTACAAAATGCAGGTCAAGACTTCTTGTCCCCAAACTGATTGCAGTTTTACTATCCTCCATTTTAGTGTGCTGATAAGTGACAATTCTTTGAAATTTACCTGGGTCATCTTGATTTTAGAACTCACTGGTAAGCTCATATGATAAACGGATGGTGATACATATGTAGTAATTTTAATGAGTGTTTTGGAATCGAATAAAATCGGAAAATATGTTCGTATTACGTTGAGATATCTACTACTCTAATGACTATTGCTCGGTGTGTGGCGATTGATTGAGTGAAGTGATTTCGCGCTATCATTAAGGTGTATGTTGCTCACGAATTTGATATGGTTTGATGTACTGAACAGAATGATTCTACTTAAAATAACAAGTAATCATCAGTTTCAAAAAATACCCACATAGCTGAATTGGTCGAGCGATTTTGCATCAAACGTTTGTAAACACAATAAATTAATGACGTACAATTTGCACTATGCACACTGCTATAAGCAATGCTTACCAAAAGATTCGGTAAATATTATTTAACCGAATGTGTCCAGCTAGTTTGTTGTGACTATTGACGTTTTATTGTATTGTCTTTCATCCTTCGTGGTTAACGTATTAGAGTAACCCAGGTCATCATTCCGTTAATCAAGTAAAACGCTTGCGATTTCAAATGAAGTGTATCTGCACTGTAAACGCCGTACTGCTGAAAATGTAAATGTAATGGTATTGAACACATTAATTTGTCTGTTATTTTTCTATGTCGGTTTATTTCAAAGGCTGCGATTTTTAAAAAGTTTCAGCATGCAGTTTCAGCAAAACGCTGGCACGTTTGTATGATGAAACGTGCTAACATCAGTTTGTTCCGCAAATGCGTATTTTTAAGAGTAGATAAACCCTAATTTTATGAGCAGCCAGAGAAATTCGTTCATATTGCAAGTAGTATTAAACTTACTTTCTTCGCTTTCAACTTTCAGAACAATCGGCTGACGAGGATGTTGGTACGTTGGTATATATTTCTCACAACTCTATAAATATTTGAAAAGGGTAGTCAAATCCACCTCTCCTTGAACTTTGCAAAAGATTTGCTAATACCCTGCATTCATAACGTAGTCAGGGAAATATATTAGCACTAGTTCTAGGACAAAATTCGTGCATGACAAAAACGATCAGGTTCCTCAGACAATAGGCGTCTGCAATCGTATTAGGAAATTATTCGTTTATTTATTTCATTTAAATTTTGCCGAAATTTTATCTAACTTACTTCATACGCTGCTAAGGTAATGACGTTGTGTAAAATCTTGCTCTGTTACACGCGGTTTATACTACCCCTGGTTTTTCAAATAGAGAGCTTCTGTTCTTCGGTTCAACAGCAACAGCAAACTTTATCTGTTGAAAACAGCAGACTAGAGTTGCCTTTTTTCATGGTTTTATCAAGGAAATTTACCTAGTGTATTTTGCGAAGTGCATCACTTTTTTACTGTACTGCATACCGGGACAATCTTATATGTGTACATGTATATATACATGCATATATACATGCATATATATATGTATATATACATACATATATATATATATTGTACAAACATGTATATATATTTTGCATATAAATTCTGCACATATTTATTTCGTAAACTTTATATATTTGAGTAATTTTGTAGTCATCTAGATAAAGTCAATGATCACCCCCTTTGGCAAACTGAAGCATTAGATAATAGAACAACTCATAATAAAGTGACCACCTCTTGGTTTACAAGATCTCGAGTTTATGGTGCCTAAAGTGCAGCATCTTTGAGTTTTGGGAGTTTGATCAACCTACCAAGCTTTATACATTTTACACGTGGTGTTTGTAAAGTTAGATATTGATGACAGTGTAGTACAAATGTTTATATCACATATTTTAAGGTTGCTAATATTGATATTTCAGCTGTACAAAAATATTGCTATATGCTGAAGAACTTTTGTACTATGCACTGATAAGCAGTCTGACCGCAACTCACTATTTTTATTGCTTTAGAATTTATGAGCATTGGTATGTTTTACTGCCGATATCATGTTGAATTTCGTTTCAACAAACGTTCCATAAACCGCACGATTTTTAGTGTATTTCATTCCAACATCCATATATTATTAAGTGCGGGTAACAAAACTGTTTAGCTTTTGCTTTCTGGAGAGTAAGCATCT
>NW_008751662.1:4499325-4576993 GCF_000715545.1 Opisthorchis viverrini
TGCAACCATACAAAACTCACGTTTCCTCGCGCGGCTTTTAAAATTTATTTGGCCAGATGTATAGGTCCAGCAAATTTGCATGTCCTCACGCGATTCTGGTGAGCTTTTTAGGAACTTATACCTTTTGAAAAAATATGAAATTTCCGTGGATATATTACTCATTTTTTCGTAGAACGCCGTTTATATTTTGGACTTCTAATATGTCAAAATATCTAATGCCATTATTTGAGAAGAATTATACCTGATTTATATATATATATATACATATATATATATATATATATATAGACAAGCCTCACATGACNAGGTAACGTTTTGTACCAAAACCAAACTAGGAATAAAAGAACTTATCTACTGACTTATTCAGCGCCATGCGAGTTTCTGTTTATTTTTTCTACAGAAGATTTCGTAGAACAGCTTCCGCGGTTATTTTTTTAACAAAATCGTTGTGCTTGGGTTGAACGCCAAAAAATGAATTGTGGTTGGGCGCGTGATTTTGCATAGGTTGCGATTGAAAGAACCTTTCCTGTACTGCAATGTATTTGGCTGTTAACAATTAATGAGCATTGTGGCGAAACACTAACGGTTATACAATGATTCGCAATCGCTTATTTCCTGTTAGCATTTAACAAGGAATAGGCGAAAGAATAATAAACGGTAAAGAACAATTCAAAAGCAAGTTTAACACGGTCTTCAAAAAATAATTTACTTTTACATTGTTTGGCGCAAAGAGAAAATCAGCCAGGGTAAGTTTTCAAAATTAAACCTAAATATTCTATCGGCCTGTCGTAACATAACCTCAGGATAGGTTTCTTTAAAGTTACTATGTAGCTTAATATGAGCAAGAAATGAAATTTGGGTCTCTGAAGTCTAAACTTCTCAAAAACACTATCGTATATATTGTGATTGTGAAGAGAAGCTTCTATTATGCCGTACTTTTAATATTATTTTGCAACTGGTAATTGTAATACGCGCAGACTTGCCATAAAGCTATGTAAACCCAAATTGATGGCATAATTTCTTTTATATTGTGTCAGACACCATTTTGGATATAGATCTGACACAAGAGCGTTTGCACCATAATTGTAGTGTTCTCTTCTTTTGGTTTGCTCAATGATGTATCCAGTCATGCAAATTGAGTCACGCAATTGGCGTTCCGTTTAAGCCCATGAAGCTTGGCGTAGAAATTTGCTGAGTGAGTTTGGTGACATTCCCAAAATATGTATAAACGATAGTTTATTTGTCATGCTGCTTCGTGAATTTCCAAATGTTTTACCTTGTGTTACAAATAAGAGTTTTGCTACATGTACCATGAGTAAACAAATTAACAAATTTGGATAAATGCAAATACGTGTTTCGGCAGGTATATCGAGTGGGACTACGTAATTCGACATAATGTGGACACTATGACATCAACATTTTAATAACCAAAGTCGGAAAGTATATTTCTCCAGAAACACACCTGTTTTGGGGATCACATTTTGCCAAAGTAAATATAGATGCAAGTCAATTTGCGTTAAAACAGTATTTTTCTAAACTGGCTAATTTGATGAGTGAATTCGGAAAAGATGGTTGCGCCAGAATAGCCTGAGTGTGGGAGGTTCCAATGTTTGTGCTTATAAATCTTTAATAGTTGCCCCTGAGCATTAAGTTATTAAAGGACTAGTTTGATAAACCCTAAATTCCAATGTGAAAATGCGTCGTCTGGCGGCGGAGGTGGTCAGCATTTGGACAGCTCTTCAAAATCATATGCAAATGTATATACAAATATCTACTAAAATCCCGCTGGCATCAGTCTTAAAGGAGAAGTCAGCAAACAGATCAAAACAGATCAGAAATAATGTCAGCTTAGTTTAACCTGTAGAGCTGAACGGTTAAAAACAGAAAGCTCATAGATTCGAAGCTAAACACCTGATGAGCAGTTAGAAAACGGGGTGGTAATGCGATCAAATTTTATGGTACTGACAATAATGCATTCAGTGCGAAGCTCAATATCTGTTTTATGCAGGCGAGTATGCTGTGCAATAGGCCACTGTACAGCCGTTGGGCAATAATATTATTAAACGTTTAAATATTTGTTCCTAATAGGTTCGAGTAACACCGTGTCCTCTACCCCCAATCCACCTTCAGACGCTTAGATCACGCACCTGACAATTAAACATTATTGTTGGCCGTAAAGCATGGAACGGTTTTCGCATGTAAAGTTGCACAATGTAATAACCAATAGAATGAGGAAGGTTCTGAATAAATTTGAGGACACTTTCAAATTTGTTTGCTTGAAAACGTGTCGAAGAGTGCAATTTACAACCCTCCTACTGCCGCATTTAGTTCCGCAGCTGATTCGAGTAACGGCGAATCTGTGCAACATGATAATCTTTTCATACATTACAACTTTTGGTCATCAGCTTTGAAAACCGAGCAAGAAGGTATGTATTCGGGTACAACTGATTATCCCTATGCCAACTTTGTGAAGATTACCAAATTGTGTTTTTTTTATCCCTGGCTTTGCAAGTTGTCTGTGCCACTGCCGAAATTGTTACAAAACTGAAGTGTGGCAATAAATGCGGAGTTACCAGGTGTTCGTGAATTCTGCGTTCATGATCTTTGGAATCAGCAGTGGATCTTAATAACATCCCATTAAAAGAATGAACAAGAGATCATCATGCATCATTGTGAATTTGCCACAGTTTCTACAAGTACGCGAATAAGACTGAAATACTGATATATAGTAAGTCGTACAAGATTTGGCCCCTTTTGTGTACAAAGTAGAATGATTAGTCAGAGTAATGGTACCTATAATGGATGGAGAAAATGAATTTTCTGCTATTTTAATGGGCTAAATGTAACATGGAAGGAACGGCGATGAGCGAAGGTTTACATAATAACATCTGAAGGCCGCGTTCGGCGACATCTTCATTGTCACATCTGTACAGTGAAATATTTTCTCGCCTGACGCCCCCATCCTGTTTGTTATGTCTGTATCCGATTGATAATCTAAGAAGCCCATTGAAAAATAACCTTATTTCATCGAAGTTAACTCCAACTTTTATTTTGTAGATGCTGAGTTGTCACCGGAGCAGCACCAACGACAAGGTAAGTGGTGCTGCATCTTGGGATAGTTTACGTTAAACATTATATAAATTTGACTTGAATATCCATCTGAATAACAGTGAAAACAACGAAAAAATAGTGATACTGAGTCACTATAAACGATGCCGTTGTATGCTGCACGACAAACAATGTAATTCCTACGTAGCGTTTGAGACTCTCGTGCTAAATCCGAAATATTGTGCGGCTGATCACGTGCTGCACAGCGCAACAGTGCTTTCTGAACATGTTGCATTATATTATATTTTAAACATATTATACGAGACCCAGATTTTGAAATCCCTATAAACCATTAAAAGGCACATCCAAACCACCAGCCTCCGGCCACCAGAAAAAACTTTTTAAAAAGCCTCTCAGGCGCACAACGCCAGTCTTTGGGACCAAATACGCCAAATGAACTTCCGCTGCCAGCCTACTGATATTATTTATGACTAAAACAGCACAAATCCTTGGTTTTTAGTTTTCGTCTTGAAACAAATTTTTTTGGCAAACTAATTTACTCATCACCCACATTACTTCTTCGGTTCTGAGAGAGTGTGCTTTAGTAAAAACACGTTATGAATTGCTCCTCTAAACATCTGTATACTTTTACTGAAGGCCAAAATATTAACCCTACGAAATATTGCGGTGATAATCTCTCCGTGACTACATTACATTTCACGGAATGCTTAGATTTATCCAGATTACAGCAACCCTCTGTTCACCTCTCATTTAGTGAGCGATCAACATTTTATACCACAGCATAACGTTGCAGTGTGGCAGTAGGTTGACTTATTCGCTCTCTGAGTGCCATATTATGTGCCCACATCTGCAGTTGCAACAAAATGGGTGCGCCAAGTTTATGCTTTTTCTAGAGAAAACGTATTTTGGAAGTAAGCTTATATAAAAAATGGCAAAAATGAGTGTCCGCCGTTGGAATATCAAGCAAGGTTTAAGCTTAATTTTCTAGGAAACGCCTCACTTGAACTTGCCTGTTAGAGACTGGAAAAAGGGAACTCTTTTAGGACCAAAGGACCAAAAAAATTATTACTACACTGCGAACCTGTGAAACAATCCAAACAGACAAAAACTGCTCATTCAAATGTGGGAGTAAAAGCTGGCTCCGATGGTACGATGGTCATTATCACAAAACCGACATAAAAACTTAACCTGACAGAATGATATCTAAACGGGCGAACCGCATTATCATCTTCCCCTTAGTGTTGGAAATTTTAACCCATGTTTTTGCTAAGATCAAAACACTGCAAGAACTGGTACAGCTTTCAGCAGATGCAGCAATCTTTTTCATTTTTATTCAGGTCTTTGCTAGGAGATGTGTTTTACTTGTGTACTCAGATCCTTTGATTTCGGATTTCATACACATGTAGTAATCTTGGAAAAAGCCATAGTCAAGTATACCTTTGCGCCATTTCGCTAAAAGCGGGGTTCCGTTTTTCAATGAAGAGCCGTAACTAAGTTCGATGACTTCCACAAGGATTCTAGAGCCCAACACACACACTTGCACACAATGTGGCATGTGGCTTAGATTAATTGCGAGTCAAAAAAGAAAAACACACACATGAAGTCAAATCGTTGATGCAGATTATTGTTGGTGTGCATTACACTTCGTCGAACATTTATCGAACTGGAATACTTTTAAGTTTCCAGTAAAGCAATTTAATCCGGTACTTTGTTATCTTGTGTTTTCCCAAGAGGCTGACCAATAATCAACCGCAAACTTTAGTCCAAACCGTTCTTATCGATGAGGCCTTCATGGTAACCTGAATTCTTTAACTGATTGGTCGGTAATTTAGTTGTGTTCTCTTTTTCGTAATCAGCATTTGTTATGCAGCTATTTTACTTCAGAGTTATCCTACAAATCAAAACTTCAGCCATTTGGGTTTGCACAAATTTCACTCTCCCATTTTAAGTGTTGTTGGTGTACTAGCCCTGACTACACATTTTCTTCACCCGGTCATTCGATTTTTCTACATAACATTGTTCCAGCAAAACCAGAGCAATTTATGTCCCTGAAGAATATTGATGTCCGCAGGACGATGAACACCGTTATTTGCTGCACTGTATGAATACTTCATTGTTAAAACGATTAGAAATTTAGCCTACTCAGTCAGCAACAAATTTCAGCCTTCATAAAACATGTCTTCATCGTAACACACACCGCGATTTATAGTGTGTGTGTGATTACATCACCAGTGACGTTTTGCGGTTTCCAAAGATCTTGTTTGCGGTACGAAGGATAGTGTCTGCCGCATCAAATTGTTGTTATAAATTTGAACATATTCGGACAAATGAATGTTACCCTATGCATGTGCACTTATTTTTGCGCGGCTTACTCAGTAACCTGACTTGCTTCAGAGTGATGCAAAATATCAACATAGGGTCACTTTTGTGTCACAAACCTTACCATATTACGCCTAGTTATGTCTAGTATTGAAGTTACCATTTAATCGCTAGTAGGCCATAAAAAAATACAAGAACTTGTAGCTTCAGTTTAATACGTAATAACAACGAGTTGAATATGGACCTAAGAAAAGATAAATATTTGAAGCCCCCTAAAAGATTAAGGGTGAGGAATAAAACAAGTGTTTCTGCATGCGTGTTTATAATAGGCGCATTATTTAGGCCTTGTCAGTTACTTTTCTAGTTTTCGTGGGCTGCAGTTCCAAAACCAACATTGTTTATCCATATATCATGTTTTATCTGAATTGAAAAAAATTTTCGCACTGTGTAACAAGTCGGGAAATAAAATCGTCTTCCTCACATAGCAGCAACACCGCGTACGTTTCCTTATTTCTGAACAAAGCATCAGACACATTTATTTGCATTCGTGTTCTTTGTATTATCTAGTTGTTTTGCCCCACCGGGTTATTTAGTTAGCTTGAATTTGCTTAACTTATTTTGAGAGGGATTTTCAAAGAGATTTTTGAATACCGAAGGTTAAATTACAGAACAAGAAAAGACAAAAATTGTAGTGCTTAATGAATAAACCGCACTTGGTGGCCCGGCGCTGCTCTAATTAGTTAGGTTTATTATCTGATGACAAATATCTGACTGCTTAACAAACGGGAGTTTTTGCAAAGCCAGCTGGGAGTTTTGTGGAAGGCAAATTAGAATCACCACTTTGTGGCTTTCATTTGTGATTGAATGCGCCGCTCCATTTCGGCGCACTTCACAATACTTGCTTCACTTATGTTGTCTGTGTGAAGAATTTGTTCAACAAAACTAAATACGATGAGTTTACATTTGCACTACCTTATATCAAGGCAGACACCAAGCATCTAGCTATATATCATTGTCTTAACCAAGTGCACAACAACAGCGCCGTTGGTTAGCTTAACCAAATTTGAGTAGGCGAACGAATATGTTAAACTGCCATAGAGAAAATTGCAAGCACCTAGGAGGAAAAAATAAGTGCGCTGTTTCAATACTTTGATAGCGTTTGCTTGATTAAGAAGTATGCTTCATGGCCCATGTTTGATAAAAATTATTTGTAGTTTAAAAATCTTGCCCTGATATTATTGTTCTGAAAAAGTCTCTTCAATCTAAGTGCTACAATTATTCTTCCCTAACTAAGTCAAGTGCCAAGTCTTGTAAACTTACAATGAAAAATTACATTTTAATACATTTAAGCATTTAATACATTTTTTACATTTCAAGCCATAAACCATATGGAATATAGCGCATTATTATATCTTACCTAGCGAAAAGATCCAGGTTTCGAATGAAGCATCTGCAGCTTTGCTACATGACTTTTCAACTTTGTGTTGTGGAAGCAAGTACCTTACACGTAAAATGCGGTTCCAATTTTTTTACAGTTCCTGAGGAGATTACAATAGGTAAGTCTAAGTCACCCGTTAGCATAGTTGTCTTTGGCAGTGATTTGTGTTTAACGTTTCTATAACTTCCGGAAACATGTTACTACAGTACTAATACAGTGAGCAGTTGCATCCCGCGACAAAATGTACCCAGTGGATCAAAAGATGATCCTGATATCCGTGCATTATAAAATTGCGTACAGGATTGTGCTCAACACAACAGAAAAATGAATTTTCTCTGTTTGATTGGACAACTATTTATAATCCTTGCGGAAAATGCTAGCGGCAACTGTTGCAAATTAACTCATCTATGTGAAAATCAGAGCTCTTTCATTTGTTAGTTATTCATCTAAATAAATTTGCAATAGTTTTGATACTTCTTTCGTACAATTTAGATGGACAAATATTTGAAGTTGGTAAGTGTTTGCGTAAGACTTCATTAGAATTGATAACATTTCCTCAACCAACTTCCCTCACCTTCCAACCGATCGGCTATAGGCTATAGGCTATAATGCTGCATATCAGTTAAATTGCCAGGTAAATGTAGCATTAGTACTTATCATTTCATTGCATGGACTCGTTTGTAGCATACAAGCAAAAATTATATACCACGATTTCTCAAGTACTGCAAAACCATCTGTCATTCTGATCATCAGTGTTTGTCCTTCCAAGCAACAGTAGGCACTCATGTGTTTGTAAACGCGCATAGTTTGTTAGTTGTAAGTTGTTTAGTTTGCTAAGTGATACATGCATTACACTTGCCAAAAAAGTAAGATAAGTGATGCCTAGTTTTCATCGGACAAACGAAGTGCTAGAATTAAGCATCGTCTGCCTTGTACAATCCAGATTTCAATGTTGATGTACGGGGGTTGCACGCGACATGAAGAAAGCTTTACTCCCACTTGCTTAGGCTTAGTGATCAATCTTTGATAAAACATATTTTGCTAATTGATTCATTCTTTACCTTAGTGTCGCAGGTTATTTGCAACTGACAGTATCTCGTTGAATAACACTACATTTTTCTCTACAAAGATCCAGACGCAGTTGTGCACGGTAAGCAGTCTAAACAAAATCGAATAAATAATATGAGTGCATCCTGTCTACTTCAGCTTGAAGTATATTCAGCTGCTTTTTGAAACAAATCACTTCCCATCGTGAAGATAAAGGAACATAACTCATTATTTGTGACAATGGACAGAAATTATTGGACCATCAAATTTTTTAAGGCTTACCATAGTAGTAAAACTTAGAAATGCGGCTGAGAAATTTCGGCTGACTTAAGATGCTTTATTTGATTGTACTGATGTTTATAACTTTACTGTAGGTTTACTCCATGGTTCGCTAATCGTGTGGTTTTCTTACACGAAACGCTTTCAGGTATTGTCGGTGACGCACATGGTAAGTGTTGCTTCTTACCTAGTAAAAACCTGATACTCATCTCCATAACTTTGCACGTGAGGCATTTCAGTTTGTGCCGCTACGCGATAGTCTAAACCAAGTCACCTTTAAAAGGAAAATACGTGACAAAGCCAATGTGTGTGCACAAAATGTAACAACATAAATGAATTCTAGAAATAATCTTACAGCGTGTAATTAAACAAACAAATAGGTGTCACAGAAACGGTATTTGTTGAGGATAATACAAATTAAATCCACATTACATGCTTCGCCTATATGTATGTTAATAATCTCTAGTCAGTTCAGACCATGCAAAATGCTGGCAGCAATTTCGGGCACACGATATCTAGAGCTACTACATTGTATTTAGAAAACCGTTGAAAATAGCAGCGTACCTCTACCGTCAGTGGAGTAGATGATTTTATAAACGCATCGATTAGCACCAACAAAACTACTGATATTAAACTTTCTGATGTTTTCCTTGGCAGACAAATGTTACTCTTGATCGAGTTTGCCCCTGATGCTTTGATTATTCACTCGAAAGTTGCATGCGAGTTGCAAGCGAATACCGCGACCAATGCGATCCGGGCTGTTTTATTTAAACGAGGAATAAAATTAGTTAGTTATCTGTAGAGGATACACAGATATATAGTCCAATGGCTGTGCGAATCTTTTAAATTATTAAGCTTATTTCAGTTTTTCTCCTTTGCCATATAAAACGTTTTTCAACCTGAAAAAGTACACACGGTCGGTCAATAATTAGGACAGGCGATAAAATCAAAATTATTTTTGGCTTGTTCACATTAAATTCATTTCATGAGAAGGAAAAAATCGGAACAACTAGGTAGACTTTTGACAGCTCAGATTAATCAAAGAGAGACTACACGAGTGTCAAATATTACGGGTTCATCCACGCAACTTTTCTATGCAAAATTCAGAAAACCGTAATTAGTACCACATATATATGGTACTGCAATCACCATAAGTACATAAGACCCGCTCTTTCAAGCAAATTTCTTGTTCATGTTTCAGGTACCAAAGTTTGTAAGTGAAAAAATGTTGAATGAACATCACAAATCGTTAACAATTAACTTCGAGTATTTGAGAGCACCCTGTTTTTTTACTTCGAGTATTGAGAGCACCCTGTTTTTTTACTAAACTTAGATTTTGTTAGGTGCGCGTGTTTTGAGGATGGTGGTTGTTTGTGCGGATTGATGTAAACCATCCTGTAAGAGTATTTATATCCGCTTGGCCAGGTATTCTGGTTTCCCTATTTGCACTTCTGTGTGCAGATCACATTCATCAAAGTGCAGAAAAAACAGTGCGGTACTTTTGTATGATTTTAATTTTATTACCAACACGATGGCATCCACCATCAGCTTATCCGTAAAATTTTTAAAATGCTCAATGCCACCGGGTGCATTCGAAAGATGCTAGCCTTATACACATTCTAAGATGAAATTTAGAGATACCTGCAAATAACCAAATAACAGCACCGGGTTTCATTGTATGGTTAGGTCGCCACATGTTTCGCCGCTGGAGTCATCTAATTGCGTCAATATTAAATACAAAAATGTATCAATAAACACGCCACCAATAAACCCGTCTCAGATTTTTGGTAATTTGTAGAGATATAGCCATTTACTCAGCGTTAAAATTTGGATGACGTCTTTCAGGTTGTCTATAACTTTGCATGTATGATAATATTCCACAGAGAGTTTTCATGTGTACACCCTAGAAAAGGTATCGATTTTTGCGCACAATTTCTTGCACCAATTTTGCTACAGAACCCTATTACAAAATTGTCGCTAAGGGTCGAGTCACTTACCACATATCACGAGGACTAGCCACCTAGTGAACCCAAAGCATAAACAAACGAAGCTGCGTATTCTGCTGGATTCTAGGAATTATTATGTTTTAACGATTGGCGGACGATCTCACTTTGAAGCGTGTACGCGATAAACATGTTTATTTAAACCTTACAACCATACTTGCAGATTTGCCAGAGCTTTTATATGGTGAGCCTTTATGTCCTTTACTTATAATCAGTTTGAAGTATTTACGAGAAGACGCAAGTTCCGCGCTTGTACTTCGTGACCCTAAACTGATATAGGCTGGGTTTCATAGCATTAGTTAAAATATTGTGGCAGAAGCAATAAAAGTAACGCTGACAGTAGTAGTGTACATTTGTGGTCACCACATAACCAGGATTGTTAGCGGTGGCCCTTAATAAGTGCTATTTGCAAACTTTACCATTAAACGTTAACGATACAATGACATCCGGTGGGTGACTGCATGGCGAAATTACTCCAGTATTTTACACTTCGGAATTCTTTACCCGATGAGAGACCAACATAAATGTTTTCCACTAAACCTGTTTTTTAGCTTCCACGAAGTACGGAGGTGCACAAGAATGTACTGTAGCAGTAACTGATGTTATTTGAGGTTATTTTTGGTACGCTGAGTAATTCACAGCGTTATTGAGACATAATGTTTTGTCTCGATACCTGCGTGAGTAAGGCAGACGCAGCGCAAATTTAAGAATTTTTACACTGATATTGCCCAAGCGTAATTGAATGTTGATTCTTGTGGTTTTATAAGCGAAGTTGGTTTGAAACTCAGAAAAAAAGCAATGCAAATGGATTAGCTTTGTCCGCCGGCATTTAATAATTAGAATCCACCAGCAGAAGTAATATATCTTTGTGATCACAGTTGCATTTATTGGGGACAAAACTATTAAGTGGACTGAGTTTCCACTTAAGTAGCCTCCCAATGACCCATAAATATGGTGAATAAATTGCTTTCCGCTGGGCACGTAGAGGCCGAATTTTACAGCGGATGCTTTTATAACTTTGTATTTTACAGTGCACATATTTTAATACACGTAATAAATAAGTAAATCTCGTCAGCTGAAAGGTGTTTATTTTAGATATTGCGTTGTTTCTTGATACATACGCACAGCGAATGCAAGTTATTAAAAGCAGTTCAATTCTTTGAAGATCACTCAGCACAAGTTCAGCAAAGATTGTGGGAGAACATGCAAGCGTGATACCGGTAGTGCAAATATCCGATGTAAGCAGCAGCATTCTAGCGAGGGAAACCTCGCATCCCCAATAATAGTCTTATCTGGAGGCAATAATTGTAAAAGAGGAAAGTATGCCCAAATTATGATTAGTCCCCAAAATACTTCTGAACCATTTGATGTGTGTTATCATATGTAAATCATCACATTCAGCAAGTTGTTACATATTAAATAGAAAGGTTAGAATGCTGATCTCCGGCACCATAGGCCGTCATCATTGCCTGAGGGCATCCCATATTGGACGGTACTTTTTATGTCTAGACAAGGAAAGAATTAAACGACATGCCGTTTCCGCTAACATGCAACTGAGTTCGTCTCTTACAGATGGGAGGGATAATTGACGGCGGGATTCCGTAATAAAGAACATGAACGTAACGACGCAAGTCATTTCACTTGGGAATGTATTTCAGCATCCAGGGGCAAAATAGGGACAACTGGGTATAATAAGCACCCTGCGCAGTTATGCACAAAGGAGTACGAAAAATAGCACGTGTGCTGTGGGCAAATCGCCTGGTGTGTGAAACGCTGGACACAGGACCACATACTACTAAAATCCACACTTCATTCAGTGACCAAGTTGCCCAAATGGGCTTCTGTCTTGTGGAACGATATTGCAATTTATAGGTGCTGTACTAGAATATACAGGTGGAACAAAAATCGACCCCAATAGCACTAGTCACGAGGAAATGCATGAAGACAGATATCAGCCCGACGGGCAGTCGCAAAATGTCCTATTCGCCCATTGAACCTAAATAATATAACCTTAGGCTAATTACTAAGTACTGCGCAGGCAAAACATCTGCATGATATTGCGTAAGAAGTTTAAAAGTTTTTACATTGTTCAGTAACCTCGCTGGAATATGTTCTGATTGATTCGTTCGCATGACCAATAATTGCTGATCAGCTATTATAGAAAAAGCCTGAATGTTGCTTTGTCAGTCACTTCCTCCAATGCTTAAGCTCAATTTCGCTTTTATTTGGAGTAAGTAAATAGGGGACATCAATGATGTAGAAATCTACATCTAAAAAGAGACAGCAATTTTGATGCAGAAATCGGGATATTTGTGGGAGCTACCGAAACGGGGATTAACTCACGATATATTTTTTTCTTGCAAGACAGCTTGTCTTTGCTACATTTTATTTCTTCCAATATCGTACCTGCCAAAACATTGCTTCAAAAATAAATTTTAAAAACGCGCAAAATTTGTTTTGTTGGAAATTTTTCGATGGAGACACTTGTTGCCTTAAACTCAGACAAAATACACGGATGTTGCGAGTACGCAAAGCTGAAAATACTTGCTCCTAATATGTGCCAACTAACATGGCATCATTCTATAATGTCAATTTATTGCACAATTGCAATCCTAAAAGTTATCAAATCCAACTTGACATTAATTTGTTTTATTCGTTTGTGCGTTGAAACAAAATGAACACTATCACATGCGATGTTACATAGACTATTATCTACAATATTTAATAAAGATATAACTACGGAAATGAAGACTACTGATGGAGAGATTAGGCGAATATTCCTTCCAATGTTATTCCTTTGCTTGATGCAGATATCCTAAGGAGAAATGAGCTTAATCAGGCGGTTAGAATTGTTTAACTGTTTTCAGTTGACACACTACAGGAAACGCTAGTTTTGCCGATTGCTTTACCTGTCACTTGTAACATTCTGTGGCGCCAGAAAGTGATTTGCTTGTCCATCTATCTAGCTTATATTTAACGACCCCCTTTGCAATTGTAGAGCGCCTGCGACCCTCGTATGGTGGGTTTTTATAAGCAGTCCAAAGTCTTACACTAAAAATTGATTAAATCTTGATAGATGCGTTACGTGTGGTTTAGCAGAGTCAAATTGCTATAAGCCTTCAATTAACCCAGCTTTTATTTCCACTCATTGTCCAGAAATTGGTAAAGCAGCATACAGTGAGTTGCACATTTTAGTGGGCACTATGTGTGGATGAAATGTTTGATCAAGTTGAATCGTGGAGATGTCATTACTTTTGTGATGATTCCTTTGTTTGATCCAACGGAACTGACATTAACAACAGTGATATTGACGGGGCGGGTGACATCTGTGGACTTTGAAGCTGATTAGCCACCAAACATGACGTCGAATTCTGAAACTCAGATCAGAGCTGACGAATAAATCTCATTAATCACCTGTTGGTCTTTTTAAAAACTGCGCACGAACGCTTTGGGTTATTGACATCTTGGAATGATAGTATCTTGCCTTGATGTGCTATGGAACTACTACTGAGAATTTGGGTCATCTTATGTACTTTTGCCGGTTTGATGATGCGCGCAGTATAAAGATTGGGGCGACAAATCCGTCGCGTTCTAAACGGCCAATCCGGTCCGCTGACCCGCTGGAGCTACGGACAATAAAACTACAACGCATATTTCGTGGCATGATGTGCGGCTGATTTATTGACCTTGCCACGGAATTGCCAATAGTGCTTGCCTCCGTGACAAAATACCCATTAAAACAAGCAAAGTGTCGGGGTAGCCTCGGGCTTAAGCAGGATCTCCTGGATTTTTGAGGGCAAAAAATTACTGGATTCGTCTCAGAGTAGTTTCAATGAAATCCCCACATTTATTTTATTCATTTTTGATTAAGAGACAAATTAAGCCTTAAGCAATATGCGGACAATAAACTGAACGCCCGTGTAATTAAGTAACTCACCAACATTATTACCTGTTCTGCTAACACGATACCGCTTTTTTATACACGGTCGCTCTTGCCCTGCTAGAGAAAATAAACTCCCACAATGCGCGAGGGCATAAAATGTCACTTGGTCTAAGGCAAAACTTTTCCTGAGGATTTTATCAGAATCAAAACTGAAAAGGTATATAAGAATGCTGTTTTTAAATCATTTGAAAATACCCTGTTAACCGTGCTTTCCTGGTCCATTCGATATTCCCAGCAGGCTGATTTGCAGCTCTCCAAACGTATTATTTGTGCAGACAGCCGACCAACGACATTTAGTCATGACGTCTAGTAGAGCGAGTATTCAGTCAAATATTTCGTGTTGTTTACAAGGCGCACTCAAGTCAGAATTTGTCGAAGCATCATCGCAAAATAGAATGCTTATCAATATTGTAACTCCAAACATGAACACAATAGCTTTTTGTGCACTAGTATGATTATGAGTTTGCTTCTTTTACACCAAGCACACGTGTTGTGCTGAGTGTTTACATACAGCACTGCCCACATTGAAAAACTCACGTCATCCAACGATTTTCATTGCTCTATGATGACAACTAGCCGGTATTTCTGCACATTGTTTGGCATCCTAACTGCTCAGTAGTTTGCATAAGCTGCCGTTATCTTCAATCTTGAAAGTGTATTACTTGAAAACAACACGGTATGCACCACAAACTATATAGCTTTCACTGGTTTAACTTTAACCGAGAAACGCAAGTGGTTTTTAACTGCATGCGTCTGAACAAAGAAAGAAAAAATTATCCCGGCTCTTGTGTCCCACTGCTGATAAATTGATATAAGAATAGCAGGTTTATGTTATAAACGTTTGCGTAAAGGCATATTTGAAATTATCCCGGCATTAAATAATTTAGCCGGTAAATCAGTAAATACCTCCCTCTAGACAGGCTCAGTGGGACCTGGTACTCTCACATAAACGAAGCATCATTTTACAAATAAGAGCATTTTTGCCTAAAATCTTGCTGCCTACTCGGGCAACAGAAGCAGTAACTTTCAAAATTGTAGTGGGGAATCTAAGTTTTCAAGGAGACATGCTAAAAAATATTTTTCTCTTTTTGAAGCGGATGACGTTATATACCAACAACAACAACAACAACAAATTTGTCTCACCTCACAAAAATATGTGTAAAATGAAACTGAAAATGTGTGTTATGAGAATGATGAACATCAATTTTGCGTTTGGTGGCATCAAGTAGCCACTAATTTTCTTAAAACAAAAACTAGTCAAACTCTCCTTAAAGTTTAATTATTGCATCAGCCAGCCCACATCTTCCGTCGCAATAACATTTTGAATGGCAGCCAAGGAGGCTGTCAACGTAAAATCTTAATCTAAAGTTTTTGAAAATCTTCACCCTTTTCATCACCACCAAAGACAACATCATCAGTGTTGGCACTGGTGCCTAACTGCTGTACTTCATCAGGTGCTAGTAAAACGCCATACGTATAGGCGACCCACAATTCCAGTGTTCCTAGATTTCCAAAGCGCATTCGTCTCCGTTGACCGATCTGTTCTGTTTGGCATGCTTGCCCACCTAGGGACGCTGCGAATGTTCGTGAACCCAATAGGCTTTATGGAGTCTCAGACTTTTAGGCGCGTAACAGTATGCGGCGAGCTTTCCAAAAGCTTTTGCACACAAATTGTTGTTTGTCGAGGATGCACAATCTTGCTTTTTAAATTTGTGGTTGACAAAATCATGAAACGAATGCTCAGTATTTAGATAGCTCGTGAAGAAACCCCTTTGCATCTGGGATAGGTAGACGACACGGTTCTCAGCTTCAAGAAAGACAAGGAGGCGCAGCATTTTCCGGATGAATTGACTAGAGTCATACCGTCTTCTGCTACGCACTTGGCATCTACACGGTGTGAGGTCATTTGCCTGGACACTGGAAGTTGTGGAGCATTTTGGTCATCTTCGAAGTTGTACTAGTTCTGAATATGGTGTGAGAGATTGTATGAATGCAACCACCCGGTCGCGTTGGTTGCAGTCTATGTAGTTAAACATCTATGTAGTTAAACAGGTGTATCCCAAAATCTCAAGGATCAGTGTATCAATCTACATTGCGCGCTGTTTTGTTGCACGGCTCTGAGACTTGGTCTGTTCAAACAGCTGAATTAGGACATCTTCAAGAGTTCGACAATCGCTGTCTCAGGACCACTGCTCGTGTGGGTTGGTGTCGACCAATCCATAACCAGCACTTAAAAAGCACGTTTCCAGTTGTGCAACAGGTACTCTTTTTCTTACGTGCGCCTAAGATCAGAAGCTGCGTTGGTTGGGAAATTTGTTGCTGATGCCTGACCATTGCTTGCCAATGAGACTGCTGGTTTCTATGCCCAATTCCACTTGGTGGAAGTATAGGGGTCGTCAACCAGTAAACTGGAGATAGGTACGATGAAGATTACAAAATGTTTGAGTACTGCCGGTGCTACTTCCAGAATGGAGGCCGCGTGATCCTCATTGCGCCTGGTTGCAGACGCTCCAAGTTATGGCTGCTAATCGATGTCAATGGCGATGTTTTTTCAGTTTCCATCCAGATTGCCTGAATGAATATTTGAAGGTGTATCCATCTCAGAATGATTGCAGTATGATAGCACTGAGTCCCTTCCGTGTCCATCTTTATTCCTTTCTTCAAAATAAAGCTTTCAATTAATTCATTGTTGTCCGGCAGCGAATAGTCAGTAATGAGTACTGATGTCATGCTGTCGATGATGATATTACTTCATCTTACAATTAATATCCCCAACTAATGTTTGTGACGCGCTTAATTGCAGACGAATATATGAGAGCTCTTGGTGAGTTTTCCTTATGATAATCTAATCCCGCCATTCAGCAAATAAAAAGAATTAACGTTCCTACTGTTATTTCGCGCAACGCGCATATGGGCCTTCACCGAAGTCAAAGAGACAATTAACAGGCAAGAATGAGAGCCGGATGCAATGAGTATCGTGAGAAACTACACAGGAATTTTTTGGACACAGCATAATCATCTGGCATACAACACAAATCAAAGGTATCTATGTAGCACATTTGGACAATAAAAAAAATTACCCAGTGCGATTGCAAAACTCGATAGGAGAAAAGCAGCAGTGTCTAATTACCAAAACAAAGAATGATAATAGAGTCACTTTAGATTTTAAACTCAACTTCTACTTGAGCCAGATGATGCTCAGCCTACCGATAATTCTAACTGTTGTTACTACAAAAGCGCCGGAAAAGAACGCACCGACAAGGTTACACAATGGCTCTGAAGTGTGCCTGAACGCTCATCAGCCTTAGCGGAATTAGTTGGATGTTCGACTGGCCTGGATGCTTGCCGGGTTTTCTATAGATATTTTATTGGAGCTTTTGGGTCTTGGTAGGTTCCGGGCTTTTCGGGGCTTACTTTCATGTATCTAGGTTTCCTGATACAACCAAACTGAATTTTCGATATCAAGCGCAACCAAATTGTTGCATTCTGACCCTTCAATTTTCCTTTTGCTGCAGCATATACCAAGCTGACTTATACTGAATGTTCTGATAGGCAACTATACTCGCATAATGTGTCATATATAGAGCCTGTCAAATACAAGAAGAAGCTTGTCACCAGCGTCGTATGTTGTTACCTGTTGCAAAACAAAGGCTTATTACAACCTGGTGGCTAAAAGTTATATGGCTTGGATCTTTAAACAACTTGCCTTTACTGAATTTGGTTTGGCATAATGTTGTTGTTTTCAAAATGTAGACGGATTTATTTGCACATTTTGAAAATGAATATTAATATTGAAGCTGGACAGTGCTTGCCGTGGAACGCAAGCTACAGCAAGATCGTTCGAGCCATCATTAGGCTCTGAGAATGCACTTGTAATTTAGCGCCACAAGCAAATCCAAAGAATTCTCATCCACGCCGTTTACTAGTGGACCATTAGGACAAACTTGAAGAAGACACTGGCAACCGAAAATGCAAAAGAGTAAAATGTCGGGAACATTAGACCTTTGAAAATGTTCTTTCCTAATTTCAGAGGTTGTAAACGAACAAGTTGGTGAGTATGACATTTGGTTTGTTTGCGAGAAAGACCAAGAACACATTACTTTCGATGCCCAAACACTAACTAAACCTGTTAAAATGGATTAGTCACTACATCAATGAGATCAACCAAGTAGGCGTTATTCATGCAAGACAGGACTGATGTTTTGTAACTAAAGTAAAAATGTACGTAGAGCATGGTTCGGCAAGTACTTAATGCGCTTTATTTCCACAGCCAAACATGAAGTTCTTGAGGGTAAGCCATTTTTATAATGGTAAACGTTTCTGCCTTGCATGCAGAAGCCAAATATTATTGTGCACTTTTTGTGCAGTGTGTTTGATACGCCCTCAGTATCAGTATGCACTTGATGACCATTGCATTTTACAAAACTTCCTCAAACATCTTTTTAACTTACACGTTATAAAAAATGGGTGCCCATCGACGTTGCATCCAGGAACGTTTTTGATACGCATTATTTTTGGCAATTCTGGAACGCAATCGGGGTTAGTAATTCAGCGGTTTTGAGTAAAATCCGAATTCCCGAACAAGTATTAATTTTCTAGATCACCCAAAAATGTGCACTAAGCTATATTCACGCACACTTCGTGCCAATGTTTCATGAACATAGTGCAGCTGGCAGGATGCCTAAAGCCGATTAACTGGACTGCAAACTTCACAATTACCGCAATAGTTTGTAGCAAAAAGTGATAATTTTGCCGAATAAAATGCATATACGTTATCTCAAATATGAAATAGATAACCGGGGCTGCCTTACCAGAAAACCCTCAAACTGACCTAAACTAGGCTGCACTTTGATCAGGGTGCCCAATTTCACAGAAATTTGCTAGCTCGTGCATAAAAATAAATCCGCCGATTGATGAACTATGGCGCTGCGTTTCATTTTAAACCATCCAAAGTTTAAGGTGTCCGCAGAAATAACTGGTAGATGACCACTTTCAGTTCCTATTTATTTCTTCGTTCGTTTGTTAAATATTGCCAAAGAGAACCTTGTGGTACTTTAAGTTCTCATAATGTACGATACCGTAAACACGATAACCAACAACCTATAAAATCAGAGACAAGAATATTTGATGCTGCAATTTCCCTGCTTTTCCGAAGTACATACTTTTGGAGTTTACGTTCAATAATCTGATTTCGTATCGTAACTTTCTGTTTTCGAATGAGTCTGTTTTTCTTCTTTGTTGGCAATGACGTTCTTGCTTTTCTTATCCCTGGTACATACATACTACATTACAGTCATTGTTAAATGAATGACCGCGGGTTTGTCAGCGAAGACAAATGCAGGTTTTCTGGGATTTCCCACTGGAATTATTTTGTTGTTACATTCTGCAGCATTTTCTCGAAAAATTAAATTTGAAATGTAAAGCCACCCATCTTTTGATTGGTTTATCTCATTGTCATCAAAGTGCTAACATGTTCTGTTAGAAAAGCATCTTATCTTTCGCTTTGCTGCTGAAACCCGTTGCTTTCCAAAAAACAACCTACAGCTTATACATTAACAGCTACGTTTTTTTTTACAAAAACATCTGCCTTGATTGTGTGGGAAACAATTTGCTGGCACTGATCAAACAGTGGTTTAACTTATTAGAATTAGATATTAGTCTAACATGAAGGGACAACATTTTTATTTCTATTAGGCATTTCTCATATATCTCCCTGATGTGTTAACACATACGTGTTTGGAAGGTGTTTTCAATTTCTCCTGAGTCGCAGACATCCTTTATAATAACGGAGAGTATTTTTTAACTGTGAAAGCAAAATTAGATAACCCAAGCACGCCCGGAATATTATTAGTATTATGATCTGTTTTCATTTAATATAAAGCGCCTGGAGAATGCTAAGCGTACATGCGTCGAGAGTATTAACTTTGACGGTTCAACGTTTGTGCTATTTTGTTTGCTAATTGTTTTGTTCTACCAATGACTTTTGAGCCACCATTATAGGTCATACCTTTTACGTTTCGCCCCAAAGCTAAGTCGCTTTCTTGGACGTGGCTTTTAAAACCCTTATGTTCACAAAAAATAAATAGCTAGGTAATCAGGGGTTTATTGGAGAGCCTTATTGGCACCTCAAGATGAAAGTGTTTTTGGAATAACTGTTGATCTGCAAACGAACTGCGATAGACAAGATGGACTTTGTTATTATCTGTCAACCCTTGCAGATGCTTTTGTTTGCTAATGAACGCCTGCCTTGTGTTTCGCTTTTTATGAGCAAAAGGGTAGAAATTTACCAACGGGAATAGAAAGTGGGAGTGAAAAGACGGAAAATGGAAGGCTGGAAAATTAAAGTGTTTACTACCAGTATTTGGCCTTAGTAAATACACTATGTAAGCCACGGGTGTCAAAATAAACAATGAAATGAAAGGGCATTTGCACATTTTCGAATCGCAATTACATTTGAGTCTCTGTGAACAAGGGTTTCATTTGAAGTGATTTAAAATTTCTAATAAAAAGTGCAACAAATTCATCTGCCGCCGAATTAGACAAGGTTCGTACGGTGGCCTGCGGAAAACATATAGAGCGTTTAAAAATTTTGCAGCGAGATGTGGCTAAGTGTAGACAAACCATGGCAGCCAAAATGATTAATACGGATGGTAGAAATGAATATCAAAAGCGGACTTTGCGTCTGTTGAAAATTTATCGAATGATACATTTTGCCGAGTACAATACGGATACGTCCAAAATGTGCGTTGCCCAAAGTACATCGTTTGTTGATGCATCATAAGTAAAATCATTTGTAGAAAAAATGCGGAATGTTTATCATAGGCTTCCATGTGTTCGAATGCAACTACCATAAACAATTTTAAGCGCCATATGAATTCCGCTAAAATGCATTGCATCACATCATTTCTAAGAGGTGAACCAGGGGGGTAGGGCTGAAAGAAAAATCTAGTTCGGACAAATGCAATAAGAATAGTTTCCCAGGACGCTTGTGTGTGAAGATGTTCGATATTTCTTAAGCCTATGAAGGTGAAGCAAACACAACTGCGTTGGGATGGACGGACACAAAAGCAAACGTTTCTTTTATTGCTCTAATTGTGACAAAGCGTTTGTGAAATCGAGATTGTTGTGAGCAAAATTTGAAAAAAGACTGATCAATTGACAGTATCTGTTTTGTCGTTAACAAGTTGCTTGACTCACATGTATATTGCAATTGAATCCGATGAGCTACTAGTGGAAATTCATGTTCTCCAAATACGAAGTATATTTCAAATTGCCATCGATTGTTTGGTTCTACATGCATCGCGTTAGTGGCCAGATATTAGCATGACTTGATGACACCCGAATGGGACAAACGTTGTGTGCCACACGCCGATAACTTTCTAAGTACTTGGGTTCGTTAAACGTAGGTGCAACTCAATTACTCCCCTGTTATTATTCAAACTCAACGATGGTATTTCTGACGCGTAATTTCATCGTGATTCTTGATCATTGAAAAGCTACCTCATTCAGTATAGAATATGCATATACCAAATCGGGATGTCATTGGTTAGTCTTCGAGGCATTTTCGGCAAATACAAATGACCTCTAAATAACGCACGGTAAATGCCTTCAAATTCCTTTTCAGAAAATGTCGTCTCATAGCGAAAGTATTTAATGAAGTGTAGGTCCGTGTCTTGCTCCGAGGGAGACGACTAAACCAAAAGATGCTAACAAAACCTAACAAATTCCGCTATGGAGAAACGCATGCTAACACCACCGGAATGCCAACAGAGTACACCAATGCTCACGAAACCACCGCGTTAGCATACCATCAGTTCGTTGACAGCCCTCTTGCAAAAAGGCTGTATTGACGTAGAATTTTTGAGAAGGACCTTATGACACTATTGATTGGCAAAATATTTTTTCCCAGAAACATTAATTTGTAAAGCGCTTATGCAGAGAACCTGATTCAGGGCATAATGTTTGTTAACAATAAACAGCAGCGACCGAAACACTTCGAAGAACGTTTATGGGATTAAATTGGCACCACACATATAGAGTCACTGGTTTCACAACAGTAGGTGAATTTGTGCAATATATGTTTTTTGCACCCATAGCGGCCGCAGATACTGCTCGGGGTAAGATTCATGATTTTTCTTCAGTCAGTCCGCGCAACTGGGCTTATTTTTAGCGGGCGCGAGATTGAAACAGACGCGCTGGTGTTGCAGGATGGTAGAAAGATCAAGTGGCTGAAGATCTGATGTAGAATAATTGGGACCGTTTGCTGTATATTGGTACTACTTTTTCTCGTTTGTGAGAAGTACTAATTGGGATTAAATACAGATGTCTATAATAAGTGAAATAAATGTAATAAATTCAAATACGGGTACTGTCTGAGTGCCATTTTTAGCTGGGCTTGTTTGTGCATATGTCATCAATTCTGAAATAACATTTGAAGATGGATTGGAAATTTACAATTCAAAAAGCGTTCGGCCGTCATATTCGAGACACCTGTTATGGCATTGACGGAGACAAAGTCCCACTGCCCAAAAAGTACTATGGAAAGTTAATTGGATTAATTATTTTTGGTTACCAAGTTTCGTCTCCCAAATTTGCATCAAGTTAATCATACGTTATGTTCGTGACACCGATGTTCACAATAGTTTACCGCACACCAACTGGAAGACACTGATGTGCACACTGCCACACACTAATTGCGTTAACGGGAACCTTTCCAAGTGGTATAATTTTTGTGGCTCGTTTCCAGTATAAAGCTTTATAAGCGGTAGCCTGCAATGTATGTGGAATGTGAGGACTATCTTTCGTTACCATTGATTTGAAACGACTTTATTGCTGGCAAGCTGATTAGGAACTAAAGATAAGTCAGTTAATTAAGGAAGAATCGAGTTAACAAGCGTGTGTATCAGAAAGAACTTTTGCTAGCATTCACAAATACTATTCTTTTGCATTACAAGCCCGCATATTAACGCCAATGGGTAAGCTTATTTCCTGGTTGGTGGTATTATTCCGTTCTCTGTTTAGCTGTAACGTAAGATGGCGAAATGCAATAATCGGTTTCAAACTGCAGGGGCACTTAAAATTATTCTAAACTTTATAATTTTACATAGCTTCCCCGTTAAAATAAAATCACGGATTATGTCTAAAACTAATTTGCATTACGTGCTTGGTCAACAAAATTCTTGGTTTTTGCAACACGTTAAAGATTATGTGGTGCTCGAAATCGGTAAGTTATTGGATGCTTTTGGGCGTTTTTTAAAAGCAGGACTACAATAAATTTTTTTGACAAACGATAAAAACGTTTGCATAAATTAGAAGCATTAAGTAGATTTTTTCCACCTGTTTGTCACATATATCAATTCAAATACTTATTCTTCCTAACTGCTGAATGGCACAAATTCCTAACAAACGTTTTTCCCAAAATAAGATGACCGGACTCAGTGAAAGCTTACATAAATCTTGCATTGTTTGACATAAAATATACATTGCTGATCGTGCAGACCCACCGTGGAAACTTGACACGTTTTAACAGTTGATATTTCTAGGCCGCACTTTTTAGCTTGTTCCTAATACGAATGTTTTTCTTGTGAAATACTAAACAGCTTCTGATAATTTTAGTACTTTCATGTTTTTCCAAATATTTTATTCTTAAGTCTGCAATTTACTCCATATCGGCGTCATAACTCGTTGCCATTTTGTAAGTGGCCAAATTAAATGGGTCGGTAGATATGCGCACCGAAAGAACATAATAGCACGCACATTCTTCACATTATATTGTCATATCGGTTGCTACAAAAGCTTTAGGCATAATTATGGTGTTTCTGGTGTGCACTAATCAAATGTAATTTTTACCAAAACTGAACCACAGTGTAACATTATGAACAATATCTGACCAATACAGATGGTGAAGAATTCGCGACGCGTACGTAAATTTTTGTTCGACGCCTTCACGTTTCAATATAATAGACGCATCATTTTACCATGGAAATAAAATCATCAAAACAATCCTTAGATATTTTGTTACACGTTGTACACGATGCTCAACGTTATTTCATGACCCAAAAATGACAATAAATGTTTGTGTTCTGTGTAACCCTGCAAGCCATCGCCAATGCAAACAAAGGTACGCTCCACTAACAACACCTATTTGGGATTAATCTGTTTTAAACTGCATTATAAACATGTAAGAATGACACTTGTTCTGCCTCAAAAGGTTGGGTGAATGATGTCCAAAAAAGAAATATCAAGAAAAACGTCCCACAAGTCTATGTTGGTTTATGACGCGCAAGCTCCATCATTAAGTCTACAAAATCAGTTTGACCCATCATTTCTTAAGGCAAACACGCAGACACCAAAGAATGTAAAATTTTCATTTAACTTTGGGTAACCTACATTGTTTTTAGGGGCTAAATGAAAATAATGGATGTTTTTCTCCTTTTCATGTCGATTAAGTGTCATTATTGTGGGGAAAACATTTTTGGCTGGTTATGATTGCGGACGTCATATTAGGTAAACATTATCGTCTTTTAGTAGTCATATGTTTTACTAAAAATTTGCATTCATTGCGGTCAAAACTAGCATTCCACAAGCTAAGTTTATTGATGGAATGCGCAACGTTAATTTTGTTGGAACGTGTTTTTCAGTTATATTCGGTTACCTGATACACAGATAATGTACCTGCCTTATATCATTGGATTGTGCAAAAACGTTGAATGAACTAATCTATCTCCGTTCTTGGAAGCATACAATCCTTTTGGCGGAGATAGCAGTCTTGCAAATCAAAAGGACGACAACGCAGCGGAATCTTATCCAAGAAATTACCGGTTGTGATCCTTCGTGACCGAATTGTTTGCAAATTGATTTTTTCAAGGTTTTTTCTTTGCATCATTTTACTCAAAATTAGCTCTCATCTGATCATACCCAGATTAATCGTTTTTGATCTTCTGTTGTAACGCTACAGAAGTTTTCTCTTCATAGCTGTCGTCTTTTAATAAAAACACGTGTGTCCCTTATCTGAAGGCTTACGATCATTCAACATAAATAATGCCCCACCGACTCGAATCACGGAGAAAGTTCTCAAGTGACTAGCAACGTTCACGGGTTGAATAGCAGTGTTTTCAAAAATTAAATGGTTGAGTATTTTAAGAGTAATGTAATCCCTAAACGACTTCTCAAAATTTGTTTCTGTTGTATTCCTTGGATGTTAATAGAAATTATACAATTATATTTATACACGCTGTTTTATGATCCAAAACACAAAGTTTGTGGACGAAGTATTCTCAGTATTTACCCAAAACTTCAAAAAAGTCACTTTTATTTAACTGTCTTTTGAGGCAACCCCTCTACGTGTTAACATCAGAAAGAAAACGGAACGCGCATGTTATCTACAGCATTTACCTCACAGTTTCGAGGTATTAGTTAGATTATTGCCGTTGATTTTGTGGTTTCAAATTATTACGGCTGCACATCAGTTTACTGCGCAGCGGAACAGTCATGTGAAGCAGATCCGCGTGATTAAGCCCACGTTTTTGAACCACGTCCGGTTTCATCATGTGCAGGAGAAATCCAAAAAGGGACACGTGAGGTTCACGCACACTCCATGACCAAGGAACCCCGTACATAAGCGCACAGACGACCATCTATGATCAACAAAAAACAAAGAAACTACCCATCGAGAACCATTGTGAGCTTGCAGGCGACACACTGGTTGAATGACAGCGGATCGACCATCAAATACGGTCACAAGTGAATCATATAATTAGAAAGTTGTAAATTCATTAAGACGGTTTTTCTGGTTGTCTTCTTGTCTTTTGACTACAGCCCAGTAGCGTCAGGGAAGGTGAAGAGTTACAACACAAATTTTTAAAGGATGCCGGAATTCGGTCAGGGTCATCATATCGTCTGTTTACTATTTTTTCTAGATTTCAGCTTCGTTGTCCTCCGACGCAACAATGCAACATATAAAACTGATTATGTGTAAACCTCATAAACAATAAAGAACCCCTGTAGCCTGATAGTGCAAGATCGTACCCGTAACTCCCACAAACGTTAATTTCGTCGTCGCATTTTCTACTAGATTGAATGCCTACTTGATAATTGGTTTATGAACCCGCGTGCAATCTCAGTCACTGTGCGTCTAGATATTCCAAACTTATTGCAAATAATTAGATTTTAGTAAACAGTTCATCTATTTTTAAAGTGGCCATCAAAATGTCAAAACGACTCATAGTTACAATGACATTTTTTATATCTGTGTAGAAACGTTCATAATAAAAGGTAGGTCAGTTTGCTCCCACTTAATATAAAGTCAACATGAAATCGCTTATCATATTTCTAAAGACAATTGAGATTTTTCTGAAATGAGTTTCAATTGTGGATGCATCGGACAAAATTTGGGCAACGCTGCAGATTTTATACCAAACATGCAAAACCGAGACGTTTCACCACACAATATCTCTGCGAGAATCCAAAGCGCACCAAAAACCCGAGACATTGATAAATTGCATGCATCCACAACAATTGGTTAGGTTCACCGACTAAAAAGTTGTTGTGCACATTTTCCTTCATATAATGTCTGCTGCTTTCCGTGTATTTTTTGTTCTTTCGTTCTGTTCAAAACCCTCTCTGGATGCGGACGAGTACTCAATTATGAGATACTTTCTGTTTTAGCAAGTTGTATGCGCTAATATTTGTGTAGCTTACGTAAACGCTCAGGAAAATACTTGAGATATGGAGCCTGCAGTTAAGCTGGGTATGAGAGGTGGATAATAAAACAATTTGCCTCATTTCATTCCATCAGTGATACTTAACCTAAAATTCCTTCACCGTGCGTTAGGAGATTAACTAAAATAAGGTCCCGCGAGTACAAAGATGTAGGCGTTTCTTGTAAAAGTTTGAGTTATTTCAGAAACAGAGGCAATTTTTCCCAGCACTCAGGCACAGTGGTTCGCATAAACTAAACACATAAGTCTTTTTGTCTCCGTTTCTTGATCAGATGATCAGATATATAGCTTTGGTAAGACTTTGATACTGATTATGATGTGTTACACAATAGTATAAGTCACTTTTGTGGTTATACATAAGTCACAACATCTATTGTCTATGTGAATTGATAAATACACTAAATGCACATTGTACAAAGAAGCACAGACTTGATGCATTCAAGATGCGCTTCAGTTGTTGCTTGGGCGACTATTTTATATTTTTCAATGGATTACTAAGTTGGTTTGATTGTGTTTTGGAATATATGTCAACGGGATATGGTTCCTTTTACTATGCATGAAAACGTTTGAGGTTTTCATTATTCAAACTGAGGGATCTGACATAATAAAGTACTAGAGTACACTGCGAACAGGAAAAGCCATTTTTTCTTTAGGCTAAATTCTAGAAAATCTTCACCCTAAAACGTTTATTTTAGAAATAGAAAATAGGAGCGGAAGTCCCTTGAATTGGACGGCATTCAGTATGAATAGGATTCAGGTTTTGCATTTTGAATGTGACAGGGTGAGCCCAAAATTTTTTTTCTGGTATTGTTATCCACCCAAACAAGTTTTTAAATTCGCAGGTCAAACGGCCGCAGAATAAGAGGCCCGTTTTTGAGCGTCGTGCATAATATTGTTCATTTACTGAAACACACCACAACTTTCTGAGTTGAGTTTAAATTGGGAGCTGCAATGTTTTGGCGTGACCATGACTGAAGGTTACGTGCAGGCACCAATCATTAGAAATGAATGCCTTTAATGTGTGAATTTTAGGAAATGTGGTTCAAAAAAGTCTTTAACCTGCTCGAAAACATTTCAATTATAAATGTCAGATTTCCTCCGGTTATACCTTTTATTGGGTTGATTTTCCTGCATTTTATATCCCACTTTTAAGAAAATTAAACATCCTTGATCATTAGTGGCTTTCAGAGGCGTTTGGCTGAGCAAGCTTTTGAAGAGTCTTGAATGAGTGCACGGCAAAGCGAAAAGTTCACAAGTAAGCTTAAGGCGTTCGGAAGCAGACTAGACCTGTAAAAAAGGTGAAGATAAAAAGTGAACACAACTGTTGTGCTTGCCTTTTGCAAATACGTTCAATATGGCTCCACAAAAGCCACGTCACTCGGTGATCTGTTTGTGCTGGTCGCGGTAACCTGGGTACAAAAAAGATAATAAAATGACAGTTTTTTCAACTGTGGTCTGTTTTCGTTAAGATATCTACCTCCCTGATGTTACGGAGAACTAGACCGAGATTTGAAATCCAGAGTTCCTTGCACAAATGCGACCCATCGTTTTTATTGTTACGGGATGAACTTGATGGAAGTCAACATTCCAGATAATACCTCAAATGCATTTCATGGTTCCAGTGAAGAATTTCATCATGTGCCACTGGAGTCAAAGCGAACACCAAGAATAGTCCAACAAATACTCATTGGATTAATAATAATTGAACGTGGAATTGAATGGAAAAATTACCATTGCGCGCCTCGTCAAGGACAAATTCTGACACAATTGACAGCAAAAAATCATTTTTGTTTCCTGACAGCAGGCAGTTGTGGGTCAATACACAAGAATGTTTGATTATTCTCCCATGCTGTAGATTTGAAGGCTATTATAATGGGTAAGCATATGGCTTTGTCATGTTTTTGGCCGGACCACACTACTACCTCTGCAAAAACTCACGACGTTTGTTTAAAATAAGACCAAGAAGTTATTCCTCTGGATTTGCTTGTCCTTAGGTTGATGCCTACATATGGTGTGTTACATTCGCCTATCGCGCATCAACCGCAACGGCAAAACAGCCTAACCTTCACCAGTTTGCGGGTTATGTCTAACCTCGTATGTTTTGAAAAAGGTCCCCAGAGTACCAGCCAAATTTTAGCATATCTCATTTTGAAAACATTGACAATTTGACAGCATGCCGCCGAAATCACTCAGTAAACCTTCATCAGTTGTTATTGATGGAGATCAATATATATTTGCGTTACACTTTGTTTTCCTTTCACCCGCCAGGTGAATTAAACCAAGACTATACGTAACCCTAAACGCAAGACACCCACTTTTACCCGTATATGCTTAACGTTTCTGCGGGATCTTGTGCTTTAAGGAAAATGACTACTTTGGCAGAATTATTCCTCCGTTTTGGCCATCAGGAATTTTAATACATTTGGCCTTCGGTTTTTCTACTCGCACCATCATATAATTACGTGTTTTAGGTGAAATGTTCATCAAATGATTAATGCTGGTAAACGTGTCATTTTACACACTATATTTAAAATTACAGCCAATGGCGAGGAAAATGGTAAGAAGTGTACCAAATGCAACGCCGATAAATTACACTGAGGTTCTTATGCACACGGTTAGCCTTTCATCAAGTTTGGCAAATGCATTCAAGGTTCATGGGGTAGGCCAAGGCTTGCCGAGAATAATGCACGCAAAAATGCCTTAAGAGTGACCAGGGATTAATACCGTGTTCATCTGAGGCCGTTTATTTTTGCCCAGTGCAAAGGATAAGAAAAAATTATATGCAATTTCATGTTATAAAGCAGTCGATCTACGCCAGACTTTTCAGCCGTGTAACAAAAATGTGCCAATACTGTTGAGAAACACAAGTCGACCTATAAGTCACTGAGTATTGGACATACAAATTTTACTCTCGGCAGAGATCGCAAAATACGAGTACGGTGAGTTACCGTTTATATAACGTTGACACTTTTTTAGGATAATAGGAAGCGGCCACTTGGAATCATATGCAAACTGTATAGAAGCTTACAAATATCTATTGTAATTAATTATTGACACTAGCGTAACAATTTGGAGCGAAATTGGTGGCACTTTACCACGACGTTAACCAATTAGCCGGTTCATGCAGTATCCCATGTGTGTGTCGTTCATATTGGAGGATAACATTGAAGGGATTTCATAGATTTCATTTTTATTTAATTGTTGTGCTGCAAAATATTTATCGTTGCATTAGTGAACGGGTGCGTCCAGCTGCTTGATTATCAGCTTCGCGCTTATGTTATGTGAAGTTTAACGACGTCAAAAATATGTGTGTTTTGATTAATTTTTCCATTTACGGAAAGAGTGAATTGCAAGTCCAGGTATCCTAGGTTGACATGGACCACTTAAAAATCGTCTTAAATTAAAAGGGGCACAAACTGTATGAANAGGTATCCTAGTTGACATGGACCACTTAAAAATCGTCTTAAATTAAAAGGGGCACAAACTGTATGAAATTGTAGTGATCAGGATTATCATCACCTCTTATTCTTCAGCCATTAAGCAAAAATGTTGTCAGACTTCCGTTGCACTATCTAAACTGAACGTTCACAAACAATTAATCCCTATGTAAAAAATACTGTTTGGTGTTCGAAGATATTCTGGTAAGGCTTAAAATTTTGCTTGCTTTTGCTGTACAGCGTAGGGTTAACAACCTCGCCTCCCGTGTGAAGAGTACAAAAACCAGCCTCGTGCCAGTATAAAAATATGCAATTTAATTGTGCTTCAATGAGAGCAAAACGTGAATCCAGCGACACTTTGATTGGCGCGGCCACAGCAGAATGTTTGTGTTAGGACAACATAAGATGTCATTCTATCTAATGAATTTTAGCAGCTAGTACGCAAATAATAGATTATGTAGTACAATTACAAACAAAGCCTCCAGATGAGAAACCGCTTGCGCTCGTTGCTATGGAGCATATTTTACCACCTTCCTTTTGTGGGTTGTAAGATGGAAATCACAGAATAGCGTAATCAACGAGAGGAATAAAATTGGCTATCCGAAAATTTGTAACTAAACGACACTAGGATGTGCGCTAATCGTTTGCATCACAGTAGCCCAAACTTCATTCAGTAGACAGACAATGATGGGGAACCCAGAATAATTGCGACATTCTGCCTTGTGTACAGCGGCTTCAGGGTGCTCAGGCTATTATAAAGTACCGATTCCCGTAACACGTGTACCCAAAAAATGCTTTTAATAATTTCTACGTAATAAATAAAATCAACAGAAGAGAATTGATTGATTTCACAAAATAATTAGCAACCACCATGAAAATATATGGCTATTTCGCACGATCAGGAGAGAAGGGGATAGGGAAGCCATTCAGTGTTCTCCTTATGAATCAGGTAAAAGATCGACATTTTCGTGCATCGTGAACTGGATAACTTACTCGGCTGCTGACCAGCAGCGAAATGTAAATTTAATAATAAATAAAAGTTATTTGCGTTAAAATTTACCCGCAAACAATCATGCTTTAAGCAAAAAATCATAATACTATTGTTACGCGTTCCTAACGAACAGGAAATCGTCAATGGAAACGAGTTTCAGTTTTTGCCCGTAGCCTTAATTTTAGGGTGCAAAATTCTATCTGCTTCTATTGATATCAATTTTTTCATATGCATATAAGCTTTTCTTCACAAAGCTTACGGTAAAATTCACTTTTTTTTTAGAAAACTTCAAGTCTCGATTGGGTAAGCTTATATCACTCAATGAAGAGTTCCGAAAGATTGTCTCAACTTTAGTACAGGTTTTCGATCAGATTTCTAACTGTGATCGTTAAAGAGGAAAAATGACCAAGTATTTTTGTGGTCTTCATGAAAGCGGTTAAACTGACTCCTGTACTGACTAGTGAAAAACAATTTCGACACCTGTGTTTACCAAAAGGCTGTTGTTGTCAACTGCTTTTATATGGTTCATACTATTACGGGTTCCTTCAGCACGTCCGTCTTTCATATGTTTAGCTGTTTTAGCGTGCATAATTTAAATGAATGAGAATGGAAGTGTGAAAGCCACTGCTCAGCTTTGAAACGTAACACGCCTATCGAAAATATCAACCAGACAAACGAACTTTTAAGTTTCTGGCCAAAACACCATTTAGAATACAGACGATTGCCTGTGCTCTAGAAAGCCCCTAGCCACAATATTTATGAGTCCAACTGCCAAAGCACGGTATGATTGCAGTGTGGAGACCTTCTCACATTCACTACAAAAATGTGTGAAACAATCGAGGTTATTCTGGCCGTAAGAAATACAATGCATGCGACGATCAAACTGATAAATTATGTGACCTGCTAAGGATATAAGAGATTAAATTAATTCAATATTTTGACAGAAGGCGAAATTACTCTCTGTTGCGTGAAATACAACTACAAACGTTCGACTAACACTACCCTCCATTAAAAATGAGTTTTTTGTGCACGTACAATTTTCTGCTCACTTGTTTAAAATGAAAGCAATGAATCTGCATAATCTGCATGGCACGGTTGACAACATGCAACTGCATATTTAAATGTAGTTTGCTATTATGCCGAATAGACTTTATTTTTCAAAAAAAGAACCATTGCAATTAATTTCAAGGTAACAAATTTTCGCAGCATTTGGAGCTGATTTGTTTGAGGATTATAACTTTACAACGGTTGTATTTGCGCGTCTTTTGCACATCATGTCATCTTCTGGGTTTAAACACTGTTTTGTTTTAGAAATGGCTCTCGTTGACCGTGGTGAGTTTCGGATGGTGAAAAATGTGTTATTCAAACATTTAACCCGTAATACCTGCTAGAATCCCTTTGTGCCATATTGTTCAACATTTGTTTTGCATTGCTGGTATTTGTCTTCATAAAGCATGGATACTTAAACAGTTGAAATTCGAAAGTGTGTTGGATAGGATGGGCTAGCTTTTTTAATGTCAATTATTATCGACTTATCTGATTAAAACAGATCGAATATATTGCAGATTTCTTGCGCGCATATTGGGTCAACACCAAGAACCGTGTATTATTTAACGTAGCAATAATTTAGCTTCTAAGTAAGTTTCAAGAGCGTTGCACGCGTACATTGTGCGCCTAATGAACTGAAGAAAAATTAGCATAATTTTACGAAGTAGGCTGCAGTTTTCTGATTAAAGACCTTACTGTAGAAATGTCCTCAAGTCACAAAATGTCGGAGAAATAAATTCTGCATATTATAAATCTGGCATGAAAATTCAGCTAAGCTAATTTTTACTTTCAATCGTTTTGCATGCATGCATGTACACTGCAAGAACACCAGTGGAATCGTATAATTCCCCTCTTGATGATTTCACCTCATGAAGATTCATAAAAAGTTGAAAATAAGAAAATCAGAAAGGCTGGCTTTTGGGTTTAGATAACACGAAGACCATGCATACCCATTTGAAAAAAATTATGAACCGTTTGGTGACAATTTAGGGTTGTGTATTCAAAAAACGTGCCACGTTATCACCCTAACACGGTACATGTGTTCTTTTAGTCACATTTTTATTTGGGCTAGCACATTTCACGTCGGCCTACAAGGATGAGTTTTATATATATTTAATTCAAGAGCCCTTGTAATAAATTATACATTATCAATCTGAAGAATTTGATAAGTTTTCATGAACTGACTCAGGAATATCCGGTTATCTTGGCACCGTAGCAAATGCAGCCAAAGTGGCAAGTAGGTGGACAGTTTTTGTTTCTTCATCTTGCGAACAAATAATTTTGACATGCGACTATGGAATATATCTAAACAACTTTTTTCTCAATAAATTTGTTGATTTAAACCAATGGTAAACTTTACATTTTATACTCGGTATACGTTATTATGTTTACGAGAAAATTGGACGCCCATCATCACAATGTGGTGCGTTTTAAAATTCCAAGATCTATTAGTACGCGATAAAAAGTTTCAAGAAGGTTGATCCAAAGCGAATCAACAGCTAGAAGGTTCCCAGAGCTTTCGAACAACACTCTGATTTCCAGTATATAGCCCCAAGTGGGTCCAACCATAGGTTATAATTGTGCATGTTAGATAAAGTCCAAATGTGCAAACATATCATGCCTATCTTAACGGTCCTACACCCAAATGCACCGGTTATTACTACCAGTTTACTTGGCCATAGACTGTCCACAGACTGCAACTTCATTTTCGGTTTTTTTTCAACATTATTAAGCGCACACATTGGAGAAATGGAGTATGTTAAAACACATTTTGGTGTGCTTTGTTAGTCGTTTATTTACGTTAAATCTTTGACTTACACTGTAACAACACTAACCAACACTTTATTGCGCAGCTCGATGAAAACTTCGTCTAGAATATTAACTACAGGCTGAGAATAGCTTACCAACACCGCGTAATTGATAATGGTCAACTGATTCTGTTATTGCATTTAGGACCTTTCAGTGCTACCTCTGTGAAAGTTGTTTAAAATTGGACGACCGTTTGACCCTTTAGCAATTAAGAAACGAGAGTAGCATATAATAGGAGCGGAAAATAGGAGCAGTACGCTTAGTGGAATTTGACAGACAAATATGCCCCTGTGAAAATAAAAGTAGTCAGGTTTATTCATTGTCTTTTCGCCGCCGTCCACTGTGGTCGATTTAACTTGTTTCTTTATTGCTTTCTTATGCCTAAGTTGTTGCTTCCGACCAGAAGAATAGGCGGCAATATTAATTAGAAAAGTGGAAAAGGGTCCAGTAAAGAGCTCACAGTATTAAATTGCAGTTGTCTTTGTGTGTGTATCACCATGTTAAATAATTTATTGCTGGCCGCCATATTTTTCCTCGCACGCGCACAGCTCAGTAAAATATTATTATTTGTTGACTTTTTTGCCTGTATTTTCTGCATTTTTGCGGGTATCTAAGCAGGTTAAACCCAAATTCACGATTAAATTATGCTGCCAAATAGACTCACAAGATTGACACACCTACGGAAATTATCCGCGTTTCTGTAGAACAACGGTGGTGGTCGTATTTATTCTACAGAATTTAATGATGTTGGTACGTAGAGGAAGTCCGGGCAAACATCCGAACTGACAAGTTCTGAAATTTTGCCTAGTTATTATACATAGGATGGGTATTTCTGCTTGATGTAGAGGGCTGTGTAGACGCCAGCAAACTGGCTAGTGCCTTAGGTGGTTTGCCGACGTTTTGGTGTATGTTATGAGTTGTTTTGTCCAACTGCTTTGAAATATGTTTTTCGTAAACTCCACAACCAAGATGGCTGTCACACAACGTGAAGCATTCCAAAGTTAAAAATTGATGGGTCGACATAATGCAGTAAAGGATCCAAGAATAGGGCATTTTGTTTAAGGATCCAAAAATTGAGCTACGTCATCCGCAACTACGCGGTCAAAATATATAAGAACACTAGCTTTAATTTGTTATCGTTCACATGATATTCTCTCTCTAGCCGGCCTGGTATATGATGGTAGGATTTGCTTGTATCCCGTTTCCTTGATCCACGTGTCCAACAAACTGCCCCAACTGGTTTTAATTATGTGTAGTGTCTTTAGAATTGCGTTCGCTTTAACAGATTTTGAAACTGTTTCCTTACAAAGTATCCAGACACAAATACAAGCAGAAAAGTAGAAAATGAAAGTCGCATGTAGTCTTCATTCCAACAAAAATCAAAAAGCGTGGTACTATACTAGTCAAAAGAATTCCGGCAGTTATAGCACAGCGGAGCACCAAGTTAGAAGGTAGAGTAAAATGTGGATGTGCGCATATTGGGTGCGCGCAATGGATTACGCAGCTTAAGCAACGAAAACACTTGGCGTCAGCAGGGTTAAATTGATTACCGCAAAGCTGCAGTAACAAAAGTCATGGAGAAGCGCTTTACTCATGTCGCTAGACTCCGATTTTTATAGCTGTTTTTTTCAGTTTTTAAGATATCTTATTGCCTGCTAGTAATAAAATAGCTCAAGTGCCATTTATATTATCTACATATTTTTGATGTTATTCGAATACTAAAAATAAGTTACTGAGCTCAAAAAGAGTAAAAATTGAGAATTCTTGTAAATATATTTAATAACGTGTAGGAGCTCAGCATTAAATGTCACTGAGGGTTTACATTATCCATCAAAATTAACCTTTTTATTCCCACTTGTAACGAGTTTCACATTGTTGCTGGATAATATATACATTTTCTTTTAATACACCGGCCGAACGAATTACATACCTATGGAAACTACAGGTTTGCCGTTATATAGGCAAACCAGTTATGAAAGTCGCTACAATTTAGCGTCCTTAATCCATTACCTAGATGCTGCAAGGCGGGTGTCTGGTGAGTTTTAGAACGCACTGTAACTGTAAGAGGCTATCGATTTTACCGCGTTGGCATTTTTCGACAGAATAACCGAAAATCCTTCAATACTATAATGCTATATATAAGTCTGGAGTTGACTGTCGCAAAATATGTATAATATCGCATCGCACCGTGTACGTTCGATTGGTCGGCAAAGATAGTGAATGTTTATAAAGGGCTTCGGATTTCGAGACTCACTACTGAAATGCTGTAAGAGGTCCAATTTGGCAGGAAATAATAATTGATTTTGTTCGACCCTGGATTTGATGTGGGCAATCACATACATTAAATGTTGTCTAGGATGTTGTTGCTAATTAGGATCCAAAGCCGTTTTCGAAAATTATAATTTGGTTTGCGAAGCAAAAGAAAAAGAATTTGTTTTGAACCATGTATTTTATTTATTTGGAACGCGTGTTCATTTGTCGAATATTTTCGTTGTGAATGTATTCCAGCCATTCACATTTATCTCAGAAGCAGTGCAATAAATGATACACCAGTTTTTTTGAAATATGTTGTTTCTTTTTTCTTTACTGTCCGTTCCAATTTTGTAAGCACGTGTTGTACAGGATATTTGGGGCTGCCATTTTGGTTTCCATTTTCCAAACATTTTTGCTGGTGATTTAATGATTTGATGATTCAGGAATCTTCAGAGTGAATCCAATAGCAATTATACTCGCAGGCTTTATCAGAAGCCTGTTCGGATATTTTTCGGTGTGTAAATATTGAATAGCAAATTAGAGGTGTATGTTTGTGTACACGACTGAATTTATTTTGCATAATTTACCGATATGTATCACCAAACTAATGTCGGCAAATTCAGTGAATTTTACTTGGTTCATCGATGCATCTTACAACACTACCATTGTGTGTCCACCCCAAATCTTAGTGGTTTTTCCTCACATTTATATGATTTAGCGTCAGTTTGTTTTTACCCTTTGGACTGTGCTTTACGATGATGGCTATTGATTTGGGGGCTAGGATCTATACAGCAGACATTTGTTGCTTCCGGGTACATACTGTGTGCGGCAGATATCTACATGCTGGTCAGGGCGTTTAGTTCATTTTTTATGGACTAACTGGATCAACTACTGGCGAATTCTAGGTAGAAACATGCACGTTTGCCAACGTTCCCTTTCTACAAAACCTTGTATGTTGAAAATATGAAAACGTATCTTTGCCGGCGGAATACACCTGAATTAAAGTGATATGTATCCAAAAATGTGGCTATTGTGATTACTTTACAAATTGCTTCCTTCTTATACAGTTTTCTAAATTAGACAATCATGTCTTGTGATACAAATTTGCGGACAAAGTCAAATCAGTCTGTCAGCGCTTAATTGCACGCTGCAGTGTGTTACGCAATAATGACTAGCAAAACCTTGTACGGCAGCTCAAAGTGTTACGTGTAGATTGTTGAGGAGCACCGTGAGAAAGCTAAATATAAATCACTGAGGCATGAGCGCATGCAAATTCATAGATGTGAGTGCTTCAAACGATCCAAACTCTACTATGGATTAGTTAACCAGTAAATCCAACAGGACGACGCTTAAATAATATAGCACACAACATAATTTTGTGTGTCAGCTTTGTAGGGTAATCACGTTGCCGGTTTTTTGTAACAAATGCTCAAGTTTGCAGGTCCCCGTTACCGGATTGCTCACAAATATTTAAGGGAACATTTTGAAGTTTTTACACGTAGCGTGCACTGGTGGAACGTCCAACAAAACGCTCATTTTGATAAGCAACAGTGTTTGACGACTATGAAGGGACATAAAGAGCTATTCGCTTAATATGAGACTTACCACCGAGGAAAGGGTTGAAAGTTTTCCTCATGTTATGTATGGGTATGTGAGAGCGCTTTTGCTTTTCTGACAAGAGTTAGGTATTTATTTCTTTCATTATGCGTTTGACGCAGTGCAAAATCTTAAAACAACGAGAGGGTGATCATTATCCTGTGGAACCACGAACATGCGATGAGTCATGCGCAAAAGCATATTCCAAGATCATTCACAAGGGGAAAACCACCATGCGCCCGCTTGCCGTAGATCGAGCATAAATGAAGATGAATGTGCTTTTTGCAAAGAATTAGGCCAGAAAAACAAAAGATTTTGCGGTTTTTTCCCGTTTGTTCTCTGAATTCAACCTACGATTACTGCTGTGTTTTACGAAGGGCACGATGACTACCTAAGGAATTGTTCAACACATGCCAACAAGCAACCGTTCGTTGCAAATGACTAACCCGATAGACCTAAACTCTGGAAACGCCTGGTTATACAAAATCTAAGGATAAATTATATCTACCTTTTAAAACTACGGTCACCAAAAAATATTAGACATTTTAACCATTTGGTTAATCCAGTGGAAAGTGCTAAACGCAAATTTATTATACCATATCATCAAAGTATAGTTAATTGAGCTTAATGAGGCCACTGAAAAAACATTCTATACGTCCTGTGCAGTAAACACAAATAACTATACTTGGTCGAGATACAAACTTTAGACTTGAAGATGGTTACGCAACATAAAAGAGCAAACCGTGCATAATTCCGGCCGAAGAATCTCCCGCGACAACGCACACTGCAAATCAGCTTAACAAACAAGTGCGTGTACACTCTTTACTGGATTCTCAACTACAGAGTTAAAGTAATAAACGAAGCAATCTTCCACCAATTATCCTAAGGATTTGTGCAGAGCTTCGTTGCAAGGCCGGATAACCTGTCGCAGTCAATTATGTGCCTATACAGTTCACAAGCAAACGAATGATTGTTGGGTTGGCTGACATAATAACTTAACCGCCATAATGGACACACCAAAGGTCTATCAGGACAGTAGCATGTTTCGGCTCACACTGTTAACCGTGGAGCATCCATAAGAATCTAGGATGCGTAGCCACATACTGATAAGTTCAACATTCTATAGATCCTTTGTAGCTGGTTTTCGTAAGATACTAGATACTAAATAAGTTGTTAACTGCCTGAGAATTTACAGTAGCTCAAGTTGAGTTACGAAACGGTCTTAAGCCCGAAGGACAGAGATAATGGAGCGCCTAAATTCTACAGGTTTCGCAGCGTTTTACAATTTGGAATCATTCGTCTAGATTTCAAAGCTTTGTATCAACGATTCAGAAAGTTTGACAAGGACTATATCATTAATGATGACTGATACGTGAATTTAACTAAAAAAGCCCAATTCACACAGATTTACATGAAAACACAGACCTGATGCTGACAAAATGTAACAAATGACAAATATATCTTGCACTGCCCTAACGCGTTTTAGATGACAAGGCGTCAGAAAACGGTGCGTATTCGAGTTTATTCTTGTAATGCACTAGCCAACTCTAGACACATCAGTGTACTTCACCCAATATTTCAGCTATATAGTAGAAACACAATTAGAGATAAACCGGAAAATCCGATTAACCAAGTTTTGAAGGTCTTTTAAACTGAAGCAAAGAAGAAAATGTGATAGATTCGAGAACCCATGAAGGTGACAAACCCGCTGCGAAATAGGTTGCAACAACCAGTTTAAAAACAATTTTTTTCATTTTAGCGCGTATCGTAAAACGACTTCGTAAGTAACTAACATGCATTCTACAAATACTGGTTTGCAACATGTGCGAGAAATGTGGGTCAAAGGCTTCCTCTTTTCTAAAGCGTTCTGGGAAACATTTCAATAAATGAAGCACCCGAGTATGGTGCACTGGCCTTGGAAGCGAGCAGGATAAGAAATGTATGGCAAGTTGGAGACTGATGAAGGCACTCCCTACCTTTTTCCGCTAACACTGCTAAGCATGTAACGTATCTAAATCTTTGCGTCATGTTCAAATCCTAAAAATGTTATCGTATCAGGTGCAGGGAATGTTGTGCCACTAAGGGAAAATCATTGAATTCAGTGAAAATATGCTCCACAAATAAGAATGTTTGCTGACCAAAATGGCCTGTGTGGCATGTACACCTGTTGTCCGTTTTTGTAGCTAAATAGCTAGCAGAAATGTCAATAATCGAACAATACGTTTATGTATTCTAAAGAATATTATCTGACGCTGTCAGTTTTTTATTAGGAGAATTAAAAACAAAACTCAACACGTGGACCACAAGCTATTTGCGCTTTTAAATATGAAAGAAAGTCTGCCTTTTAGTTCCATGAAGTTATCAGCAATACCTTTTTGGACTACAAAATTTTTACACAAAACTTTTAGTGATCTCTAAAGATACTAGCTTTGTCATGTTTTTTCTTCTCAGAATGTTCATGAAATTCCGAAGTATGCAGTCTATCACCGCTAGCATGAATTGGCATCGCAGAATGCTGTTCTAGTTTTCCCTCATTATTTTTTTACGTTTGGCGCCAGCCCACGGGTGATCAAATTCAAATCTGCAAAACTGTGACTCAGAGAGGGTCTTCCACAATATATGTATGGCATTGAGAATGGAACACGTGTAATCGCGTGCAGCAGAATTTTATAAAATCACCGATATAGGAAAGCAGAACATTTCAGGCGATCTTTTATTTTGCTGATGCGTTGAGGTTTCCATAAACTTCTCACTACTCTACACAGGAATGGATAAGGAATATCGCAGTAAGTTCTACCGCAGCTACATAGCCGTCACTTTTCTTTGAGCGGGACTCGTTTGTGCGAGAAGCATACGGAAGTGTATGATATATCACTTTTTGGAAATATAGGTTAAAGGTATAAAATAAACAGAAAAGATGTAAATAATTCAGCACTAGAGCATAAATCATTGTATGCTTTCAATAGCTTAATATTACCCAGTATACATTTTGAATGTTATCGCAAATTTTATTTGGCTTATTTTGCATTTGAAATTTGTTTAGTTTTTCACGGAACAAGATCAGCATATCATTCGTTTCAGTCCTAAATGACCAAACACTTGATAATGAGGAATCTTCAGGCACCCAAACAACAATCGAGGGTAAATTTTGAGCTGAAAAGTTTGCGTCTGAAGAAGTTGAATAAGCGCAAAAGCGGACTGATGTATTTGCGCTACCCATGGTCCACCTTATCTAAGCTTTGCATCTTTAAAGGTCACAGAATATCGTTTAGAATTTATGAATTAAAATTTTTAGGTGAATTTTTTATCATAAATTTGTTTTTTCATATCTACTTATTTATTTATATTCTTTGTCGTTTTTATGCAAGATATAATTTTAGTCGCATTTGTTCTGTATTAGTCAGTAGTTGAGCCAACTTAGTTACGAAGAAATCGACTAATCGCATTATTAGTTACAGATGTTTTTAGGTCTGCGGATGTAATTGAAACCACTGCTTACCCTAAAGTCATTTAGTAGTGTGAACACCATGCGGCTCATGATCTCCTGACGTTCACGGATGACGGATACTCGGCAGTGTATTGTGAACTCACTAGGTCATAAATCCTGAATGACAGAATTGTTTTAACGGTTGCTGACACATTTGGGGGACTAAAAGAATAAGCGAGGGTTTAATCACCTATAAACCGCTTGCTTGGAAACTGGCCGGTGTAGTCGACTTACATATTTAACCGGCCTAAATCATTGAGTACAATAGCCCTACTTCATCCTGTACATGTGGCGCTCAAACATTTGCTATGCACAATGCGTATAATATTTAAATGATCAAAACGTGTCAGTTGTTTCTGAATTTTGTTTGTTGAATAGCTTACTCTATGCAACGCCTAACATATTAAGCTGGAGACAAGCTAAAATTATTGGCTTCCGATATGGAGGAGATCAGTAGTTGCATGTTGACTTTACGTTGAGGTGAAATTTATGCAGGACGCCAGTAAAACCAATGTCATTTAAAACCACCCAGTCTCATTTACACAACACAGAGGAGAAAAATTTTCACGCTATTGCAGCTTAAATACCAACATTTTTACAAATGATTTGCTCAGAATATACTCGAAGTAAGTTTAGCAGCCTATCCACAAACTAAACCTTCATCGAATAAAAACTATTGCAGTACATCATCAAAGAAAAGCTAAATTTGATTACGAGTCCAATATATATAAACAAAGTTTAGCATTTATGTAGGGGATTACGTAAATTTGTTTTCCATCACACACTCTTAAGTTTTCTATAGGTTTATTTGATACATAAGATAGGACAATATTTTTTTTCATTTATAATGAATACATTTGCAAAATCGTCACTCGCAGACAGAATTCTATAGCCGCGTCCTTTGAAAGGCTCAAAAATTAAATGCTAATCGTTTACCCGGGTAAAGTAATCGAACAAATGGGCAGAAATATATGAGATAAACGTTGCTCCTTTATTTAAGCAAGCGGAATGTGTATTGAAATTTCATGCAGTTTTAGCTCCACAATGGGTTTTGTCACGCAGACATACTTTTGTAGTTTAAATTAACCAAACGAATAAGCTGTGACAACGCCTAGGGGAAAACATAATAAAATTATCCGAATCAATTAAATAACCAACCCGCATACATGGAGTGAAAACGCGCGTTAAGAAGCATACTCCAAAAACTCTATTTGATGAGGCAAACAATATTATACAAGCTACCCTCGGTCATCTGTTGAGGGAGCTACTAAAACAAGCATTTTCGTATACATCATGGGTTTTGTCAAGTTTATAGGCTTGTTATGTACGAAAAACGCCATCAGACTTCTCGGGAAGTAGACTTATCGTCGTAGTGAGTGTTGTTTCAGCCAACTCGCAAATAACTTCATTTCGTCGGCATGACAAAATGCTAATGTGAATTAATATAGATGATCAGATGATTGACAGATTGTAAAACCTTACGCCCAAATTCACAATATTATATACTACAGTGTCTGGCCTTGACTGGGTAGTCTTAAAAGCATTTAAAAATAACCTGCAGGAAAGGGCTGCAGGCGTTTTTGTTAAATTCTACACGCATGTCAAAATGTCGACCATCCTATGGATCCTGTGCAAGTACCTTAATTGCCACTGTGCTTGACCAACCCACCAGTCAGTTTTTTTCGCATCATTAAGGTGTATTTCCATGTGCATCGATTTTTGGCCTGTTGTGTAAGTATTTAGTCAACATTTGAATGGGAATGAATACACCTCGGCGCCGCAAGCTAAAAGCACCCGGAAGAAGTGAAAATGTAAGCAGCAGTTTTAGCAAAACAGCCGATCTTCGTGTTGATATTACTCGTCGTTAATCATCGTGGTAGAGTCAGAACTAAAATATCAGTCAGCAATATTACTTATAGCACTATGCTATTTCACGACACATTTAGGTTTCTATCAGGAAGGGAGGCTGCATGCGGATTATAGAACATTAAACGCACAATATTATATCCGTTTTGTTGTTATTTTTAACCCCAAATTTGCAAAGGAATCCTTCGTCGCGGTAAGCGTAAAGCGTTTTTCCGCATTATGTTTAAGTATATCTCATGGTAAGACACGATCTTCACTTTTTGCATTTTTAAAAGTTCTGCCGCAGATAAATTCATCCTATGATAAATAAAAGACTACAATTTGTAACAATGGGAGTGTGAACAATGAAAATAAATAGTACCTTTTTATTTTTATCATACTCTACTTACGTGTGAAGGTTCAGGATTGAGTGCAACAATCTCTCACTAGCACAGTACAAAATATACGGTCATTTTGAGCCAATGTTCCGCCTTTATGACACACAACTAACAACGTTGCCACTTGCAGAGGCTCATCTGGGTAAGTTCTTACTCATCAAAGCTATCTTACATTTGCTAACCTATCGTTCACTTTTGTATTTCTATTGGTATTTTAGTTGCTAATAATTATTCAGCAGCCATTTTATGGTTATTTTTTGTTACCAAACGGAGGCTTAGGCTGCGTTAATTGAATGTGCCCCAAAATTCCATACTGATCAGTGAATGTTTTACTCGTATTCTTGATCAACACACCTGCCAGTATATGTTCTTTGTAAAAACCCATAATTTCACTGTGCGGTCAGACAAACGGCAATATAGAATGTGGATCCTTCTGGATAAATGCAAACCTACATACGGATTATACTTCTGTTATTCTAAACTGTTTTGACACCCACAGACGGCGGATCGGGGTAAAATCGCGAGCGGGTGGCTTAACCACCCGGTTGTTTACAAGTAGAGAAAGGTAGTATGTAGTGTCTCTAGTAGTTGAACAAATGACTGTTATGCACAATCAGGTCTGTAATTGAATGCCCGGCAAATGGTATAAAGTTTATCTAGTTAAACCAAACCCATTGGTTGTTAGATTATCCATATTCAGAAGAATATTGTACTTTCCAACGTCAAGTACTCTTCTCATTATGGCTTGTAATACACCGAGTACGGGGATCTGTCCGGTGAATCTGCAAGAGTTGGGTAGTGCATGCGGCCCCTTGCAGCCTCATGTCACCGTTTGATCTAAAACTGCAAAAGCCTGTAACAAATAGAATCTCCGGCAACTTAGTGAAATACTTTTAGCAGCAAGACTAAATTTTCCGGTAGCCTGATGCCACCCATGCCTTGTGATTATGTTTTCTATTTAGTGAAATAAGTGATGAATAAAATCTGCATTGTCCTGCTCGAAGTGTAAATATCACGCCGCGTTAAAAATGGTTGAGCATTGCTTTGCTTCAAAAGTATCACAAATGTCACAAGAGACGCATTACTCTAGAAATGGTGCACATTGTGGATGATGCTTGTAATTTAGAGGAATCAGTACAGCAGAAAATTTGACACAATGGTGAGGCAAGAATTAGGCGTGTCCAAGCCCCACTACTTAAACAACTATTTGTTTCTCAATGTAAAGCATGGCTAATGACAGAACGAAACGATTTGTCGACTCTGAGTTTGCAGCATATTTATTTCCTACAATTGTGAATTTGTCGTTTGAGAAGTTTCACAAATAACACTGGTGAACATATGAGGTTAAAAAGCCATCATATTTGTGAACATCTATATGGGTTGGTTACAAAATGAGTACTTTTAAAAGCGGAAACCAATACTTTTTTTGGTTTTTTGGTTGTTCCGCCTTTTTCTGTTAACCGCAACTGATAGTGTTAAAAATGCATATTTTATTTCAACAATGGTCAACTGAGGGTGCATTTGATGACGTTCAAGTAAAACTTTCCAACGGGACAGATAGAGCAGATCAAACCTCAGCCAATAGATCTAATTATAAACATAATAGAGCATTGTTCTCCCGGGAAGGATTTGTTTTTGTATCAAGAATAACCGCATAATTCCAATAAAAATGTGAAGTTTTTAACGTCTATATTCAGTTGCATTTTGGGGATTATGGCCAATTTTTGCTAATATAGCTTGTAGTGCACGCGTCCGTAAATGTGGTACATGTTCTGTATTGGAATAAAATGCTGGGTAGATACTGACGGTTCCCATGGACTTTCAAACCATCAAAGTACTTCCAACAACCTAATGATAGTGGGCCTTTGACCTGCTGTGGGAGAGTTTTGTTCTCAATCTTGGACATGCGTGTTTTATTTTCTGAGTTCCGAAATCCTGGCTCCTAAAATTGAGATTCCTTGAAGTTGATTTAGAGGTGTATTTTACTTACAGTGAAATATACCTGTTTGTGTGGCATCATTGTAGATCATAACTTAAACGCAGCTTACCTTCCAAGTTAAATGAATTGTTTTTTTCTCAGCCAGTAGAGATAGCGGCAGCAGACGTAAGCGCAATTTCCCAAATGCTAGCCCAAATTTTTTTTAACTTTCCCTAATACATACATACACATTTCGGAGGAGCTTCGCCAATGATGGACATGCCTTTATTTTTATTAGATGTAAAACACTTGTCTTTCAAATTCCGACACAATTGACTGACAAATATTTTGTAGCCAAATTTGTGTCAGTGCGTAAGGAAATCATAATGAATTTGTTGGACTTATCTTCACACATTACCTTGCTTGCAGCCGATTCAACATGTGGTACGTAATTGGTTCCCATGTAATGTGGAATATGGCAACCTAAACCATTTTTACCGCACTCTAAATTGATCAGGTGGAAATTTAGAGGCGGAACTATAAAGTCAAGTGCAAGAATATCTTCAAGCCGGGAAGATTGATGATCTGACCGTTATTGGTAGCAATAAAACTCATACGTGTCATCGGTGTGTTCACAACTTCTTTGTCCATTGGTTCAGGATCTGGCTTCAATAACATTAAGTGGTAGTCCCTGTTAGACAACAGTTTACATAGCTAAACATAAAGTAATATAAATATTGTGATTTTTATCAGTTCTGGCTTGTATAGCGTGGGTTTAGGCAAAAGCGTTGGAACTTGCCCCTCAAGTCAGATATTCAAAACCCAAAGCCAGCTACAGCCAAGGCAATTCAATGCCGATAAGCTCCAGTAGATGTAAACCACATGGTGCTTCGCTAATTATTGACAGGAGCTTCAAAATAGAAGAATGAGAAAAGTTCGAGGACCATATACAAGGAACTAATGGACCGCCACATAAGCTGCAGATTTTGTATAATAAATTAAGATTAGCAGCGAGAAATATTAGGCAAGCTGAACACTTAAGGCGAATTAGGTGTCCAACCATCATATGCAAAGAAATCATACTATACATCTTGCATATGCCGGAACCAACTCGCATGGACAAAAACCGGACAAAAACCGAATGATGAACTTCTGCGACCAGGGCGCTAAAAGTATAATAAAGGAATTACTCTGCCATGGAAATCAATGGAATGTTCTGCGCAAAAATCTATGCAAAATTTACGCAGATAGCCTTTGGTTGCGTACGCATTACTGTTCACTTACTTTTGGTTATTTTGCATCTTGCTTTGTAGATATACACCTTTTGCAGCGGAAGCCTTGATTTTTGATTGGTTTATTTGCTTTATACAAATCTGATGACCTATTTTAATGCATAGATCTGTTATTCACTAGTTCATCTTGGATAGCTTGAACATAAAAGGGAATATGCTCACCATATTTTACGATCAGATCTCGAAGGCGAAGGAGAGCTGGGTGAGCTTTATATGTATATAATCTATTTAGACATATGTGCATATGCACACGTGCCCACTAATGTTCGTTTATGTAACTGATGGATTGCCCTCTATGTACCTAGATGAGAAGCAGATTTCCGAAAGAATCAAATACACGACTGCAGTTTGCATCTTCATAATGTATCAGGGAAACTGTTTACGTTTCTATGGTGTGAAAAATGTTTTGCCCGTCGGCGAAAGGCTGCAATTTGCCCACTGTCATAACATGACATTATATCAATATCTGGAAGAGAACAAAACCTAAATGCTGCCAAAAATGTACACTAGTATTTGACGCCTGCTCACTAAGTGCTAAGGGGTTAAGGAATTTCATTCTACACTCTTGTGGGTATAGTTCGGCTACTTGCCCAAGTGATTCAGAAGCACACTGGGTTTTAACGTTTAGTAAACCTGTATGATTTAGTATTACGGTATTTTATCGGGTGAGCTGTGTTTCAAAAAATTCACACGTCTGACTCTAAATAACAAACTTGAGCTATTAAGCAGCTGAAACAACTTTTGCAATCCCAATATATTTCTCCCACATAGCAATATCTCTTTGTAGGAAATGCAGATCTGAAGTTCAACGCAGCGTACAAATTATATTTTGCCGATGAAAACCTGAAAAATCAACCAGTGGTGCAGTACAGTACAGTTCAATTATTACTTAACGCTGTGTTTTGCCAATTTGCGCAGGCCAAGTGATAGATAACCAGGTGATTGCGTTAAACAAAGTTCTCACTGTCTTGTAAGCTGTGATTTATTCCCACGTTCCGCTTTTATTTTTCGTATTCAGCCGTTCAAATCAAGAAAGAGAATTAGGAAACGTGAGTGTGTTTTGGGATTGTGTGAAGGTTGAACATGCCACTGTAGTTAATCCTCTGGTCGGAGCAACACAAACAACCTGTATAATGGTGCCAAATTTAAAATAGCTGCGCGCAATACCACGTTTCTACCGGCCATCATCGCTGATGGCTTTCCAATGAGCCTTTATCAAACCTGCGGAAACCAGCAGGATTGCTTCATTACTGTTAACTGGCATTTCGGTGTTGAAAACATTATTTAAGGTTATTTGAGCATACGAAACCTGCTACACATTTACGATTGAACATATATACATTTTTTATCCAACTGACATTCTCGGGTTTTCTAAAGAAACGTGAAAATTGTCGGTTATAGTAATTGCTCTACGGTCCCAATGAGTTGCGGTTGTTACCTTAGTTGCCCTATAAGTAAAGTGTATGGCGTCCATACGCGCTTATCAACATTTAGGTGCAACGTCGAACATAGATGTTTGCGCCGCTGTAGCACAATTTTAACAAAATATCAGATCGTGTTAAGTTAATAATTTGACATGGCTTATTCCGGAGAGACAGTCTACATCTTTTACTAACACACTGCACAGGATAATGTTCTGTGCAATATCTGGAGCTCGCCGAAAGCAGAAGGTGGTCTTATCACTAAACAGTAGAAGAATAATGACTGGAATAATATTTCGCTGATCGGTTTCAGGTGAACGCTGGTAAACTCACTTATTTTTATGTTCAACATGTTGTACAGCAGGGGATCCCTTAAAGATTTTTTTAAATTTTTGCCAAATCTGTATTATGTCACATCGTAAAAAGACATTGAATATTCCGGTTAGATTGTGCCAATTGATGAGGTTGAGATTTCCCAATTGTGTTCTTCCGTTTTGCTACTTATTCATAACCAAACATGACGTGCATTTTTGAAGCGATTTTTCAGTCAACTTTCTACGGTCGGCCTGATATTCAGGTTCACTAGAGCTCATATATATTCTGATTATGGAGTTATATTCCTGGTCAGAATGCAAATATCTTGACCACAATGAAAATGGCCCACATTTCCTTTCGCTTCAACTTTTTCAACGGGGTTTTAAGCCAGAATTCTGCTGTGGACAGACTGGTATTATAATGTTTTTCGTCCAACAATATATCCGTTGGCACTCTCAACAGATTTCATCAAAATCTGTATTGGCACCTTAATCCCAGTCAGTTTCAGAAACGACTGTGTAATCTGTAATGCGATTTTGAAAAAAAAGTGTGGACGTGCAATGTAACATTTGGCGGGCATCCATTTTAACACTGGACTTTTCGGATCTTTAAGTAAGCTTTGTTCATGTTCACCTTAGCCCAATCTCCAAAGCCACAGATACCCCTAAAGAACCCACTGTCGAATATCAAACTGGGCATTTTTCCAATTCTGCTTTCCTCACTTTATAGGTCTTGTGGGTTTGAAACATAATGCATGCTTAATTGATAGAGGCGCACTTCTTCCAGCTTTTGGGCACCTTTTAGAAGCAACAAATGAAACCGAAATTTCAGGGTTTTCGGTGAATCGAAAGTCAAAAAGCACTATCCATGAAACACGTCATTGAGTCACAACTAGAACTCCATAGTCTAGTTTCAATATTGTGTATAAAAATTACTAATATTCAACGTATTGTGAAAAGCAATCAAATTGGGGAATGATGAAAGTTATAAGGCGTGTGCTGAATAAAAGTTCAATTGAAATCAGGATTTTTCCAGCTGGTTAGGCGCAAATTTTGGTAGTCATTTTGTGACTATAAGTTAAATCAAAGTTTATGTTCCCGTGTAGATCTCAGTGCGCGGAATATTCGCCTAGGCTAAAAATAGTACCATTTATTTAATGCGCTATTGGGCGTTCTGTGTTGTATGTCCAGATATTTCCAGACAAACTAGTGAACAGTTTTGCTCTCTGTTATCCTCTGCTGCCTCTCTACGGCAATTCACATTCATTGCGATGACACTGTGCGTTCATTCCGGGTGAAGCACTATGTCAAACGGACATGAATATCTCCAGGACACAATTAGGCATGTGGCACGGAATAAGACACTCGTTCTTGAATGAGCTATTAATTGGTGGGCTCACTGCTTCTATAGTTCTCAATGCCTGACAAAGGCTGATAAGGAACCTGGCTAACTGTGATCTGACACTTAAATATATGGGTTATACAGCAGAATTTCTCAACGAATCTTCAGCGCATTGTAAAATATCTATCTTGACATTTGCAGCGAATTTGGGCGGAAGAGGCAGATGACGTATGGCATTCGGTTTCGAGGCCAAAATTTAAAACCTGGTTTCTTGTTTTAAAATAAAATATTTGTCGCCTCCAATTGCGAAGAAATTATTGCCAGCCCAAGAAATTATGCTGGGCAAGCGAAACAGAAGCCTAAAGTGCTCAATCTCTAAGAAACCGCTAACCAAAGTAAAAATTGTACTGCTTTCCCCACTGTTTGCAGACTCCTAACCTTTCATTTTGTGAAACGTTTACTATCCTCCTATAGTCCCAAAAGCCATACAGACTTAAATGTCACAAGTGGTGCTTCAGGTACCTGGGTTTCAACAGTAAGGACTTTGTGTGTCACGTTTTGAAGTCTCAGACTGCAAGCAAAGTCACCACTATCTATCTCATCGTAAAAATTGGGAATAAGACTATGGAAGGCGTCTGCGACAACTGAAACTTAATGGGGGCTCCAGGATACCACCATCGCTTCGCTGTATTTTGCTGATTAAACCAACGTTGTGTTGCAAAACGGTTCTGACATGAACCTCCTAACACCTGATGTAGCTTAACACTTGCATTGAAAGGGAAGCAACTCGCGAACAAGCATCATCGGTAAATGATTCCAAGATAGTCAGCTCTGCCATACAATCTCCGCTAGGCGTCAAGTTTGCCAACCAACTTGCCACCAACAAGGCTTCAATATCCGATAATTTGCTGCTATGGAGATGGACGCACTTTGCGGATTTTCATTTTGTACAAACCACTGGAAGTAAGATACTAATTTTGTCAGGATTTAAGGTTACAGAGGCTAACAATGATATCCAGCAGGGTGCGGACTCTTAAATAGCTCGGCGCGTATCGGACGATCTGCAGATGGACAATTTATCGACCGACCGTCCCTCAAGGAGTCAGGTGAATAATTATAGAACTGTTCTGGTATGGGGTCCAGTGTATACATGAATCGGATTTCAACTAAAGTGTTAACAGATAAATCACTGACATTAGAGAACAAAGCTAATTTACAACCATTAGGAAGTGTGTTACCTGGATGGACGGCCACAATCAGGTGCCGCTTTTTAGGAAGTTAGACCAGAAGAACCTAAATGGTAACTTGTGTGTAGCGCATAAATGCCTTGAATTTTTGAGGGATGAAAGCATCTTTGGAAAATTCGCCGAGACGGAAGAAAGGATATGCAAGTCGTTAAATGTAATCGGTTAAACAGAAGTTCTGTGTTCCATCCCGCATTACCCCGCCTTCGCTAATTGAAAGCCTTTAAATTTCCGCATAGCTTTTCAGTCAGTGAATTCTCTCGAATAATCCTACCAATAATTTATGACCTCAAAGGGACGTTGGGCATTGCGGTTGCACGAGTGGATAAGCAGCACATCAAAAGTATTGAATACAAGCCCTATCAGTGGGCAGGCGTCGATTTGTTTAGCTGGAAGTTCCAGATTCGAGTTTGTATGAGTCACTGGGTCTGAGCAGGTCTACCACAGCTTACGGCTTCAGAGTTTAGGTCAGTTTAGCAGCGAGTCTACCGACCTAATTCGGCATACCTTCTTTCATACTTCTCTTTATGACATTTTCTGATTTATGGCCCTCCTACTTATTTTACACAAATGATTATTACAGCGTTACAACGAGTACGATGATTATATCAAACGATTATTACAAAGACTGAGGTCAACCGCGAGCAAGAGTTGATTAGCACAATTTTGTCTACCTTCACGATTGACTTGAGGTTCAATTCAACTAACCATCCACCGGCATCTACCCAGGATAAATTCAGACTTTTTAGAAGTGCTAACCAAATGTCAGCTTGACTTGTCGGCTGATGTGATCCATATACGCGGTAAATATCCCCAATGTTGGAGGCAGGGATAAATGCTGGCTTATATATTTTGGCGTCGATGGTTGAATGCAAAACAGTGGATTTTTTTCAGTTGGGGACACCATTTTATTTACCAGCAAATTCCGGTGGATGCGGAAGAAGGTATCCTAGTGGTGGCAAGCCCGGAAATGATAATCATAATCTGAAAGCTCTTGAATCGATGGTTGATGCAAAACAGTGGATTTTTTTCAGTTGGGGACACCATTTTATTTACCAGCAAATTCCGGTGGATGCGGAAGAAGGTATCCTAGTGGTGGCAAGCCCGGAAATGATAATCATAATCTGAAAGCTCTTGAAAGCAATACCTTGGGTGTGGCTAGGCGTGATATGCATTGTTACGAGCTGAAAAAAGAGCGGAAAAAACGGGCTGAGATGCGTTTCAAGCTAAAACAACGCTATTATTTGCGTTGACCTCGTTCTTACGTGCGGTAAACTGAGTAGGTAAATAAGGGGTCGCTTTTCCAGTTCTTAAATGAAAGTAAATAACTTCTTGATCTACTCTTCGCTGCATTGTCTCAAATGAAAACGTTGGTTGTTCTTTCATGTTGTCACCTTGAATTTTGGGGTTTTGTGCCTACATATCGCGTCCCAGCTGATTGCTGGAAAAAATCACCACCCTTCGAAGCATTCTGAATGTTTGGATATTCTGATGAAAAGCCAGGAATTTTTCATTAGTGGATGTCCTCACAAACGCACCGTAGAGATGATAGCAATTTGTTATGTCTCAGTTCATTTAAACGAGTGCGCAAAATTAACTTTAAATTATCTGAACACTGCTAGAGCACAACAAATCATTCTTCGTCGCTGTAGACTTTGCTAATTCAACAGTAACTGAGGGCCAAAGCTCCATGACTGTTGCTCATGCGCAATATCACCAGCGCTGCTGGAAAACAGCAGCCTTAAATTTCTAACAAAATTGTGATAGGAGACCTACCAGTCACACCGGTAATGAACAAAATGTTTGCAAAAAACACGCGAGTATGTCTGCTTCTTGATCAGTTTGCAGCTAGGATCAGTGTTCTCATTTCTGTGCGTCTTATGCGTACTTTTCAACGCTGTCTTCGTTAGTAAAAATTTCTAATTTTCATGCGTATTCAAAAAGCTATACTACCTGCTGTGATGAATGAAGCTGTTGGCTTCTTAGGCTTAGACGCACACTGTGAATACCTCAAAGGAACGAGGCTATTTTTCTTCAAAAATCGATCAATCGTGAAACGACGCACCCTACGACCGTCCATTTATCGTCTTTTTAATCTTTTTAAAGAAGAAAATCAGGATACTTTCTGGTATTTCGGATCTCATCGAAAGGAAACCCAGCGTCTGGGATCGCTATCAGTTTAATCTTTTTTGCCTTTGACGTGCGAAAATTCATATTCCAATTGTCAGTTGAGAAATTTCACAACCTTTCTTGGGTACAGTGTAGACGAGGAGCACACATGGGAAACGCTTTGATGTTTTTATTTATTACAGATTTTTAGTATATTTAGTTACGATTTCGTCGTAAATCCGCGCTGCTGAAATTCTTTTCTTGGTGTGTAATGTTTGGTCTGATTGAGACATCACTGACTTTTGCTCAAGCCATGAATGCTTGATGTCATTTCCGTCGTACCATAATACACTCTCATGGTGATTTCCCCCAGCTTTGGAAAGACAATAACAAAATCATATAAATCTGAATATCTGAGATTGATGACCATGAACATTGATTCTGCCCGCGCAATAAGCTTGAGTAGACATTTATTAAAATACTTAATATCCTTGAGAGAGTTTTTGTGTCAAAAGACACCATTTAAATTAATTCATCTCTGTACCTCACACATTTTGATGACAGACGGCAATGCAAATAACCCCGTAGAGCTTCAGGCCATCTGAATCTGTGAAGACAAACACACACGACAGAAATTATCGAACACGTAGGCTATACACCAGCTTTTGAAACCAGCGCTTCTTTTCTCATAGAATAGCATCCTACAGAATCACGTGGCTGCAAGTGGACAGTTTTGTGGGAAGAAGCCGTTCATCACCTTTTTGCGTGCAAACATTTCTTACATTTCGTAGTAATTAACCTCGAGATGTCCAAGCCTTAGAGAAACGTCTGCCCACACCTATGAATAATGTTTTGTCATTCCGTTCAGCCACATAGCCCCTTAAAAGAATTCCTGTATTACCAACATTCAGTCACGGTCTGAAAGTTGCATCTTGGTGTTTATTAGTTTGTTTTGGAAATGAAATTCTGTTGAACCATCTTCCAAACACGTTTCCTAAAGTATATTTGGCAAGGGCTTTTCAAACAAGACCAGCGGCTGAAGGTCCCAATTACGGAATACTGTAAAATTCGCCCGGTTTCGTACACCAGAACCATGCTATTTTAGGATTCTTTCCACTCTCACTATAGTAGCCACCTATGTTTCTTCGCTTAAGTATGTTGCCAAACAGCTACCTACGATATGCTCAAACTAACCACATATAAATTATCCTTAAATTTTTGTAATGCCGCGGAATTCGGTCGCTTGATTTAACCCAAAGGGTTATTGTAAGCCCTTCTTCCGATTTGATGCTGTCGTTGAAGCATTTTTCAAGTTATCTCACACATAAGAAAAGCATTTGTGTTAAGCAAACCTCCAAATTAATACGTGTGATGGGTGCAGTCCCTCTTGGCAGCAAATGATTTCAGTTACTTTAGTTTTGACAGGGCACCCAAAATTTTAGTCACATTATTAATCACAATTTGCTATCATTCTGCCTACCGAGGACGTCGTCCTAATAATTCAACATTGATTTCTTACCAGTTAGAGCATTAGCCACTCTTCTGTGGGTCTCTCTTAATGATGGCGGTTTAGTAATTCCTTGATGTTTCGCCATATTGGCAAACTGGCAACATTCTTGTGCAGGCAATTTTACACACTCTCGGGCACTGGTCAACAGATGTTCAGATGTCGATGCTGACATTCTCTATATTACGTCAGGGCATCATACTACTTCGATTGAGCTCACTAAATCTAAAGTAACGCTGCGAATTTTTCTATCGGCATAAAGCTCGAGCGTTTTGTTTTGGTAGGTGACAATCAAATACTGCTTTTGTTTGCTTGTTACAGGGGAAGTATTTAAATATTGGCCTAGCTGCACTCCGTTAAGTCGCAAAAACCTTAACAATTGTTGTTTTTTAAGCAACTATTTGGATTTTTGGCAAATAAAGGCAACACCAACTAACTGCTCATGGCACCGTTGTTTGAAGTTGTGTGCCCAGCCAAGAGTTGAGGCACAGTTAACAAAAACGGCTCCTGTGACACAGTACCACGTTTACTTAGAATTGGCAGAGAAAAGAAAGCCTGGGAGGATAAAGGTTTCCTTTAAATGTAGTACTGTGGTAAAATGCGTGTTTGGGAAAAAGCAAGTTAACCAGTTCAGTCACTCGTGGTGGAATTCGCTAGGGTCTAAGCTTCTAAACGAGATACGGTTGACTTCAAAGTAGGTGAAGTCTCCTGAGTTGTCCAATTTTGATAATTTTTAACGAAGGTGACGCACTGTTTACTCTTCACCTTGGATTGGCTTCATTTGCACAACTAAACTTCCAATGAGAATTGTAGCTAAGAAAGAAGTCGCCTCAAATCCACCATTGATGGAGAGGTGAATGTGCATTAAATCTGCGGAACTCCCCCGTTGTTTAGTCTGAATTCCACTTAAAATGTTGTATCCATTGACGTGGCATTCAATCTACGTTCGATATTCTTTCAGTCTACCGTGATATATTGATGCACCACTGTGTGCTATCATCTGTTGTAATTGAGATCTTTGTACTTGATGACACATTCATGGATGAGGCATATAGGACCGTTCAACAAATTTGCACATTTAAAGAGTTTTTCGTTCAGGGGCTACTCCTATTCCAACTGGTGGCTGTCACAGTGGGCTGCACACTATTTGGATGAGTTCTCCATATCCTTGGCATCAAATAGATTATGGAATGCGTTATCCGCCGAGTCCTACGTAATAAACCTTGTTGCTTGGTCTGGTCCACACAGTCCTCTAATAGGTTGGCGACCACCGTTCAAATAGATGGTGAAAGCTAATTCACTATGCTTTGTTTTCTTGTCCAGTCGTTTATCCCTCTGACACTAAAATGCTGCTGTTATGTAAAAACAGGCTTCTCATGTTGCGACTGGAATAAGCTGATAGTTCAGCGTTTTGATTTTTTACCGTTTGCTATATCACTCACTCAGCATCAGAAAGTGTTTAACAAGAAAAGACACCCGTGTAAATGGCTTTTTGAAATTCGGATTTGAATTCAAAATGCTCAGGCACCAACCGGTCACTCGGTAGAGCTGACAAAATCAGCATTTGCAGGCAGTATTCTATGAGTTATACCATGTTACGCATTAATTTGTTGCAATGCTTTCTCAGAAAGACATGATGAGTTAAATTATCACCTTAGCTCTAAGCGGTGCCGGGAGCCAATTGGCTGATGCATGCCAAGGCAATGGAAATTGCACCAAAAGTTGACAAACAGTACCAGGAAGAAAAAATCCTCGTTTTCTGACAAATTCTTCTTCATCTGTAATTGCTGTCTGTAAAACGTCAGCTGTTTGTGTTCGGATCCCCTTGTCCAAAGACAAACACTGATCACAAGAAAATAGAACTGGAACTCCATAAAATGATCAACACAAGCCATGTGGATGGCGAAACTTCAGCGTGTGATAACCTCCTCATCGTTACAGTTTGCGTCGCAGTTGCATATCCAACGGGAAATGGCTGACCGGTAATTTCAGAGATGCCGCGGTATATCCATGAATGCCGGAACAACCAGAAAGCAAACTTGCGGCCGAGTCCGTTTCGAAAAGTGTTAAAACATTGAGTAACATGAGGTGTACTATATTTTTAAATTCAAAACACAGCTAAGAGCAATGGCATGTTGTTATTTGACGTTTCGGCTTATATCGGAAACCCTTATCCGAGGATATTCGCAATCCTTGAAAAAAGTTGCCGATGGAAACAGAATTATCGAGCTGCAACATTTTATTGCCGCTAGCTGTGCTTTGGTTTTAACAATTCCATATAGGCCGACCAAGCACTTTCGCACCCTATATTCTTGATGCAATAACAAAGTCGACTGATTTTGCCGGAGCAGCAAACGGGGAACAAGTTTACGGCTGAAATCTTAGTTGGTCCTGTTTATTATTATGCAACGTTGCATCTAGCGATTTTTACAGCGCGATATTGAAAAAAATTACCACCTATAGTGTCAGCTGGATATTTTGTTTGAGGTGTTTTTGTTCGAGGGCAATGAATAATAGTATCATGTGGATACCTTGTAAATATGACATTAGGTAATGTGGTGAAATATTGGTAGCTCGGGTGAGTTTATTGGTTGTTGATCAGATGGCTGTTGATCTGTTCGGTGTAAATTGTTTAGACAAACATCGTAACTGATGATACATTTGGAAAAAACTATTGATTCTATTGATTTGCATACAGCTGCACGCTCGGGCACAATGCAAACACTATCTCTCTGTCACATATTTTTCACGTCTTTTTCAGTAGAACGCCTTCCGGTGAATTCTCTGTGCCCGCATGTGTTGGTTAATATACGCACTGTCCCGAAAAATAATAGTATTTTGCTTTGTTAGACAGGGGACATATTCCGGGGAGGTAAACTGTAACGTCTGTCGCTGAGGTAGTTGTGCAATCGTCAAGTTATGGAGGAATATCATTCCTGTTCCAGAGAACACCTGTAGGAAGGCAGAAATAATCATATTTCAAACTTAGGTTTGTTTCGTTTTGCTGAGGTTGCCCAACTCCGTTGTTGACAGTTACAACCAGCAGCACATTTAGTGCAGGTACAATACAGGTAATGCGTAGGGACTTCTTTAGAACTAAGAGATTTTTTCTTTGGCCACAGTCATCATTTTCCAGGAAAATTGCGCCAGGTAGCACTGTCAGGAAATTCCACCCGAAAAATGCTCGTTGGTCTTCTGAAAACTCCACCTGAGCTACTCTCAGCCCAAATTCAGTCTTCTTTATGTCCATAATTTCCATACACAAACCACCATGGGTGTTAAATTAGGTGAACACTGTGTGCCCAGATGCCCATTCATCAAAGCAGGTGGATGGATTCTAAGTTTCTTGTGAATGGAAAAATATGCTTTCATACGATCTAAATTCTGTTAGCAGAGAGGGCATAATCATCATCACCGTCAACAGCATAGCGTCAATTTTCAACGCCGATGCTTTACTGTAGTCCGACCATAATGTATTTGAAAGGTTTTTGTGAGAAGAATAAAGTGGACGTATTAGGGACGCAGTACTAGCTTACTAAAAATTCTTAAGTACCTACACCTATAGAAACCCATTCAGGCAATCAGGATATATAGTGACAGCAAGAACGTCAATGATATCGGTTGTCAGCCATATTTTACAGCTTCCTAAACCATGCGTGGATATAGCGCGGTTCTCATCCTGAAAAACGAGTAGCATCGGCAGCACCCAGATGCTTCGTACTCTCTGTCGTACTCATTCTCCAGGTCGACGTTTGGCGATCCCTCTGGTTTTTTCACGGATTCACGGACTGCTACACAGGATCGAGGCTTTTGTCCAAGTCGCTTTTGTTCTTCTCGGTCAGTGGTTGTCATTCACCTCAAAGGCACAAGTGAAAAAGGGTGTAGCACTGCTCTTTATGTTCTCAGCGCGGGGGCAGTATGCTTGCCAGCGCCAGGATTCGCATAAATAGATGTCTAATAGTGCTTCAAACTGGGTTCTAGAAGGAGCGTGGACAACCGTCGGAGGAAGATCATTCCACGCACCTACTACCCGAAATGAGAAAAGGTTTTGTATCATGAATGTGCGTGCTCTGAGCTTGAAAATTTTCTTACTATGTACCCGCCCTGTGTTATCTGGGTCAACGGTAAAAAAAACTGTTTGACAAGCTTTATTCAAACAGGGCATAAGCAAGAATTAGGTCCCCTCGGAGGCGACCGTACTCCAGGGGAAAGAGATCAAGCATCGCGAGACGCGTTTCGTAGTCCACGGATTTGAGGGCGGCAACCATTCTCGTGGCGGCTGGCTGGACACGCTCAATTAGGGTGACGTTTTTCGTGCGTCTTGAGTAGACAACTTGGTTGGCGTATTCCAGGAGCGGTCTGACGTAAGCTCCATAGAGTATATGGAAGTCCATGAGGATCATACGGGGGAAGGTGTGTCGGATCAGCGTAAAATGGCGAATGCCTTTTGGGCCTATTTCTCATGGTGCAGTGAGAAGGACAAGTTTGAGGAGGCCCAGATGCCCAAATCCTTTTTGGCATCTATACTCAGGGTGTTTTCCGTTCCTTTCTTACCATGCTAAACAAACGCATTCGTTGAGTCTCCTCCAAACGACATATGGACGCACTTTTCGTCACTCAGAGGAAGGTGCCAGTCCAACGACCACTGCTTGGCAGTGTCTACATCCATTCGGAGGGCACTGGCACTGGAACGCCAGGTTTTCAAGTCGTAAGGAAAAAATGGGCATGGAGATGCTAGGACAGCTGGGAGGTCGTTCATGTAGATCGGAAACAGCACTGGTCCCAGGACGGAGCCTGGAGGAAATTCAATGAAGACCGGCGCTGGAGGAGAGTAGGTCGAGCCTATTCGCACTCGGAATAATCTGTCTGATAGGAACGCCTTGATCCAGCAAAGAATATTCCGTTGAATCCCGTAACACTCGAGTTTGTGGAGTAGCGGGACGTGTGGGACCCTATCAAATGCTTTTGAGAAGTCAAAAAATATGGCATCCGACATGAGTCCTTCGTCCTTGGCTTGGGTTGAGCTGCCCATAAGCATGAGCATTTTTGTCACGAAAGACCGGTTTGGGTGAAGTCCGTGTTGAGCTGGAGATATTACGTTGGTGGATGTAAGGCGATCCAGGATAGATCGCTTCCGAATGCGTTCCGTCGCCTTGCACGGCACGCTATTGAGGCTCATAGGCCTATAGCTGCCAGGCAGTTTTGCAGATTGGCGTGACAATCGCTCCCTTCCAAGCAGAGGGAAGGCGGCCTTCGTCAAACGACTGGCGAGACACCAGGTGTAGATGATTTTCCGATGTGGAGGAGATTTCTTTGATGATCCTTGGATGGACTTCTTCGGGCCCCAACGCGCAGAATGGGTTGATCTGGTGCAACAGTTGACAAATGTCCTCAACGTGAAGACACGTCAGTTAGAGGCTGTTCTTAGTTCCGCCTTGAAAAGAGTGGATGTGACGAAGACGCTGGGGCTGAGTATAGACACGCATAGTGTTCTCTGTAAACCTCAGATACCACTGTTGGGTCATTCCAGGATGGTGGCTTGTTTTGGTATGTTCCGTTGCCGGATTTCCGATTTACAGCGGTTCCGCATTTTACGAAACGCCCTGTAGTCAAGTTTTCGAAAAAGAGTTGGGACCTTTTTTCCAGAAGTCGCCGAATCCTTTTGGAGGCCTGCGGTACATCCGAGTGCGTGCCGGTTTTTTTGGAATGAACGTCGCGTCAGCCTTGTGGACTTTCTGGACAATGGTCCTATATAGTTCTTCCACCGGAGCTGGTCTCAGTGTGACTTGCTCAAGGAAGATGCTCATTCCTGAGAAGTCTGCACGGTAGAAGTCTCGAAACCACGTTTGAGGTTCGGGATTTCTGGTCCAATAGCAGATGAAATCAAAGGTCAGCACATAGTGGTTGCTATGTCCCAGTGGAGCGTTAATTGTTACCTAATCAACGAAGTGTCTTTCGTTGGTGTTGACCAAATCCAGGAGGGATGGTTGTTTGCCTGCGCGGTATCCGGTGGGTGCAACGACATGTTGTGTCCAAGCGCTCTTTTGAACGACTTCAAACAGCGCCGCTGCAAAAAGTCCGCCCGATTCCACGCGCTGGTTCTCCCACTACGAATTCGGAACAGAATATAGCGCTCTCTTTGGCAAACAATGGTAAGGCATGCACAACACATGTGCTAATCAACGCAGTTTCTGGTGCGGTGCACACCGTTTAATAAACCTTCCCGTCACACCAACGACAACTCTCCGTACAACTGCCTCGTTATGGATTGTCTGACACCAACTCACACTAGCAATCCTCCTGAGAAAATAATTCTCGAACACCTAAAAAGGTTTCATTTCTGTTGCTAGAAAAGGCCAAGTGACGCAGCCATACGACAAAACAACTTGCAATTTAGCTTGGTATACACATCCCGTGAGATTCAGGAATATACTCTTCGACGGCGAATAAGCTAAGTCGGCTGAGCCACGCAGATTCGTGGATTGACCTCATATGTCACACCACAGTTAGAACTAATAAAATTCCACGATGCACAAAAGGCTCCACAACTTCAAGTACCTCCCAGTTCCTAATTCATCAAATGCACGTTCATGAGCATTACCTTACAGTTCGTGGGTATAAAATGAATAAAGATGTTGAGATGACTTTAATGGATTCATCCAATATACCTGTGGCTTATCATCTTCAAATTGCAGAACGATATCTTTTAGTTATTTAAGAGTGATAAGCACTTGCTAGGGTTTCTGGGACCTTCCACCGTTTTCGCCATTTTAACACTGACCACAAAATTAGTGAGCACCACTGCCGGATACGACTTTATGTGCAAAAGCTTTCGAAAAGATCTCCGCATATTGTCTAACGTCTCAGAGTCTGAGAATACAAATAACGTATTATGTTCACAAATGACATCCCTTGGTGGGAAAGCATGTCCAGTTTTATAGGCCGGTCAACCGAGACGAATGCGGTTGAATAATTCCTAGGACGTAAATGGTTCCATGTTCACCGACCGGGGTTCTGCGTCATTATTCATTACACAATTTTTAGTCCTAGTTGAGACGGTAGCAGCACTGCATTATTCCAATAACGAACTATTTCAGATACTTTAAGGAGTATAATAGCTATGTTGGGTAAATTGACCAAGTTGTTGGTAGTTACTGAGCGTAACCATGACCAAAGCACTCTCTGAAGCGTTGCTCTGTTGGCTGAGAGAACCAGCCGACCGCCTCCTGTTTAACACTTTGAATGAGATAGCGGCCAATAAAAACTAGTTGAAGAAAGGTTGTCTAATTTGTTGTCAATCAACTCCCCGGCTCACGTTCGCGGTACCTAGAGTACAGTTTCGCAGAAGTATTTGCAACAAAAAACATACAAAGCCTATGTATAATGAACACTGTATACAATCAAAGTTTGCAGACTTTCCCGCTTTAGGTGAAAAGGTCATAACGTTTTTAGGGGAAAATGTTTAGTTTAGGCCAAGCTGTTATGAAGTTCCAAAATAAAAACATTCGTGTAATTTATGACATGAAAAAAATGACCAATATTTTCGCGTACAACCTTGGCGCACTTTGTCGTTTCAAACTACCCAGAAATAGAAAAACAGAACGGTTTTTCAAAACCTTTGAAATATTTGAGTGAATCAAACAGGAATTTCAAAAAGTAAAGGTTTTTAATCACTTTAATAACTTTGGGGCTAAAGTTCCGAGGCTTTATTGCCAAGAGAGGCTGGAAATCAACGCGGCACCTACACAAAGCCAGCACGCAAGGTCACTGAACTCCCTACAACCTCAGGTTAGGCTTTTAGCTGGAGTCTTGAGGGAAAAATTAGTAAACAGGGACTTTTCGAAATTTTTAGATCTTCCGTGTGTCTGAGGTAATTGCGGTTTCGTTCCAGCAAGCGAAATATTGATGCCTTCGGGCCAGTATATGGTAAAGTATTGCTCGCTCACCACGCAAGGCGAAATTCCCCGAGTCGTTTATTCAGTCACAAATGTTGCTACCCGCTGAATTTTATGCGGCTGATCTTGGAATACGTTCCAGCAGGCGGTTGAAGTGATCAAAAATGCCCCAAAACAGGGTTTCTTCACTATGACATTACTTGCTATCACCTCATCTCTCAACGTATTCGTCAAGCGCTTTGCGTACTTGCTGGTTTGGGCATAAAAATTGAGCGCCGCGTCCTGTTTGTCAGGCTATAGTCGATGAAACACATGAACACCTGAATACATAAATGCTTGACTTGAGCAGAGAATCGCCAGTTAGCCCTTGTGCGATGATAGTAGACTGATACTTTCATCTTGGTCTGTGGATGTTTACTGTGTTGGGGTAGACCATCCTACTGCAGCGCTGACTTCTGAAGAAAGGTGTTTAAAAACCATTCATTTCTAGAACACTTACTGAGCTGGTGATTTCATTGTCAGACGAAATTTTGCGTCCGCGTTATTAGCAATCCTTTGATAGCCTAAGCAGCCAAATATTTCAGAAGGTTCGCAGACGTGTAGTGAGGGTAAATTGTAAGTTGAGTTGGTGCTATTTTTAACCTGAAGGCGCTTATACACATCGCTATTTCTATGGAGAGTCAGGACAGCTTTTGAGGCCTTAATGCTGCGGGTTTCGTACATATAATGAAGCACAGCACTTGCTAAATATAAATGTTCTTACAAAAACGGAGCGGTACTTCGGCTGACGATATATGCTAAAAGCATTTGCGTGATTGTGAAGTATTTAGAATGGCTGCGGACCCATCAGTTCAGACTACATTTTGCGGGTAGGAAAATCCGAGGAACACATATCCTGGGAAATTAAATGAGCATAGGGACAACTGTACTGTGCTAAGCCGGCGTTTCTTTGTGTAATTGCTATTGTTATTTAATATTTAGATACCGGTCCATTTCCTGTCACTGTGTACGGTATATTTTTCCATGTATAATTACGCTCAGTAGGACGGACCGCACGTTATAACACATTGTGATCAGGAAGCCAGGTGGTAAATATATGAGCAAGACAGCATATAGATCTAACTTCTAGGTAATTCAATCCCCAACAACCAAAGAATATACGGTTGTTCGGTGATCGCTGGTATACTATCCCACAACTTTGCCCCTTCAGCAGGATCACATTAAGTGGCTTCAACACCTATATGTCTATTGCGTACCATGTAGGCTTCGTTATTCTGTCCTGAACTAAAAATCGGTAAGCACTGCGAAATAATTTTGCTGACGTTTCACGTGACATAGCAACACATGAACAAACCTTTTACTAGGTCACTTGATGGGTCCATTGTGACAAGGGTCTTTTGAAGAAGGTCGCAACTTGCTTATTGGGCATTAGGTATTCAGGCTGTCAGCTTCGTGTTACCAATGGAAACACTCAGTTATACAGCTAATAAGCCCATAAAGTTGCTCCTCATCATAAACAGTGGTCAGAATACGGGGAGGGTTTTTTCCAGAAGTAGAAATGAGCAACGTATTTTACAAAAATTGCGACAGTTGGGCAAGGCTATAATCTTATTTTTATTTTTATTTATATTAAAAAATCAACTCTGCTTTTACAGTAATGAACGGTTGTCTCCCTGCGTATGTTTTACCGATCCAATAAAATAAATGCGGCTTTACCCATGCGGCTTTTACCACGGAGTTTCTTAGGCGTCAAACAGAATAAACAGTCACCAAGTACGTATCTGACTCAAAAATAAAGACCGACTGCGTGAGTTAAAGGTGCCCAAAAATTAGCTAATTTATTAATCAAAATTAGAATATATTTGGTGCACCCTTGTATGTGGTCGGGTTAAATGTCTTAGGCCAACTTACACGCACTCAAAAAATTATCCGGAAAAGCTGGGTTTAACTTACTGCCAAGACCACCAATAACAATCAAACAAATCATTCGATGACGACGTTCAAGACTTCTTTTTGCGCTACACCGGCACAAACAGCGGTTGTCAATATAATAATTACGGTTAAGATGAGTAAGTCCTCAATTATCGAAAGCATAGTTCCCAAAAATTTTTCATCACTTTCTGTAGCCCCGCAAAGCATGATGCAGAGGCAGAAGCTGAAAGCCGGGGCGCACAGCGATGCTATGGTAGAGGTTTCATCACGAAATCGCGGATCGTTTAGCAAAGGTCAGGAGTGATCAAGACGAATGTGCTTTTAGCTTTCTTGAGCAGGGATTCTCACTCGTTATACATGCACAACACAAATCAGCGTGACAAATTACCTCATTCTGGACGAAAAATGATGCAACCGTGTTTAGTAAAAGTGTAACATTGTGGTTTGCTGAGTTAGTCCTTGTTTGAAATCTAAAAAAGGGGTTAATTACGCCCAGTCATAGATGAACCCAATAGATATTATTTAGTAAGTTGACAAGTATTTGTAACCGTATAACGCTGTTTTCTGTATTGTTCAGCCTCTGGGTTGTTGATTAGTTGGAACAGATAAGAGGTAAAATATTGGTCGACTAGCAAACAGCTTATCAGGCAGGTGCACGACAAGCACATATAAAGTCTCTGGGTTATATAGCGGGATCTAATGAGTCTTTCATTAAAAAGTGCCCTCTGGAACTAGAGAACACCCCTAATCTGATGAGTTGCTTTTCTACATAAACCGAGTAAATACCCCTATTAGCCACTAGGGTTATTTTGTTTTAATAAACCTGCTTTCCTTACTTGAGAAAGGGATTTATATTCAAATTGTGTGGATATTTGCTTCCTCTTTATGCAGGTGATATTATACACCAAAGCACGAGGTGGAATCTGAAAGTTGCTTGATAATAAGGTGTGCAGATTGTATAATAATAACGTGTGCTACCTAATATCCGTGCGCCTTTAAGCATGATTCCTGCAGTTAACATCGGAGATATTACACAATCAGCATTGCTTTAACTGCTGAGAGACTTGAAAGCACCACCGAACAGTACCGGAGGAGGTATAGTAATACTGAGTGCCATAATTTTCGCCGAAACAAACTGCCGCTTACATTTTCTCGAATAACCCCGTTACTTCTATTTTGAAACGAAACCAGACGGAGGAAGTCTTACTGGAGCTTGGGAACCCCGGAGAGAAACATGCAATGTATGGCCGCATAGACCTTAAGTGTACTAAACCGCAAGCAACTGTGGCCACCCATCTACTGTTTTAGCTCCCTGCGCTCCGTAAGTACAATACTTGAGGGAACAGATTACTTTATTCCATCAATAGAATTAGTAGCAAAGCAGCCGTTTATAGAAAGCACTGTTTGCATGTCCCCACAAGGTAATGGCAATAAACCTGCATCAAAATATCTTCCTGAAACTTTCCGACCTTTCACATTAGCCTTCGCACACAGGCTGGAGCCAACCAAATGATGATTTCATGCTAAATTCTGGGTAGACGCAAAATAAGGATCTTCCGCCGTGTTTATCAGATGATCTACTCCCGAATCTCACACAGTTTAGCGATACTTACTGGCAAATGTAATTTACACAGCACACTTTCTTCAAAGCCTTATCTGCTTTTAAGACCGGTATATACATCGTCAAATTGACCCACATCACTGACTCCTTATGCCAAACGCCAAATACCATCTACTCCATCACAATTAGGACTAGTTCACGCTGCACAACGTGGCGGCTTCGAATAATAACTGTATAAATAGTTAGCGCGACACTCAAATCATCTTGACTAACATCAGTTTGCATTTTTTCTTGCTAGTTCAGACGATTTCATGCAAGAAAAATGAATTCGCCGAGTTTTGAACAGTGTTGATCAAACACAGAGCAAATATAAGAGTGTTTTTGGCAACTTTTTTCCTACTTTTTTACATTTTCTTCAGAAACAGGCTGCCTGAGTGCCCTTTTAGGAAGGGCAGGCTATATGTTTTTTGTGGCATTATATACGTCTGTGATTCGGCTGTCACAAAGTACGGTACCGGTTACCACCGAAAACCAGGGTGACAATTATCTACATCTATGAACATGAATGTAAAAGTATTAACTGGGGATTACCCAACTTCTAATTCAGCAGTGGTACCCACCATGTTATTTCTATTAGAACCCCCTGGGGTTTGCCAAGCGGCTAAGCTGTTTTTTTCTTATTTTCGCACACCCACGGTTCATCTTTTGGTCTGTGTTGAACTGCAGTACGTGGCTTATGTGTCTACATGAGAGTAAACAGAAAATATATCGCTTAATATCCTACTTGAGGGTTAGAGATTTATCGCGCATTATGTACCATTTGCGATTACTGTTTTCACAAGTCTTTGTTACGTGGGATAGATATAATGTGACGGGAGACGATGTAAACATCCTGCCTGCAGATAGTTTGTCTGCCTGATCACGAATACAGGTACTGCTGCATTTGACTTTAAACCGTAAAGTTCGGGAAGTGCATTTTCTGAGCCACACATTTGCACAATGCGTTTAAAAATATCAGCTGACCTGCGAGTACGGAAACCTCGAAGTACGGGGGCGGCTGTTCAACTCTCTTTAGAGTTTTCACCGATGGGTGGGTAGAAGCTTTTCTCTAGTAATTACTACGTCAATATCGTCTAATTTACAATGTTGCCTTCAAGTTTAAGTTCACCAAGCTTATTTTGATTGAGGTTGTGAAGACTGCGAGAATGTCCTATAACCAGCCTCACAGAAAACTACATCCCAGTTTCCCCGTGACTAACGGTTGAAGAGTAAGGGGAAAATTCTTATTTAGAGGATACAAGGTGCTTTCTGTTGAAACATAAGGAACATACCCGCCACGCCACGATGATCAGAGAGAAGTTTAGGGCAGCCATCATGTATACGTGTTTTTTCCTCAATTTAGGGTTCCTATACTCCCATGATAAAGTTAAAATTTTTACTTCTTGCGGAGATTTCGTCCTGTAAGTGAAGCCAATCTATGCTGAAAAGCCGAGAAGCACTGTACAGCTGTTTCATCCTTATTGGGAATCATCAGCAGTGCGCATCTCACGAGTTAATCACACAGCTGGTCAGCCGCTCGTGGCCGAATGGTTAAGTGTTCAAACTACTGGCCAGGAGGTCGCGGGTTCGAGACTCTCCGGAGTTTCGTGAGATGCGCACTGCTGATCATTCCCAATAAGGATGAAACAGCTGTACAGTGCTTCTAGGCTGTTCAGCAGAGATTGGCCTCATTTACAGGACGAAATCCCACACAAAATATCCCAAATCTCCTCACACTACCCACAATATATAAGTAGCTTTTTTACTTCTTCTTAATCATTAACTTTGCTACCCTGAATCGTAAAAGCCATATTGATTGGGTAAAATGTCATTGTGCTAAGAGGTCCACGTGCAGCTGCCGGTAAATTTGCATAGTATAACCTGAACTTATGCAACCATGTACATGTTCTAGCTCAGTGCAAGAAAACTCGGAAACTTTATCTTAAGGCCAGCGAGAGCATACAATGAAGAATAGGAATGATATTCATAAGACATCCAAACTCACTGTCCTACTCATTCAGTAACACCCAGTTTACCGACCTGCGGCTAAAACGTTGCATCCGCCTAATACAAATCCTCCTTGCAGTCAAAATAACAGCTTAATCCACTTTGCACTCGATCTATTTTTAGGTAGTATGCACTAATTTAATTTAATATTGTGCTACTTCTTCGGAGAGTTAGCAAACGCCCAGGTACCCTCAATAGCGAGGAACGATATTTCGTCAGGATTGAAATCTTGCTGCATCTGGGACTATTCGCAGAATGATAAGATGCAAGCGCGGTCATTTTAATTAAAGCGTCAAACATAGTGAACGGAGATCAACACTGGATCCGATATCTGCTTAAGAGTTAATTCAGAATACAATGGCATAGTTGCAGTGATCTGACGAAATTCAAGCGAATTAAACCCCCTGACAAATGCAACGAAGTACTGATACATTTGAAGGGTTGCCTTGTTCACTTCTACTGCGGCCGAGGCTAATATGTGTCGACCTAGATATCAGCTCATAGTTTTGAGTTATGTTTGAGTGAGGTTTCTCAGGCCTTACAGTTCTTCGTGCCTGGTCGGCTTCATTGGGTACCAGTTTGAGCACCTGAACTGGAAGTGTGTTAGACAGTCATTTCAGTCGTTTGTGTTATGGACGATAATTATGCATTCAGTCTGGTTTAGCGACTGATCAAATAATTATTTTTGTAAGTAACTCATTGTGAACAGTTCTTAATTTAACAAAGCCTTTACTGGATTCGACTAGCGTTTTAGGCTGACGCCCCTCCATCTGATGTGGATGTTACAAACTAAAGATGTAGTCTTGTACAGTTGGCATGTCACCAACTATTACTTGAGGTTGCCTTATGAGATTTTCTGCACCGCAGATCTTATTTAATAATTAGTAAACATACAAATGCTGAAGGTTTTGGAAGCTGAAGTTCAGGTGAGCTATTATTGACATTCACGAAACGTTGATGTGCCCCAATGACCAGGAGCGTTCGGCGGATTATAACTTAGGTTCTGCCACTGCTTTACCGACTGGAGTTGGAAATTCCGACATTCCAGACAAAGTGCGAAAAACCTTGACAGCCAACAGCTACGAAACAATGCACCGGAGAAAAATCTGGAAATTGTCCACCTCATCGGTAACAAAGCTGGTGCAGTTTTGTAGCAAAAATCTACAGCGGGAAGGGCGCCTTTAATTTACCTTTCAACATTTTCACCAAAATTCGTCCGTATTTGTTTTTTCCTCACTGGCGTATGCTCGGCTGATAAGCAATCTTCATTAGAATGACCAGCCTAACTTGGGGCAGAATACAAGAGCGAGATACCTTCCAAAGCTTGCAAGACTCCCTGACAGAAAAGCGATAATTCATCCACCCATAATCCTTGTTCCTCATAATGTTTTTGGTTCTTCGTTGCCACAAATTATAATGACATTTGATTGCATGTGTTCCATGCAAACAATTAGAAGCAGTAATTTGATCTTATCGGCGCTCATTGAATTTTTCCACTAACGCTGTCTACCTAGGTGAATTGAGAAAGTTTGAATTTGCACTGTGAACTGGTTTTCCAAGGTCCGGGATATTAAAGCCGCTATAATGAGCATAATAAATGCATTTTCACTAACTGTCATAAGAATAGAGAGCAGTGGTCAACCCCAGAAAGCAAAGTTGTGAAAAGTCGATTTTGTAAGTGTATTTCCGTGTATTTCATCACGTAAGCGCATTGCGTTCTGGAAAAATCTCGCAATTTTCTGAAATAAGAGTTTGTAAAAGTCACGGAATATATTTTCGTCATCGTTACAGAGTACCTTTCTGTGCATTGTATAATAATTCCACATATTATTAAAGATGGCTATAGATAGTATTGCAGTCAGCCCTCTGGGCACATGTGTACTGAGGCCTTTTAAAAACTTGCGGTGTAAAAAAACGCACAATGTTCTTTTGGCCTTTCCGGAAATGTGGAAATACTTGAGGTTAGTGTAGCTACATTCTTCAGTAACTATTTTATAGTGTATTGTATTTCAGACCCTCATACTTCCTGAGCTTCGTTAGCCGTGTAGCGCAGCTGTTGCCGTCTGTGCTGCGTATACAAACAAATCCAATATAATACACGGTTTTTGAAATAAGGACACTTCCCTATTCTAACAGAGCCAGACTGAGCTGAAAAAGGAAATACTGCACTCAAAAGGTAGAAAACAGTATTCCCGACCTACAACTGACGTAGGCCGGTAGTAAGCTACTAAAGTCTTAAAATGCAACAGCAACCAAGTATTAAGCGTTTTACTCACGTAACATACAAATCACCCTGAAAGTTTCTCAGCGTGCTCATATGAATTTACATGCCTAGTTCGTCAACCAATCCTAAAAAATGTTGCCTAGAGGAAGTATCGATGAAAGTTTCACTTAATTAGAAGCTAATAGCCCATCAGTGAAGAGGTAGTCTGCAAGGAGATAAAATCATCTAACCAAATTCCAGATGCCTATTGCGCACCCAAGATATACGAGCGAGGAAACCTTGTTTTAATCTCGACACCTGTTTTTAATTGTTCTGACTCACTCGTAGAGTTATTGTAGCCTTTGGCGTTTACCTAAAGAATTATTCCATCATAAGAAAGAGTATATTTTCCACACGGTGATGAAAATATCTTTGAATGGAATTTTTAAAGTAGATTTGACGAAGCAGCAATGACCAGTATTTCTGAGTAATGCTTCACCAAGTCGAGAGGAAAAGACTTTTACCCCAAAACTAATTTGTTTAAAAAAAAATCAACACTTGCCTGTTCTTTCTACTCAAGTTGCAAGACGGAATCGTTGTTTTCCACCAATGACTCTCACACCTCTTGAAATTGTACAGCAATTAAAACTTGCGATAAACACTAGATTTCTATCGAAGTAGCTTTTTATAAAACCTGGCATAGTTAAGGAATTATTTGCAAATTTTCCTGAAAAAGAGTGGAATGCTGGTTTCAAGAGTAGTAAATTTACCATTTTCGGGAACTACGGGGTGTTTTACCAAGGGTTTTGTTAATATTTTATTGCTAAATGCTTTGGTTATTGGTGATAATTTTTCCGTAACCAGCAACAAATCGCACAATATCCACCATAATTTGAACCCACACTTCAATTTTTTAATAACATATTGCTACGGGTGTCCGATATACAATGATTTCATATGGAGAGGTAAAAATGGCACTGATACACTGATTGTTAAACGGTGAAACAGGAGTGAAGAACACAGTGTGCTAATTTTGTATTTACTGAACTGGATGACAAGTAGTGGTGTGCGTAAGGCATATTGGTTCAGCTAGTGTTTTGAGAATGAGGCTGGTAACGCAACTACAACAGAAAGCAACACTAGTTCCAATTTCTTTGTATCAAAAACATCAATAAATTCTGCAATTGTTTGTATATTTCAAGTAAATTTATCGCGAAATTAGCGGTGGATAAAGCCATTTTATAATGTTGTCAAAAAGAAACTAAACATACTTGAAGTTCACCGTTTCACAAAATTTCCTGGTGTTCTTATTGAAAATAACTACTGATATTTGCAAAGAATATACATGCAACTGTGGAAGGTCACATCCGTTAATGGACAGAAAATCTATGACAATCTTCCGATTATGTCCTGCGTGCATGACGAAACACGGTTTGAACATTCACCACCAGGCATGTTGTTCACGATTTGCCACAAGTTTTTACCAACTACTAGCCTTTAAGATAGCATTACACTCTGCGATGCCAGATGACGAAAAGCCATTAAACATACCGTAGGGTGTGTATCCTGCAAAAAATATATCGATCAAAGACTTTCGGTACAAATATATCAGTGAATCATCACGCAAAATATAAGTAACAATTCAAGCATTTCACCTAGAGTGCTTGTGCTAGGTTCGTCTTCATTGAGGCCTGAATGGAAAGAAGAAAATGGCAAACAGTACAGTTCAAGTGACTGAAAAACCGCTTATTTGAATCCATAAGGACTTGCAAATAAGAACGTTTATTATTCTTCAGATAAGAAATAAGTATATTATGTGATAAATGTATGCTGAATGAGGAACATCTCACAGGCATATATACCAACTTTGATACATTGAAAACGGTTAGACTTCCAAACTGACAGCAAACCACACACTACGTGCAAGCTTGACAATTTTAATGCAATCAAAAGTATAATGGTAATGAGCTCTCAATTCTAATAGACACTAGTAAGTTCGATCTGCCGAAATTGCTCAAAGAGATAGATGTCCAACTTGCAAGCGATACACAGGGTAACATAAAACCCTATTTCTCGTACAACCGAAGGTTTGGAAGGTACTGATTACAGATTAGCGTGTCGCATTCTAAACACTTTCACTTTAAAAGGACATTCCTTCAGAGGACATGACGTAAGAAAATTGGATGGATTTTGTTTTTGTGTTAACATGAGTTTTCTCGTGTACGTGAGCCTTATGGAATTCCTATAACAACAAGTGCTGTTTTGTGTGTGCTGTTTTCTCATGTGCTGTTTTCTCATTTTGGTGAATACAAAATAGCAGTCGTGCAAATTTAAAAGAGTTTCTCGCTAGGTAATAGGTAATGCGTTTCAGTTTTAATAAGGGTATCGCATGAGACTGCTGATACAGACACATATTTTCCGCAGTACTTTTATCCTCCAAAAGCAATTGGAATGCAATTCTGTTTGCTGCCCGTTTGGCAAATAAATGGAGAACTCATAAGTTGACATTAGCCATCAGCTTCATCAAATAATCTGTATTATTAGCGTGAACATGTGTGACTTTCTCCTGCTTTCGCATATAATACAAAAACATGAAACATAACGCAAAGGGTATATGTATTATGCAACGTTAAAAATATTTCTTATGGACGTCCTCAAAGAGCTTCTACCTTTACTTCTTCAGACGAATATGTGGAGAGCTTTACAGTGCTTACTTCCAGCGCTTGAGCTGCGCGCGGCAGTTCCAGCACCCAAGTGCAAACCTGAGGGTGGCGAATTCCGCAAGTTATATATTAAAACGACCGTACGTTGGAAAACAGAACGCTTTAATTTTAACCTGTTTTAAATGCAATTAATTTATACATAACACTAAAAGGCAAATTATTCATGCATTTCTGGTCCCCAGTGCATGACTGGAGAGAATTTCAGAACGCTAGCTATGTTAGAGACGACTTTGAGCCCTGAACTCTTGCTTTAGTTTCATGTTCATATATTCTTCGTCTGCACCAAAAAATCGAAGCTAATTTTAAGGGGCGCCGACGTCCAGAACCAGGGCTAAAAACGCATAATGTTTTGTTATCATTGCTTGAGAAAAAAGCCAAATCAGATAAGCATACTCGAAAAATACCGCCATTTGAAGACAAACAAGTTTACAGCATACAGTATTTATCGCGGGTTTGATAAAGCGCTGAATTACTACTGATGATTTTATGGCAACGTTTGTGTAAATGTGTATTTGATGATCCCGCGTACCATGAACTATTCCCAGCTATATTCAACAAGATACAACCTGAACAATAGAACTAGCATCAATCGAAAAAAGAATTTGTGGGCAAATCCAAGGTATGCGAAACCCAATTTTCAGTGGAACAAAAAAGGGGAGCTGAGTAAACGTCAAATATTAGTACCATGTGATATTCACACCCATAATAAACTAATTTGCTAGCTCAGTCTTGGTGGTAAATTATTTTCATTTTAGTGGTGCGTACAAAGGTTATTAACTGTGTAACTTAGCGTGAGCGAGCCGTTTTTTAAGCCAGAACCAAACTAAATAGATCAAAAAATGATACCTGAAACCCCTACTTTCCGACGACGTATTAAAAGCCGAAGTTGTACCGGTTTAAAATTGTGTAGGGCGTACGGGATTGCATGTTAGGAAGAGCTCGTGGGTTCAGAGTACGCTCAGATTTTGAGTAACCAATGAAAAGTTTCAGTCATAAATGTAGCAAAAGTGACTACTTATATTAAATTTAACACTTCGAGTAGGTTTGCAAGACACATTCTTACATATTCCGATGAATACGTTGGAATCATAGTTAACCCATAAAAGCTTCAGGCATCGTCCCGCTTGATCTCCCTCATGCAGTCTTTAAAGTGCACGACATAGAACGCAACTTCATTCTTTGACCCAATCTATGAAGATGAGTCAAAGTAGCTATACGTTGCCTTTATTTTGCAATTTACGGGACTAGTTCTCAAACGAATATGCAACACAGAATACATACACAAAGCGTATACGTCGTTGTTAGACAATTTTATATACTTGGATTACATAAACCTGCAGAAAGTCACACGTGAAACTGCTCAAGTGTTGATTTTATTTTTTTAGCTGGGCGTTGTTTTTCAAAATAATATGTTTCGCGTCCCGCCGTCATTATTTAGTTCACAGTAGCATTCACCGCGGTGGTTAGCCGGCAATAGAAAACTGATAACCAGCGATAAATTATATAAGCCTCCAATGTCTCATCGCCAACGAATTTGCATTTTATTTATTGGTCTCTGTGACCAGATAAGGAAACCAAATGAAAAACAGAAAAATCAAAATAAAGAATGCCAAATAAACCCCCGCTCCACAAAATGACAGTTTAAGATTGTCAACACGGAAATCACTGTCAGGGAATTTCATTAACTAAAACCCAGGTCACTTAATATTTGATTACCCTGCTGAATAGCCGGCCATTACATAATAGGACCAATGGTTTGTTAGTGTAATTCAGGGTTACACTAAAATTCATTATGTTTGATAGTTTGTTTTCCGGATATGTGTTGGTGAACCAGTATATCCGCAGTTGCTATGGCCGCTGCTATCATCTTGAATGTTGGAACTATCCTGCTTTTAGCTAAATTTTGCGTTAGAGTAAGTCTTACTCTAAATAAGTAATCAGGTGTGGTGAAAATATGTCCACAAAAGTTTGTGCACAACTAACGCAGTCACTGACCCGTGCTTGCATCTTGTATACCTGTTATAAAAATAACAATAAAATTCACCATTTACTACTTGGGATAACAGGATACTAATTGACGAACTCTAGTCAAATTGTTACTCTTTGAAATGCATTATAAATATGGATTTAACGTTGATCACACAATTCCTCTGACCAAATTCACGAAATAAGTTTAGGACAAATATGTGCAGGCTTCTGAAACGAGTGTATCACAAAATCCAAATGCGACTCCCAATATGAATGGATTTTTCTGACTATTTTGTACTCTTGTGTTCCTAACAAGAGGACCACGAAACCTTGTTTTGTTACTTGCATATATAGGGGTACCGACTGGCAAATTATGTAAATATTTAAGGCTTAAATGTAACGAGCCTGGATGCCGGACAGCAGCCACCTTTAAGAGAACCTCCTATTAGCTGGTTAAACATACACATTATTTCTACCAATTTTAAAGACTTTTGTGAGGTAACGCTTCCGAACCAAAGAGATCTGATACAAACCTATATTGCTTTCTAATATATTTGCTGCTTGCTGCGTGCACATTTTCAACGCGCAGACAAATCCTGTGTCTGATCTATTTTTTTGGAAAAATTACTTCATTGCACATGCATGTGAACATTATGGCTGGTGAAAGTTTGATAAGTGAGCAAACATTCTCCCTCGAATGAGCTTCGTATTTTAATTTACATGGTTCAGACATTCGTGACGTTTCCTGGCGCAGATTCGGGGCTAGTGACTGCGACAAACAGTTACTGCAATATAATTAAGGCGCAGCTTTATTTGCTGGTTATTATATAAGCTTGCGTTTGACAGTTACAAGCCGGATCTGGTAGCCCCTCTGAGGCCTGGTGGTAGGAATATAAGGAAGAAGGTTTATTCTGCAGAATTGTATTTGTACAGCTTACATTAAAGCCCACATTTTTGAAAGATCTTCATAGAACGCACGATTGAAAAATAGAAACAAAACACTCCACAACTCCGTCTGTCTGATGATTAAATTCCGAATGCAGCTGAAATTTATGCTACTTGTTTTAACTTTGTTTTCGACAAAATTTATTTAAAAGTTTTAGCTTTTCGTTAGGCTGTTAGATAATTTTTTATGAGCAGCTTTTTAACTGGCAACTACATGTCATGACCAAGATGACAATTATGAACAGGTTATTTATTATCGCTTGCATATTTTCCCCAGAATCCCTTAAGCCAGCTTCAGGTTTGTATTCCGATGCTTTTGCAGGTCTGTGACAATTGACCCTGATAGCGGATGATCACGCCCTCCTCCGTCGGCACTTAGGGTTTGGACAAATAAATGATAAGGGCAACTCATCTTTGTGAACTTCACTCCTGTTGGAAACACTGATATCACCTCTTCACTGGAGTTAATGTGGGATGATCAATACTCCTTTAGTTTGTTTATTAATGGCTAGACGATGGCTTACGTTAGAACGCCGGAACTAATACGGCTGCTCTCCGAATCTATTTTCCCATATCTTCCTCATTTCTGTAAAGCATCTCCATGGAGAACACAATACATGGAGCAAATTTACCAAGGTTGGTTATCTTGCTCCCAACACAGCGGAATCAGTTTTGCACAGGAGTATAGTTCGGGCACTCCATGGCTCCAAGCAAACGCTTGGCATGCATAGGTAACTATGAGCTAAAAGCTTGTGAAAAGTTAGAATAGGACCAGGAAGTGAACGTAAATCCAGGGACGTTAGATCAACGTCACGTTTTCCAGGACACCTGGGTAGAAATTAATGATGGTAACGGCTTTATCAACTTATTCAAAAATTTCCGTTTTTATCCGTGAGCTAAAAATGAGCCGAAATTCTTTTCCGTAACAAATGAAAATTATTCAGGTTTTCATTTTCATAAAAATGTGTTGACGTTAAGCTAAATTACTCTGCACATTTCGGGCCAGCTAATCAGTCAGGCGTTTTGTGAGTACCTATCTAGGCAAGCTATTCTAGTTATCGGTTCGTTTGAAGTCACCTTCCCTAGTGAATTTGCGTGAATGTGCTTGTGTAGGTTAACGACATCGCAATATCTGATGACCGTTCATTTCAAGGGTGAAAGCAAGGGAGGATTTCCTTACGCTGATGACGTGGCTGAAGTTTTCCTGATGACAGCACTGGATGGCTTTATTAATCAAGAAGATGTGTCTAACTTGAATCAGTGACTACAGGCCATGGATGTTTTGCGGTTCAGTAGTGTACAAAATACAGCATTTCCAAAGACATTATGGCTGTTTGTCACAGAAAGAGGGAGGACAATGTGCGATGGCTGCTGAAAACAAAATCAAATTATTTTTGCGTGCAATTTACACTAGGGGTCCGCCAGTTACCCAACACAATTGTAAGTTTTGAATATTTTGCCATTTTAGTGTGCCGAACAAATTATGAACAAACACTACAAAGTCGCATGAGCTTTGAATGCAACTGCATGGATAAGTCAGGCAGACGCGCAAAGTAGCGAGATCTTCC
>NW_008751662.1:4577189-4579552 GCF_000715545.1 Opisthorchis viverrini
AAGTCAGGCAGACGCGCAAAGTAGCGAGATCGTCCGATCCGAAATTTGGGCGTGCAAGCAGTTTATGGGAGAATGTTTGTGCGCTGTGATGGCCAGCGTTGTGGTGAGCGGGACTAACGATGCACCTAGAATCTAAGAAAACATTGAAATAAAAGTATCAATCAAGGGTCCTTATTTCACGTCTACGACTATAAGGCATCCAAAACGCTGAGTGTTTTGGTTTTGGCAGATACACCCCAGACATGAATTCGCAGTCAGAATATTTAAAAAATTATTGCCTTGGGGCAGCCACGGTTTCTTGAAAGAAATTTCCCTGGAGAGGAGCAACTCCCTTCGCCTGATTGGGTCACGAATTTTTTGCAAATGCAATCCTTTTCAAGGCTCCTACAATTGTCATTTGTTAGCAAGCCGTATTTCACTGGCTATGGAGGAAACTGTGTATTGCTGCAGAGGCAATATCATATTTTACAGACAACAAGTACACAAATGGCAGAAACGATTTTAATAATGTTAACGGAGACACGTGAGCGTTGAACACGCTGCTCGAGAGTGTTCGCAGGATTAAAGTTCCATAGAAAATATTTTCCGCGTTTTTGTCCAAAAGCGTGCGACCGCTTATTCGGTGTTGCTTCGGTTTTGAAGCGTTCTGCTTGTATTCGTTATGGGAAAGCCAGCTCATCGCAATAAGATGACATCATCAAAAATGGTTCGCTGTAATTTAGTGTTTCATTAATCCGAGGATTTGCAAACAGGAACATGTGATCAAAAGCTTCGTGCGAAATATAGGGCATGTGGAATCGTTCCAAGCTTGGTTACGATAACTGTGAAGAAGCTAAGACATTTTGTAATAAATCATCTGGAGTGTCAATTTTCCAGTTCCTTCTGAACATTTTTTAAACTGTGCAGTTTGGAATACAAAACAGCTTTCAAAGAAATAGCCCATAGGGTTCTCATTCCACCTTGTAATTGTTGCCACGAAATGGCGTTATTGCATAGTATATGTGGTTTTTGAGCCAAGTTTCCCCGTTTCAATCCTAACCAACCTTCTGCGTTTTTTAATCGGACTCTTTACTCCGTTTTTGTACCCAAATCTAAATTATGCCATGAACCATTGCGTAAAAGATTGCTAACGTTCATTGTAATAAATTCCTCTTCAACTAGATACTGAGACGCCGGTAGCCGTTCGTTAAATTAGCGTTCCATAATGACCGCACGTTAATCTGCAATTACTTACTCCCTTTTAATATTATCCTCAACTACGCCGAACATACACTGGATTCCCGGCAGCGCCTGTGTTGGATGCTTAGTTAACATCATTTCCGCAATGGTAGTTTTGTCTAGTCGCCATGAAAATACATACTAACTGTGGATACCCATAAGAGGATTTAAAACATTATAACATGGAAACTGGAAATCGCCGTTACACACATCATCAATTTCTTCCCTATTCCATGGATGCAATTTTGTGAGCAGTGTTTGAGCAAAGTGTGTTAGCTGAAACCTGAGAATAGTATAAACGGAAGAAATAATCAAGAAGGAATCATCCCCTAAAAAATGCTTCAACAACCATGGTAAACGTAAGGTGAATAACCAGCAATAATTACAGACACGGCGTTATGCAAATGAGCTATAAAATCTATAGAAAAATATTGAAACGCAAAAGGAACCACCCGGTGGATATGAGTGTCACGGTGATATTAATGATAGGGAGGCACGCGAGTAGTATGTGTTGTTCGAACAGTTTTGCTTTGCGTCGACGGAAAACGGAATTCTGTTGCGAAATTCGTGTAGCCACTTTGTAACATTTGCTTGGATTTAACCGACGAATGAGTGGAGGCAACGAATCTCTAGGAAGACTCGTTCGGGAGAAGATCTGTATCCAGTTTTGTAACTAAGATGCAGATTAGAGTTTTGCTTCGCTGTTCAACGGTCTGTAACCGGTCAGTTGGCGTTTCCGGGTAAATAACTCCGCAGCGAAAGCCTTCTTCCTTTCATTTAGTGCCGTCGCCAGGATAAGGATGAAGATCCCATGGCAGCAACCCTTTGATGATGGGGATGTTCGGACCTTCCTGGAGGACTTTGAGGAAGTTGCGGAGGCTGCTGGGCTGGAAACCGACCGGGGTAAGTTGGCAGCGCTAAAGACCCTACTCAAGGGCCGGGCGAAGACGGCTTTCGGAAGATGGATTGGGCCGCCACGAAGGAGGTCCTTGCAGCGGAGTTCGACACGCCGGCCGACCGCCAGAAGGCTATGAGGCGGTTCAAAACGGCCTGGATGGCACCCGGATCGGACCCGACCGTGTTCTTCGCCGGTCTACAGCAGTTGTTGGATCGCGCTTTGCCGACGCTGGACGGAGTGTCGCGAC
>NW_008751662.1:4582127-4615232 GCF_000715545.1 Opisthorchis viverrini
AGGTGACTGGGAAATGAACTTGCCAATGGTGTTGTTAGCTCATCGTGCTTCCACGCAGTCAACCACAGGCAAGTCCCCGTTTATGTTAATGTACGGTCGACATCTGCGCCTCCCGGTTGATCAGGAAATTGGGTTGTCCCCGGCAACACGCTTGTCTCCTAAAGAGCTAGAGGAAGAAAGAAAGAGAGCTCGAGAAAATTTAACCGCCGTTCAGAAAAGGACTAGGCAGAAAACGGCAAGTAGAAAGGTCCGAACGTTCCCCATAGGCACGAAGGTCAAGTGGAAGGATCACCAGTATCCTGGAAGGAGTAGACTGGGGTCGCGGAAGCTAGGCAGCCGATGGCAAGGGCCGTTTGTCGTCACCGACCCCCGGAGGATTGTCTATACCATTCAAGATGGTCGGGGATCGAAAGTAGTGAATGGGATGCAGCTTCGCGAGTGGCATGATACACCTGGAGAGCGGTCGATTAGACCCGCTGCCGAAGCCGACCTGATGGAGGGAAATGAAAATCGATGGCATGCGAACGAGCTTTAAGGGGTGGAGGTGTGTAACGGTGATACTACTGACTAAGGAGGCACGCGAGTAGTATGTGTTGTTCGTAGAATTTCGCTTTGCGTCGACTGAAAAATGGAATTCTGTTGCGGAATTCGTGGGGCCACTTTGTAACATTTGCTTGGATTTGACCAACGAATGAGTGGAGGCAATGAATCTCTAGGAAGACTCGTTCGGGTGAAGATCTGTGTCCAGTTTTTGTAACTAAGATGCAGATTAGAGTTTTGCTCCCCTGTTCAATGGTCTGTAACCGTTGGCGTTTCCGGGTAAATAACTCCGCAGCGAAGGCCTTCTTTTCATGAGTACTATAGGGAGGCCTGGCTCCATACATAACCAATTGATGCATAAAATTCGAGTTCAAATTGGAACAAAAAATGCAAAATCGAAGGGCACAGAACGCAAGTTGACAAGTCAACAAAACGTGCAGCTCAAGTTCCTTACAGGAACAAGAACCCAATTAATTAGGAGAAAGCAACTATTGGGCAGATGATAGGAAACCAAAACTCAACTTAAGGTAACGGATGACATCAACCCACTGGACTAGATTTAACTCCATGATGAACAAACTACCACAAGATGTTATCACAATAAATGAGAGCAAAAAACGACGCAATATTATTCCTTACTAAATTCCTTACTAAATTCCTTACAAAATTCCCTACTAACTTAGACGGTGCCAGCTGGCAACACCACTATCATCCTTAGTGTCATCAATAGTCGATCTCATTGGTTGCAAAACGTTGGCAAGCCGATTGCGAACACAGTGACTAGATCAATTATCACCCACTGGAACAGCAGTGGAGCGCAGGCAGCCCAAACACAAGAACGTTGAAACAAGCTTGGTGACATCGTGGTAACGTTTGCAGCAGTTGGACGATTATTGCGTTTTCAAAATGTGGCAAGGAAAGCTGATTTTCCCAAAGTTCCCTTAGATCAAATTTTAGTGTTTAAATGAGAAATTGCTTACACCAATGAAACAACAGCTCTAGATTGTGTATTTGTCACTATCGATAGTCTTTTGTCGGCCGGCACTAACCGACTAAAACAGAATATTTGGGTGATTTGGAGGGTTCCACAGAGTGCACACCTAGGAGTCTAACAATTGTTTGGATGCAACCGTAGGTTTCCAAATATGAACGGCCTAAGAAAAGTTGAGTTGCTATCATGTTGTTCGTAGTTGAATCTGCCCCTAAATTGGGCGATAATACAGAGTTCTGCAACAGCAAAGATAATCTTTTTAAAGCTATCATGTCGTAGTTGAATCTGCCCCTAAATTGGGCGATAATACAGAGTTCTGCAACAGCAAAGATAATCTTTTTAAATAAGCTGGTAGGTCGGCGTTTAACGGGAGACCACGTGTTTTCAATGGCTTGAGGGTTGGAGGACCTTGGAAAAAGTAAATATATGCTTATTGAATTGCTTTTCTAATTCATCAATCTGGAATTCTACCATAAAAGGAACAAACAAAACCGGAAATGGTGTGCACCACCTTAGAAAGATATGCCGGTAACGGTATACGAGGGACTATTTTCAATAACTTAGCACCTAGTACTCCGCAGCAACGGGTAGCATTACAACAATGAGAGCTATACGTTACATTTTTGCTGTAGACTTCACAGACATTGGGTTTCCTTAGCATAAAACTATAAAAATATTAGATTGCTTAAATTACTGAAAATATGGAATAGTAATCAGCTGTTTTGATAGCTACCATACAAAGTGTTTCGTGCTTGAGAAATCATCGTTTATGCACATTTCAATTCAATTGCTTCATTCAATGTTGCTCACCCACAGCCGCCATAATCCAGGCTAAAGTGTATATGTGCAGTAATATATCAAAAAGCATTGTGATTAACAGGAAGTAATTAAAAATGGTACAGCCGGTGATGACTGAACAGAAGTGACGTCTTCCGTTATTTCTTCCTCGAGTTTCGTATAAAATTCGTTTGCGAAATTTATGGCCTGTGTCGTTAAACGCATTTTGCGGTTTCTTATCCAATTTTTCACCTCAAATACTGTCAGTTTTTAGCATGCCTCTAAGATGTTGACTGTATTAGAAGTGTATGCATGTAAGTTTTGCTATAAAGACATTTATGTTTGAGCTTTCAACATGCAATGTAGGTGTGTTACAATATGGCCTTAATTGTGATTGACGTTGCGCATCTACATCAACGGCGGATTGGGCCGGTTGTCAACTACACAAATACCCGGTCGCAGACAACCAAGTCAATGCGCACGGAGTATTCTTAGCTGTACAAGACGAGGATGTAATCGTTTTAAAGTTTTTAAACTCACCCTGTTATTCCCACAGTTAAAGATAGTCAGTACCCATTAAACGACGCAGGAATTTTGCTTCGCAGGGGCGTTGGGTGCTCAGAGAATTTACTAGCAGAGAAAAAAGGTTCCTTAAACCACAATCCAGCTTTACCTGCAAGCTGAGTGTTAGTCATGAATCCCAACCGTGTTGGTTTGATAAAACTACGCGTAAAACTGTAACTCCACAAAGACCCGATAAGGACGTAAGCAATAGATAGGTACAAACGTAGGGATAGCCGAAAGCAAGAGCTGTAAACGTTGGGTGATTATTGCGGCCTTTAACTTGTGCCCAATGAGTAGCAGTTGGCAAATAATAGTTTACCAAATTGCATTTTGGATATTCAGGCATTCGTGCTCATCAGGCAAACGGTAACCATGCTGGTAGCATTCTGGGAATCTGATGAATAACGCCGCAATCTGCAATTAAAACTAAGTGGTCGTGTAATTTTCTAGTCTTTTTCCACAGAGAATTTCTAAATTATCGGTCATTTTTGCGCAAACGTCACTTGTGGACGCTTAAAAAAGCCCAACTGTAATTTTGCAATCAAAGAGCATCCTGACCACTAATTAATGATCAATGTATTTGTGTGTCCTTTGTGTGTAGCTGGTTAATCTGGATAGTTTGTAGGAACTACAGGGTTCACGTCACCATAAATCCACCATATGCCGTAAAAGTGTCTTGATTATGAAAAGTAATGTTTTTTTCCAACTGAAACAATCTGCGTTTAAAATAACATAAAATTCGCGCTTTACCGGCCAGTGCAAATTTTCCAGAAACGGGCACACGTCCAACTTTTCGCGAACGAAACCATTGTTTAAGACTTCATGACAATGATGCAGATTATATGATTAAACGTTAAACCCATGAAGAATCTTCGTCCAAAACGCAGCTCACGTTTATGAAACATATCACAATGATTCTGGGCCTGCTCATCCATATCCTTGCTCGCCGTGGGCAAAACGTCAAGTTAAATGTTTTCGATAATGCTTTCCAAAAGATTCAAGCTGCAGTTTTGCAAACGTTATCGGTCTCCGAGCTGTCATCTAGCGTGTATGGGGTGCGCCATTACTAATGCAAATTGTAAGTTGCAAACTTTGGATGAATCTAAAATCGTACAACACTTCTTTCATTGAATTAAAAATTATAAAGAAAGTAGAACTTACACATCTGCCGCGTAAATGCATCTACAAACGCCGCAAAAAACCAATTATTAAATTGTCCTGATCATAAATCAACATTCTCCTCTCTGCCAGAAAAATTGCTTACCCAGCTTGAGTTTTGATTTTTCTTTTGTGCATAAGATGAATTCAAAAAATTACAATAACATCAGCAATGAGTTATGAATGCAGGATAAAGAAATGTGAGCAAACTGTACATTGAGTGTTCTTACCGATTTTAAGCCTGATTTCATCTAGAAGGTAGAAAAGGGGGATAAATGTTCATTTTGCGCATGTTGCAACATCGCAGCTAAACGGCATGTCTGAATTTTTTACATTCTCACTTCTGAGAATGAACGTTACCATTTTAAATTCAGATTTAGCTATCTTTTGAAAATAGTAGTACAAAATCAATGTTGATGTATACCGCATCCGATGCTGAATGTGCAGTATTCTGCGCTGTTTAGAGCGTGTAGCCTGTTTTCCTATGAAACCCCATTGTTCAAAATGCAACAAGCACTAAACTGTTTATTTGGAAAACTCTCGGCTCATCCGTTTTAGCTTGCTAGGACGACTAAACTTTATGAATAGTGGGCTTCAAGTGGAACGCATAAAAAGTTACGATCTGACTGCTACTTGCGCACAAAATATGTGAGCCATTTTAGCAAACCACACTGTATTGATAGTGTCCACCCCAAAATAATGCTGACTTCCTCAGCCTAAAATGTCTTTTCTGAGATCTTGAAATGCTAATAGGAGACCGTAGACCAGGTGATTAATGTCCATGTAATGTGGTCTTGAGGAGCGAATAATGGCCAAGGTCCTATTTAAATAAGAGCTCCTCACAAGCCCGATAAGTCACACGTGCTTTAATGCAAAGATGCTCAATCACGGTGAACGCATTGATTGGTGAAATTTGCTCAAGTTGGTTATTCTGTCCTCGGATGCCAAAAGATTTTCCACTGTGTCCTGACTGCATTACGAATATATAGCGTCGCATAAAAAGTACCCACAAAAATATAAACCCATGTCATCCTTCATAAATAGCACATTATCCGGCGCTTTTCTGTTCCGACAAATACATAGATAATTAATTCGGCAATAACCGCAATATGGATACCATCTGCTGCTTAAAATAGATAACGTGATTGGTCGAACTGGCACTTGAGCATTACAGAAATATTTGACCCAACAAGAAAGTATTTTACAGCGTTTGACTTTGGTATGGAACAAAAACTGAGACTATTTAGACTTACCAGCTGCAGATTCAACTCGCCCTTCATGGAAGACAAATGAACTGTGAATTTAACTTCAAACTCAGCTGCAGATCAACTCGCCCTTCATGGAAGACAAATGAACTGTGAATTTAACTTCAAACTTGTCTACACCGCTTGGTAAAATGCCGCTTTTACTATAAGCTCGTATTTGTTGACTGCATGCATTTTTCTTAGTTGTAGATCAAATAAAGATGACAAACGTCGCCTGTCATGTCATTCAACGTTTATCAAAAGACCAGCAAGCCCTGTCTATGCCTCAAACGAGTTCGCTCTATGTTGCTTCATGGAAATTAGACAAAATATATTGTAAAAGCGAGTGCTTTTGCAAAACGGCTTACAATTTTATCATCATATTATTATTATGAGTTTATTTAAGCAGCAGAAACAAAGCAAAGCTCCAAAAGCACCCAAATCTACCAGGCAAAATAAAGGCGCATGAAGTTAGGCGCCAGTGCACAAACAAATATATAAATAAATAAATAAATTTTACGTGGATATGGTTATATTCTGCGCCATTCTAAACATCGTACCGCAAACAATGTGTGGTGTTTCGTGTTATTTTTAAAAAAAATTTATCTTAACTAGAGCCGTTATGTATACTAGTTACCACTTGAAACATATGCATTAGTATATCAGACTGTACAGTCTGTAGGCAAGCTGCGTGCTTAAAAAATCCTATTTTTATTCATTGTTGGCCATCTATTTTTGCTTCCCTGATTTCCTTACATCCTTATTCACTTTGCACCATCCTTTCTAAAAAAACGGTTTGCATTTGCTCAAATTTGATCTGAAATTACCGGTTGATAAGCTAGTACACGTAAGGGCTAAAATTTCAGACTAACGGATTTACGTTGGAATCAAAGCTATATTCCCGACCATTGTTTTGTCGGTAAAATTGTAATGTTGGGCTCAACTCACCGATTTCTTCAATAACGTGTTCTTCAAATATGGACAGGCGTTTGACACGGGCCAGAGAGAGGAATTTTAGAAGCTCTCACAGAAGATAATAATGATATCAACAATGAAACCAAAATATGTTCTTGGTTAAAGCTGCTCTTTTAAACAGCTTATTTTGTTGCACAAAACTGAACAAACGACTCCAAACTTGTGGGTCTCTTAGAAGCGCCAACACCAATGATATTAGGAAATAATACTCTGTTGGCAATTTATCGCTACCAGTATCTTTGCAAGGTTTAGTGTTGAGGAATATGGTGAACATGCAGTCATTTATGCTGATAGATTTAAGATTGGCTTGATTTTCGGATAATATACTCGGTTCTGTGAGTTCTTACTATGGCTTCAAAATTTTATAGCTTGAATAAAACGTTTGTGTGATAACATGTTGCGTTGGACATCATTATGACTTAAAATCTTCTGCAAAGACAAGCAGTATGTTGACATCAAAGAATGTGAAAGCTTGCCACATCATACTAGTGGCTTCAAAATAGGTCTCGCTTTGTTCCACCAAGAAAATTCAAAACGCTTACCTTTAAGTTTTCGTTCTGCGGCTGCATTGATTTATTTGAAATGGGCGTAAATTAATTATTAATCCCGCTCTTGATTGAGGAGCCATTCGATGACATCACATCCTATGTTTAACACTTTAAAACACTAAGCTGAAATAAGTTTCAAGTGGCCATTTTTACGACTGACTTTGTGGTCGATATATACCAGATAAAGGGCTGACATTCTCACAGCCCATGAAGCGGTAGCATGTGGGTGTTAGTGTTCTGCAAATCCAGTTAGCAGATATTCCGTTTTAAAACAAAAAAACTTCTTAAAGAATTTTTCAATTGAGGGAATGAAATAAACCTTTCGCTAAAGCTGTTGCTTCACAAAATCCAAAATACGGCGACAAACTTTTAGCGTATTTGTGGAAGCTGGCATATTTTTACGTTATTACGTACATGCGTCGTCTTGCATATTTGTCTTAATATCGTCTAGTCCAAATAATTTTCTTTAGCTGAATAAACAAATTTTACCATATTTTTCTAAGACGCACGGATTCTTCGCACTCTTTCGGGTTTCGTCTTTGCCTTAAGAATTAGACTAAAAAAGCCATGCTTGTCTGCAAATGATTATTCTTAGTTCATTATGATTGCCGCCGTTATACTCAGCGGTCGTACAACAGTTAACCTAAAACCTTTTGCTAGAATGTCGGGAAGTTATGAAATTTGGCGCTCACCGACGGCTGCCATTCCATCTGTTTAGTGTTTTGGCAAGTGATGTACGCACAAATATTAACAGACGGTAAAAGTGTATGATTCACTTTTTTTAACAAAAAATATCAACCACGTCAGCTTGCGAAAATGGTTCCATTTAGAATAAACAACCGGGCAATAAACATGTACTCTTCAGTGGCAGCACCGATGGTACGATAAAATTCAGCACGATTAGGCCTGACTTTTACAAACCCAAGATAAAAATCAGATGGTTGTGAAAATGGATTACAGCCAAACTGAAAAATTACAGTCGACTAAAATTGCGTGATTCTTATGTTACAAGTTGCAGTTGGCAAAGATTTTCACCTGTTTTGTTGGCACACGTCAAGCTTCATCATACAACGTAATATTTGTATTTGACAGAGAAGATGTAACATTCTTGACAATTTCGCAACCACGCTGTGCTGCCTTCTGCCACTATCAGCATGGCCTATTAGTCAGTAGACTGGACGCAATGGTCGTAAATGATAATCATACCTATAAATTCGATAATTATGTCCTTGCAATTACGAAATCCAAGGTCGTTAATAATTGATGCGATCACAGTAGGTTCAAATCTGAATGTGACAATGGCACTTTCAAATTAAAATTTCGCCCTAATTTTTCAGTTGAATATCGTGATCTTCACCAGGTAACCCGAAACAAATGGCGGCCACTTTGACGCTGTTTTTTACTTTATTAAGTAGCAATCTAGCGAATCAAAATGAATTAGAATAAATCTCCCTAAAGCGCTGAAAGTTCTTAATCGAATGTATCTTTCGGTTTGGCTAATACTTGCCCACAGCGTGCAACAGGATAACGTAAATTTGCGCTGTTTTACAAACACGTGAAATATTTATGATTTTATAAGTTCAATCAATGATTCCTCTTGCTCAATGCCGTATAGTGGATGCTAACTCATTTGGCTTTATTAAATTTTATACGCATCAGTTGAACCAGCCATTACAAATAATAATCACAAATGGCCTAGTTCAATGCTAAGGCACTCTGATGCCTCGATGTTAGTACGCAGACAGTATAGAAAAACTGCTCCAATTGAGCAGCCTCCCTTTTATTATATAATTTCTTTGTCCGTGTAAACTGGTACGCAGACCAATTTCACCCTGATCATCAAGGTGTGTTTTGCCTTACGATTAGACAAAGCGAGACCTGCGTCCAATCCTACAGATGGATACTGATTACCTATAAAAAAGTCTGCATTTAGAGAACCTTCAGCTCTATGATTTACTCGCTCTGAGGCAGTTGTTTTTATGTTTTGTCACGCTTGTTTTCATCTAGCATGCGTAACTTATCGTAGTTGTAAATGTTTGCCCAGACCTAAGACAATATACGCAAGAATTCTGATTGGGAGAAGCAACACATGACGGTACGTACCGTTCAAAATTTCTTGTCCGTCTAAAAGTATATAAATCACGTTGAAAACTCAATTTAGTATTCTCCTTTGAAGTCAAGTCCGGTTTTTCTGATAATGCTCTTGCTGACCAAATGGTTTATGAAGCTGAATTAATTGTAGAATATTATAAATTATATATTATCTATAACAAAGTAATAGTGTTATAAAATTTATCAGTTGTAGAATATTGTTAAAAAAATAAATATTGCAAAACCAATGCTGCCAACTGAACAAACCGTATTTTTGCACAAAAACCTTCTTAATCAATTAGATTCATAAGCACCCTCTATAGTTTGTACGTTTTGGATTCGTAGGCTTAGTACATTGGTGCTTAATTAAGCTAGTCTAATAAAAGAGTGCATCAATTGCGCTGTCACTTATACAGCTTATTAGACAACATTTAGCTTCCTTAAACCGCATTTTCTATGACTTTATCGTCTACATCGTCAAAAGCTATAACGTGAGTCACATAACAAACGATAGGCAGAGTAACATAAGAAAAAAAATACCTGTTTTTCTTAGACAATCACGCGTTGATTATGGCTAATAAGTTGTAACAGAACAAAAGCTGAAAACTACCAGTCAACATATATAAGTGCAACCGACCAAATCCAGCAACACCGAATGCTCTGATGTACAAGCAGTATATTGACTTTAATGAGTTGACGTGGAAAATCCTGCCGTTGTATTGCATCTATCTTGACTTTTCCGAGGTCCTGATAATTTTTATCCTTTGAAATAAAGTGCGCGCCCACAAGAAAAGCACATTCGAATCATCAGAATGCTCTCATAATTTTATTTCTAAAGAAGAATCACAATGTTTAACTCACTGATAAGAAATATTTGTCCATCTGTCAGGGAGATCGTAAGGCGCTTTTACATTGCAACAAAGAGTTAGTTCCTTCTGAACAAAGACTAACGTTCAGAACAACGGTCAATAAGAATCATTATCATTAATATTATTATTAGTAACCGTGCGACTGTAGATTTATCCCAACTGAATGTGGTGGTTGTTTGAAATGCGCTATAAAATGGCGGAAACGTGCACCAAAAAGAAGAAGCTCAAATTTCTATGTTAAGCGTTCTGGCGATGCTCCGATAACAGCTGGAATTTCAATGAATTAATGTTTTTAAATATCTCAAAGACCTTTGAAAAAACAAAAACACTGGAATTTGTTGCATCGTGTTTTGTTACTTAGCAATTCCTGGCCTTCTACCGGACGTCCTCTCACCTTTTTCCACAAACATTTCGCTGAATGCTTCCGTATCTGCAGCAAAATAAAATAAGTTACGCAAAGCTTAATAACTGAGGTCCTTCCACATTTAGTTTACTTTTTTACAGAGGCTAACTAAATACTTGCTTATATCACATTTCACCTTTTCACAAAAACTTACTCTTACCCGTTTCCAAGGCTTTGAGTGCTAGAAGGGGTTTTGAGTTTGAATTGAAGGCAGAAGTTGTTAATATGGGTATAATGCTAAACGAAGAAAACAATTGACTAACATTTTCTTAACTAACAGCTGCACATCTCAAGAATGAATTTGAATGGTCAAGTCTGGTTAACATAGTTTTTGCTGATTCTAGTTACCAAATACTGGTGATCCATGAAATTAGTGAAAGGAGAATCGCGTACACGTTCTGGTGAAATCATTCAGCGGAGTTTACAAACATCTTTACGAATATGAATCCTCTACTCAGGTTTGTACTGTTCCTATTTTCTCATTACAATCAACATAATGCAGCCGCTTATCAAGAAGCCCAGTTTATCAAAAACTGACTGCTTTGAGCACGTTCGAGGTTGAAATTATGGTAGCACAACTGTAGAAGCAAAAATCAGAATGCAACCTGTTCAAGAGCTTCTTGTTTATTTCAGTAGGACCGTTTAGTATCTGGAATGATGGCCAACCACTTATGCTCCGTGATTGCGGTTTTAGAACAATAGGTCGAAATCAATGTGCTAGTCTACCTGATTTGTAAGAAACCGACTGGGGAATGCACATATGCACAGTGACTTACGCACATAAAACTGTTCCCCATCTGTGCACAGATAAAAGTGTTTTACGGTTTGCGGAACTTGGAAAGATTGCTAACTTTTCTCTGAATACATAAGGTGCAATCCTCGCAGTTTATAAAATTTCAAGCCAGTTAATAATAATACTGATAATAATAATAATGCAGCTCCTTAAAAATATGTAATTCGGCTATCAAAAACAACAGAGCTCAACAAAAATGTAATAGGATGCCTTATCTCCCAGTAAGCTCTACTAGATATGGGAGATAAATTATTTTCGAAACCTTTATCTAATTCCAATATTCTGGGGATGATGTCGCAAATGTGAACTCTTTACTTCATTCGGTTTAATATGAACATTTAGGGTAAAACCACGGCGAGGTAAAGCAATTGTGAGTCAGATTTAAGTGTTAATCCCAATCTGCTGAGTTACCATTGGTTGCGTCACGGTCATTCTACTCTTATTGCACAAACTTTATTCAGAAATATAACCTTTGGTAATGCGCAACTGATAGATTTTCTTAGTCAAATACACAGCAGCATTCCCACCCACTGAAGTACATTTATCAGACTCCGGTATCATAAAGGGTTTTTAATATCACCGTGGTTATGCACCGCTGAGTACTTATGTTTTACCATATTGATCGACAAATAAGTGTTGTTTACTTTTGATCGGGGGCGGCAAATTCAACAAAATGGATAAGCACTTGGAGTATCAATCCAACACAATTCTGTCCACGAAAACGTGCATTCAATTAAATCCCAGTGCGTGTGACTTACCAAGTTCCATTACCATGTAATCTATTATTTTGTAGAAGCGCCTAGCATTAATATTTTGTTCATGTAAACAAATGATCAACCTGTATGAAAACCGGGTGAGACAATTTTTGACGGCAATACCAGTGTACGCGTATACTACCCGTATAATAGGTTTACTCACAAGCAACTAGAATTTGCCGTCGTAACGCCTAATGCCAACACTTCGGAAAGGGTAATTTGTCATGAAAATGAAATACATTTGTCTCATTTCGTGATACTTCCAACGTGCATTGGACAGCGTCGCTTACTGCATGTGTAAATTTGTTTTAATTTTATCGTCTTCATGTGATTATACTAGTTTTTTCACTATACACACAGTTTTATGTTTAGAATACAAGCCTGTACTTGCTGCCGTTATGACTTTATCACCACATGGATTATTACACAGACATACGAAGCAACAAACTTTTTGAAGTAAGTGTTTCCGTGCCCCAAATTTGTACAACGATTAAAGTGCGCAACGTTCTGATTAGGTTGAGAATTCAAAATCTAATCCATGTTGTTAAGTGTTCCAGATTCATTCTCACTAATTTTCCGGACAAGTGCTAAGTCCAGATGCAGCAGCCAAACTTTGCGCTCTTACGTGCGGTAATAGCCACATGTGAAATAAGTTTCGTGGCAGAAAGACACACTCTTCCAAATTACTCAGATCCTCTTTTGCAAAAGCGGTATAGTTCAAACTTGGTGTGCATCTTCTCGCTGGCGTTCATGTCAAGCAAACATAAAAATGCATAACGTGTATCGGCGGCAAAAAAGGTCAAAATACATGCACGACGCGTTTCACATAGAAGACCTGTGAGCGGAAAAACATTATGAAAACTCCGGAGCTTTCTGAATACCTCACTAGCAGCAAGAATTTGGCAAGTGATAGATCATGTTTGTCTCCTAGGTCAAAATAATTTCGACCAGTTGGAGCCCTTTTCAATGCTTGATCCGTCACCTGCTTGATATTCTGGCTAATTGATTGTATAATATGACTTTTGGCTTCAGCGATGACTAACTTTAAACGTAAGGCGGTTCCAGATCGTAATTTGGCCAACAGCGAGGGCATAATGCGTGCTTGGGTTTAGCGTCTGAGGAAATAGCTGAAGGATTTTTCGAAATGGTGCCGGAATCGAAAGTATCCAGATGCATCTCTCAACTCAGCTCTCTTGGCCCGGTGAGTGGGAGTTGCGCACTCGTCGGCCGAATTCGGTTCGGTTGCCGATCGCCCCTATCTGGGCTAACTTAAGTCGCGTGGACCACTTTGATAGTAAGCCGAACGAACTCCGAATTTCACCCTTTAAATTGTGACTCAAAATTTACGCCTGAATTTTTGGCCGCAGACATGAGTTGCGCCATATTTTCTATGAATCAATGAGAAAGCTTATATTCCAATCCCAACGAACCTGTGGGATGAAACGGTCTCTAATGTTCCAAAGAGAATGATTATTCCTTGAATTTCAAGATCGGTAGTAACATTCCTGGGGCTATTCACCAATATTAAAACGCCCTGGTCATCAACTGGAACAGCGGAGTCAAAAGAAAGAGCAGACCAGGGTTTGCGCATTTGTGCCCGAGAGCATTTGTGAACGTTGGAGTTGATAGCTGGCAGGAATACTTGGACTGTAGTTCTGATGTGACTGTGATAGCACCTGAGGGAGTTTGAAGTCAGTGAGTGCCGGCTTACGCGCAATGATATCCACATTTTCTGGGTCTGGTTTGTTACCATGTTCATCCCCATTAAACTCACTTCATTATGCTGGCCCAATGAAAAATGTACTTATTTATCTGCCCATACTAATGAATTCGACCAGGAATGCGATCAAGTTCGTTTAAGTTGAAAGTCTTGATGATTTAGTCGTCCAATGAGGCAGTATTGCGGCACACATCTTTTTAGTATGGTACCCATGATATGTTGAAATATGTTTGGGCTTTTTTGACACGAAACTGCGGCCGGGAATACTGAAGCAATTGCGGTAATTATTGGTGTCCAAAAGCTCTCTGGACTCTTCTTCAAATATCGTCTAGAGTTAATCATTGGACCAGCCAATCTTCGCAACACATTCTCCCGCATTCTTATCCATAAAGTTTGGAAGAGCCACAGTTTACTAAAGCTTATCCACTGATGGTTATCCATATATAACCAATTAAGGTGTCCCGTTCTCGCATCCTGTCTCCGGTATCCCCGAGGTGCACATACCATACCATTCACACAATTAAAAAGGATACTGAAATGATATGGGTGGCTCATAAGCCACAGCCATCCGCACAAAACATTGTAGCTCAGAAGCTTTGATTGATTCCGGTGAGGGAGACGCTGAAAGTTGATTTTTATTGACCAAAAAGCCTTTGCTGATTAGCATCAACAACATATTTATGTGTTCGTTGCTCGGGATGGCCGTGCCACCATGCTGCTTAATGAAGAAACGTGCAAACGAATTGGAAAGTCTCATGTGAACCTGACTGAATATTGGGCCCATATTCCCGCCGTCCACATCCTTACTCATTTTTGTCCAGGAAGTGAACCAACTGCAAAAGACTGCTTTTACAAGCGATCGCTTTTTCTGCACGGGGGTCGCTGCTCATACTGGTGGAGAGGGCCAATGAGATCATGCAATGCTGTGCAGACTTCCCTGCTGGTCTCCACAATGCACTAGATATATATTGGTACCTTTTGCCTATAAGCGCAATTGAATGTTTCTCGGAGATTACTTTCGGAATGGCTTACCTCCAGAATGCAGTTGAGCAAAAGTAATAGTCTCACAAAAAAATCCGTTATTATACCCCTTTTATTGGCAACAACAAAAAGATATTGCGTCCACAAAACCCATGTCGTCTGCCGTATTAGGGCAGTTGCTATTCAGACATACAATGATGTTCTCCGAAAGCCAAAACTTTATTGAGGGATACTTTCGGGGTTCTGATAGTGATGTAAACGTGCGCTTCCAATGATAAACGTCGCTTGCGTTTATAGTGGCGCGAAATATTTGCCTCATAGGGTCACACGGTCTACTCACGGTCTGCTAACTGGAAACTTCATTAAAATTGCCTAACTACAACGTTCAGCTGCTGAGTTGCCTATTGAACAAACTTGGGAGTTATCTACAGCGTTAGGCACGCATCTCCTCACGATGTTTTGGGTTGCCCTTGACGTTTATTAAGTCTCTATGAGTAAGTAAAATGATCCCGTAACTATGGTTCGGTACAATATGCTCATCAAGCTATTTCAACAGGTTTTTGCCCACCTAAATAAACCTCTTGCTATTCAACATTGGGCCTTGATGCCGTGTCGGTTCGTAATTTTCTATTACTGCGTGTTGTGATAAAAAAACTAGCATGCGTGCGGCGGAGTTTGCATATTTGTGCAGCCGCATGCAAAAACTTACATCTAGGATTCAACATAATATTAGCTTCACTTGTTTGAATTTTGTTCTTTTTAATACGGTCGACAGAAATGATGAGCACAATCAATGTTTACCGAATATCATAATCGAAATCAATTTAGAGAGCTCCAACAAATCCCACCGATAATAAAATGAAATACTCCGCGTAGAAGCTAGAAAACAGCTTTCATTTTGAGACTTCTTTGTCTGAACTATTTAAATTTGTGTTGCAAACAGACGGTCCTGATAAAAATTAAAGACCAAATGCAAACATCTACGTTTTTCCAGTGAGTCACGCCCAGTGATGTTGATTTTATGTTGCCATGATGAAAAGTATATCGAAACGTTTGACACAATGTATAAGGTGCAATTTTGGCAGCGCGCTTGATACCCCAAAAAACACAGTGTACCATGGATACTGGCGCTAAAAATAAATTGCGATCAATATGACTAACGACGGGTCACCTTGTTTTTGTACACTAAACACTGTGATTTTCTGTTGCCCAAACAAGCGAACTGATGTAGTATAATTCCGTTGGAAATATTTATAGTGACCTAATACATGTCACTGATAAACTTTTTTTGACCACAGATACATTGAATGAAATTGGGAAATATGTCTTACCGTCGGGTGTAACGTGCGTCGCTATAACACCCCCCCCCCCGATAAAATTAATTAGAACATTCGGCTTGTTTGGTTCCATTTTCTGCTTCCGAAATGTTGTGAAACGTAAATCAAACAGGCTCTAATCCAGTAAGTGGATGCCTACAAAGTAAAAGTAGAGAAACGCTGCGCCAGAAAAAAGATAAATGTTGAAATCTATCTCTACAGCATGTGACCACTGCCTGAACGTAAGCCTACTGATGAAATGCGCGGTACCCAGATAATAAAAAAACTATCCACTTCAGTGGTTTTGCTTCGTGTGTTTGATGCAAAATTAGGTCCGTACTGGTGATTACGCCTTGAAATATGAACTCAGTATTTGTAAACAAATAGTTCAAATCCCGAGGACTTTACAGCTTAAAATGAAACGGTTGGCATGAAACTTACGCTGAACCATTTCATAGGACTCTAAACAAATAAAAGTGCATGAACCACTAGTTCATTAGTTCATGTAGGTTACTTCAGCAAAAGCAGAGGTCTTTAAATGTTTGCACCAATTTGCTTAGTTATCAGAGAGTCTATCAAAAATAGCCCCAAAAGTAAGATTTCATAACCATTTTATTACGGTTTGTATGTTGATTTGATGCCCACCTGGACGCTGGTACTAGGTCGAGATAAACTAGATGACGATACTTATGCGCTTTCTAGCAGAATAATTTTTCGAAAATTAGGAACACCCTAATTGCCGGGAAATTATTGATTTGCTAACTCAATGACAAAAGTTGCAAGATGATCAAAAGCTAAAAAATTTGAAGGATTCCTCCAAAAGGATGAATTCAGGCTCGCACCAACATGAAGTTAATAATTTGCTCACTTTTCAAAGTGCTTGCCTCAGCTGAAGTGAAATAGGCCAGATATCTGTCAGACATGAACTCGTACATATCTGAAGCATTTCAAAATAGAAGTTAGGTACCTTATATTTTATTGGCTAGTGGTATTGCTTATTTCTTAGTTAAACAGATCCACTTAGCTTCCATTCATACTTTTACAGTCGACGGACGTACCCAACAGATTGGCTGAACAAAGCACTTTCTCGAAAGTTCACCGATAGACAGACGCTTAAGATCGGTTCAAAAGTTTCCTAAACAAGTTACTTGGAACCATATGCGCGGAAAGGTCCACGAAGTATCCAATTGTTTCCCGAAAACAAACGATAAATGTTCATCTTTTAAGCTACGTAATTTAGATCGCGCTTCCTAGCAATTATCTTTGCTGCTCAGAGGCAAAACAGAGGCCGTCTCACATTATTTATCACCGTAAATAATTATCCCTCCCGGTTGTTTTTGTTTTATGTTAAATTTTGGATAAAATCACTCATTAGGACTCACATAGTCGAGCGTCATGCAGGCCTGAAAACAATTGCACGAATTTCGGCAACAAAGAATACAGCTTGTAATTTTTATTGCGAACTAAATACGATTTTGCATTCAGCCATGTCGTGAACTAAATAAGTCCTCAATGAGACCTTACTCAAAGGAATTTCATCCATAGATTTTACCTAAATTAGGATCTGTACATATTTGTATGGGGATATTCACTCAGCTTCTGTGAAGTCCAAAACTTAAAGTACCAAGTTTTCCATTCACAATGTACCATCAAATTTGATCTCATGCGCAGACTTAAAGCGCGGTAGAATAAAAATGTATGATGATTTTAGCTTTGTGTAAATAGTCTAGTTTCAACTTCTGCTGGATCACCAAACAGAACCGGTCACCTGAGTCACGCTGTTACAGGTTGAAAGAACTCTCCAGCTAATTTATTTTACATTATACTGCTGCGCAAGTTGTTTTAGGATCTTATTTCTCACCCGCAGTGACTGTCGATTAACGAAATACGAAAAATTTCAATAGAATGCGTTGCCAAATAACTATATACTGAGTCTACCAAATCGATCTTTTGCCGCGACAACAATTAGGAAGAGCTGTTTGTGGCCACAGGGATAATATGCATTCGCATGTGACGTTTTTAGTTATCTGTCTACACCAGACAGAATGCAGACTGGAATGTGATAGAATTCCGTTTAACCCTAAGGTGTGACATCGTCATTAATAAAATTACCATTCAATAACCAAATAATAACTCACTCTTAAGTGAATCAATATGAGCTGTTCATCCAAGAATGAATGATATGTTTTATAGTCTATCAGGCATTCAAAGCGGTCTAGTTCCGCATCATTCTACGTAATTCTATGCAATACATCTACTAACTTACCTTTAAGCATATTCGTTTCATCTGTAATACGTTTTACCGCGTCAATTTACGGTCTTTAAACGAATGAGTGAAACTTTGGTGACACAAAAGCCTTGCTACTCTGAATATACCAACTACATTTACCCAGCAAAAAAAGAATCTCAACTGATTCCTGACTATTGATCTAGTTCTGTTTTTCTGTATGTTAGCAAGTAAATATCTGTAGTGTGTGTTTAAGCAAGAATGATAATCGCTTCTCAATGCTCTTAATAGAATTTTTGGTCCGTTTACGCTCTTTTACTTAACAATGATACAGGTGTTTGACTTATGTTACCTTTCATCATTGCTATAATCCTAATTAGAAAATTATCGAAATTTTTGGCCCAGGTTGTAAAAACTCTCCTGCCTGAAAATAACAATTAATAAAAAATAATAATGATAGCAATGTCAAGTTAAAAAGTAGCCCACCTATACGGTAAGAGGAAAAAAGGTGATTGCGTTCTAACGGCAAATGGTCTTTATGTTATGGAATTCACCAAGCAAATGTATCACAGATAAAATTCCTCATGCACACATTAAAACCATCCATAGAGATTTACTGAAGAACAGTGTATGGTAAGGCAAAAGCTTGCTGCTATATTTTCTTAGTAGTTGTGCATTCTGTGACTAAGGACGGGAAAATTTAAGTACTAGCCCAAGGATGTGTTTAGGCGTAAACAGCTCGTTCTTTACTCGCTTCTTACTTCTAGACGCCGACCTATTGCGAACTTACCCAATTATTCTTAAAAGCCTGGAGCTTTACTGATACTATGTCTATGTTCCATTGTTTACACCAAGGCAAGTGCGCAGTTGTCCTCTTTTTTTCTCACCTCCGAAATGCCTAACGAAATCATTTATCAACAACATGACGTATCCAGAATTGTGTGGACTTATACTGCTGTTTCTGTTTTGAGTCCACCTAGATTTCATATGTCTAGTGAAAAAGAGAACGAATTCTCCCACAAAAAACCCTTTTTCCAGTTATGCTCCTGTATAATGTTTTGAAAGCTTACCAAATACATAGGTGGGAAGGTCTAAAAATAACGAACCTGACTGCACTCAAGTAGACCATTAGGTCTAAAAATTACAAACCTGGCTGTATTTAAGTAGATCAACTTTTTATGTATAAAAGCATTCGTGTGAAGTTCATCTCTGTATGCAATTATTACAAGTAAAACTATTGCAGTTTAAAATTTGGCCCATCATACAGTAAAACATATGACTCCCAAAAAGCAACCAGTTAATCAGTAGACACGTTTCCTATTCTGTCGGGATCATGGAGACACAAAAGCAAGCCTAAAATGATCTCGTTAAATTTGATTTCCCAACAAATGCCAAATACCGAAAAAAAACTGTCCCAGGTTTTGTAGAATTAATCCTAAAATGAAATATTGTTTCTTGTTTCAGCCAAATATGAGGCTTATATTCCGTGAGACAAGTGATTTGTTCATTGCGTTTACTTACGGATATTTCTGCCTGGGATTTCAGGACAAAGAGAACAAAAGGGCAATGAAAGAGTAGTGATTTGTAAACAAGATGCACGTTTCAGACAACAGAATGTGCTAGAACAGATTGCGAACCCCAACCAAGTAAACATTTTAACATTCATCTTCAATTTCTTCAGTTTCATGTTTGCAATGATGTAATACATGTTTGAATTTTCATAAAACCTAGCTAGTGGATTAATTTAGGATTTAGAACTTACCATCACCCAAGGTTAGATAACCTAAAGTCGTTTAAAGAAACCACATAAAAATGAACATATCCGAAAACTTAAGTGGCTACGAGATTTGTTTTCTGAGCTAATGTTTACTGGTCTCTTAGAACGAAATGCAAACCTGGGATATAATTCATTGAAACATAACATAATTCATTGAAAAGCACGCTTTTGAATGACAGCTTATTCCACAGTGCGCAAAAGCAATTTCCACAAAAAAAAATCTTCCCGTTTTTTACTCGCCTAATAAATGTACAGCGTTGTATCTCGATAACCAAATGAAAACAGGATTGGGTTTTCTTGATAGCTACATAGATAACTAGAAAGATAATGACTCTGCCTAAATTTTCTATCAGTAGGTCAGTCTTAGTAAATCGGCTGAGAAGCAACCCTATATAACTGCTGAACGTGAATTTATATCGCTCGCTTAAGCGGCATATCACCAGAAGAATTACTACGCCATTATATTTCGCCGTCTATTCGAGTACACAGTCTGCAGGTACGCACAATCAGAAGTGTTTATGAACGTGCGCCGAATTCAAAAACGAAGAATAGTGTAATTTCATGATAAATAATGATATTCACGTGTCGCGAAAATAAAGGTATTTAAGTGACGCTTGTTGTGCTGAATTTAGAAACCATAATAATTATTCAACAGTTGTTTTATAAGCAGCGGATACCTCCAGAATAATAGTGTTTTGGTGCATGAAATTTAACCATTTAGACGTAAAATTTATCAACATTTTCTTAATAATTACTAAGCAAATTACCAAGCTAATTGCATAAAAATTGATGGGTCAGTTAATTCTGCTTTTACAGCAAACACACTGGTCTGAATGCGGTGGAAAAGAAGTTTCGTTCCCAATGTTTTGACACAAATGTGAGTAGATTATATGTCAACCCCCGAATAAAGAACGGTCGATTATATGCCCACATTTTCCGGCAAATTCTGTTTATTAGCCATTTGTTATTAAGTTGTTTACGGTTAGTCGCTAATTCTGACAGCGACGGTGCATTTCTTCTAATGGATCATGAATGGGCATAGCGGAATCTTTGTATCTGAAATAAAATAATTGTGCCAATCATCCTGGTCAACTGAACTACAGTAAAAAACCTAATATATGCATCTAATCGTCAACATATTTTAATATCTTATATCCCTATGTGAATTTGATTTCCTTTGTTAGAACATCACTTCAACAAATTTGGAATGGTTTGGGAAGGAGCATTTCTTTTTAATTAATTCTGGTTTCCAATTGTCCGTTCGCCACCAAAGTTATTTCCCACTGCCGAATGCGCATACTTGGTGAATGGTTGTACCTAAATGGACGAATAAGGCCAGTTTATTTTATTCACCCCTGAAAAATAAATGCCACCAACAGATACATATTATTTAGAGAACCAGTAACTGTAAGTCAATCCGTATTTACGCCCGGGTTAGGAAACATCGAAACTTACCGTTTTCGTGTTGTCTGGCATCTGATTGAATGAATCAACGTAGAAGCAAATACATCAGGTTGGATGAAGCGACTAATTGAATATGTATATCGTTCATGTATCCGATAAAAATACGATGTTGAAATATTTCCGGGGGGAGTTTGTTGTGCATCCACTCACGCAGTGGTTGATTGCAGTTAGAAAAACGTGAGTGCATTTCGTCTCCAGAAACAGCAATAAAAGATCTTCCGAATGTGCGAAAATAAACTGTGTGAAACGAGGATTGTTCTTACCTACGTAGTATGTTTGTTCTCCTGAAAAGAGAATATCCAGAAAATGCTGTTACCCAACTGGCTGCGCGCCTCAATGCTGCAAACCCCAGACTTCATTGCCAATTTGGTGCGTCAATTTATGTGTTCAACAACGCGAAAAATCTCTCTGCGATAGATTCTAGTTATTTTCCTTTTAACCAGCCCCGTATTTCGTGATTGGGGCCATTAAGTTCCAACGTAAACAGTGAAAAGTAACCACAAGTTTGGTAGCCTATTTCGCGTAGCCTTACATCACACAAAGGGGCTGCTTGTTGTTGAAAATTTTCTGTAATGCATGCAATCGAATAAATGTAGGCAAACTTTACCATCTTGTCTGCCGTGATATTTTCATTTCAGCTTATTTCTTAGCCACCATTTTTTTCATAGGGTGACATTGCTAAATAATTTACAGTGAAGTGGAAGTGCGTATAGTCTAAATCAAACGAAATCTAATTGGTGTGTATTTTCTGAGGCACATTTTCAAATCTCATGTCACCGGGTTTGAAGAGTAGCAGGAGTTGAACATTAAATTCATTTATTTTGTTCTTTTAAAGCTATTAAACGTCAATCTGGTACTGCACTTGAGGAGAATATATGGATGGTACCATTTAACTCAAGTAGATCTTATTGTAAAAACCGACTAGGAATGGTGGGATCACAACCTTGACATATGTGCACAGTAGAATGCTTTCAAATCACCAAGAGTTGAATGTGCGTTAATAATTAGTGGCTACAAGTACTATAATATTCTGTGGTTTGCAATAACGTGAGGATATCATGTGACCCGATGCTACTTTGAGAGCATTGGTGTGCAAAGTACCAAAATACTAATGCTAACCCTCTGTTCCTGTTAGAAAACGTTTTTTCATGTATTTAAAGCTAATATTTAATGAGCTTCACGCGCCAATTTTAGCTGGGTGCTAAAAGTGTTCGAAATATATCTGCTCACTACTGACATTTCAACAGGTAGGTGTAAAACTTTAAGACATGAACATTTTTTTCATCTTGTGAATAGATATTTTAGTTAGGCTTCCTACACAGAACGTTGGCCCCATTGAGTTTTGGCCAACTATGGGACTTAATAAATCTATCACAACCTCTCACCCAGACATGGCTGTACATTGTCCGTTTGTGATCATAGAAAAATCTCGCCTGAGTCTTTCACCTCCATTTCACTCAAACATCAGTTTGGAAATCCACATTTTTTATGTGTGATTGTTACTCAACTTCTCGTATTGGCCATTTGCCGCAACTGCTCACAAGTAATACTTAGTGTCACAACATCTATCTCAGCATGGTACGATAAAATGGCTCGTGGTTCTTGCATGATTATTCTGCATAAAGCAACACATCTATTATTTAGACCACGTACTCAGCCTTCCATTAAACAAGAAGACAGGGTAACACCAAATTTTTAACACAAGTTTCTTGTGGGAACGATTTTGGCTTAGAGTCAGCATAAAACTCAGTGACTTTGCTATCTGACATTAGATTTCTATATGAATATTTAAGCCCTAACTACCCCTCGAAAATTTAACCTTTCGCGTGTAATAGTAGCTACGTAAAACGTCTTAGTATTCCAAAGTGTATTCATAACTGCCAAACCAACAGAAGCCCGTGTATTTTTCGTTATTTCCAGATGAGAAGCTTGTTGCAGGTAACGGCAAGCAATATCGCAGCAAAACCTGAAGTGTTCAGGTTGCATCTGAAACTTGTTTGGGTAAAATACTACTTTATTTTAACCTAAAACATAGCAACTAATGTGAGGTGTCTGACTGTACTTAATTGCAGACATTTTTACTACACACAACCAATAATGTGTGACGTGGCGAACCCAATTTCGAAAGCAAACAAGAAGTTCCATGACATATTTCCCATTCGTTTGTATGCTTGATGCCGGTAAAATCACCTTTTGTTGCACCGACATAAACAGGAGCTAGATGCTTTGGTGAAGTATCCGGGAAAAATAAAACCGCCTGCGCATGTTTTGTGACACGCTACCAAAAACAATGCCTTCGGCCCATATGTGGTACTTTTGGGATCTCTGAATCATTTCAGCAAAACCAGTTAACCGGCTCTGACTATTATCGTAGAAAAACTGAGCATCATGAATCCGAGCACGTTTGGATGATTGGAAAAGAAAACCAAGTGGTCGCGGCAGTCACTGGGCGTCTCTGTACGCCACGTGCTTCGGAAAAACGTTTGAAGTTAATTTCTAAACGTGTTGTAAGATATTGATAAGATAGGAATTAGAAGCACTCCACTACATGTTTATACATGGTGCAGGTGATTGAAAATATCCCGGCAAAGTATGATGCCTGGATTTACGAAAATCATCGATACATGAAAAATATCTGTTTACACTGGCTGACATTCCGAGACATACCAATGGTAAGTTCAAAGGTCGCTAAAATTATCATTCAAAACATACTGATGTTTTTCGCAACAAACAAGTACAAGAAAACAGTTAAAAAATAATCAACCAACTCAGGAGGCGATTTTGTTCAGCTGGGTCACTCAAGATATTGGGTAACAATATAAGCGCGCGTAAAATTTAAGTGCTTATACCTTTTTAGGATAAGTATATTATATATATTGTTGATAACATTTTCGTTTAGTGGAGTCTTCAATTTTTTGCACTTTCTAAGTTTTACATGCTATAAAATTACAGCAGTATATTTCTGTGAGATGTTCACGCTACTAGTAATAAGAACCCAAACAACAATAACTGGAGTGTTCCCTCCTTATTGTTCTACCGCTTTCTTTACAAATTTTGAATTATTAGTTCACGTGGAACGTACATCGTTTCAAACCAAACGCATGCATAAGTAGCAACAGTAAACTCCGAGATTATTTGTCAGACGTTCACCATCACAGTCCTGATACACGCACACTCACATTCTTGAAACTTCTTTAGCAAGCATTATAAAGTCGATCTTAACACGACCTACTGTATTATAAACAAAACGATGGCTGCCACAATTATGCGTGCTGCACGCGACCAATGAATGAAACTTGGGATAGCCCTTGCGTAATAGTTACTTGGCACTTAACTGACGGACACTTGGTTGCCCAATGAGTGTGACTTGCTAGCAATGATGGAACTTAATAAGAAAAGGCTAACATTATCTGCTCAATGTTGTCACTTCACCAAACGTATTTTGCCGTTCTCCAGAAACAAAACTCTTTGTATGTCATGAGTTTGGAGACAAATTAGGCCGAGCAATCATCGAGGAAGTTCAAAACGACTAAAATCATAAAGGTTTAAAAACAGCTTAAACTCAAGCTCATGAAAGCCACTCAGTAGATTTTCGGCAATAAGTAAATAGGAGCCCTTGGTGGCCACCTTTTGAAATGAAGCACATTGTACTTATTATAATCCACTGTAATATTTGTGGTATTGTATCTTTTGGAAACTAGCAGGGTGTGTGGGCGTAGAGAGTGATGAAATATTGTCCTTTAGATTGTTTGCAAATTGTTTCATAATTACTCACTTTCGCTGGAGGCTGGCCGGTTTTAAAAGTGCAAAACGTATACATAGGATGCGCACATTGCAAATAAGCTGTTCACAGTGCTCAATTATTCTAAGTAGATGGGTGGGGGTTGAAACAATCCAAGTTAGTAAACCATGTATCTAAATCCCTCAGCTATCAGCACGATCAAGTTTTTGAATGAACTATAAGGGTCACTTTTTGAGAGCACTAGATATGATCCCGATTTCTGAATAGACTTTGCTTCGCTAAATTCTTATTACTTAAGCTCGAAAATAATTGGTGTTACCACTGAAATGCCTGAAAATATGCTTCAATGAGTGCAGGTAAGAAACCCACCCCACAGATATCAGAAGCACACACCGACCTACCGGTAGGGCTAAAGGACGGAACAAGTCGAACATTTTGGAGCATAAAACGGATAGCTCTTGCCTTTTTTACACCTGGACGTAATTTTCCGCAAAGTAACACTTGACACTGACTTGTTCTTTGTCTTATCAATAGAAAAGAGGCAAAATTTGATTTTCTGGGAGTGATGAGTTTAATCACTTTTAACACCCGGTATTAAGTTACTGTCTCACTTGAAGTTGCTGCGCTCGTTTCTTCTTCTGAAAGTAAGAGCAATTTTCGTCCTCAACAAAAAGCATTTGGCAAATGAATTACGTAAATATTGTCTCGCAACATCTTACGCAACGGGAGATATTACCCAAGATTTGAGGCACTAAATGTGGTGGCAGTGCACTTGGGTGGAGCAGAAATGTTTGATTTTGTGCCGGGATGTATTATGCTGTGTGCTCCCATAAGTGAAATAATACCGGTGATAAGAAAGATAACTTTCCTGATTTCTGTATATGAGTTACCCGTATTTTGCAGCTGTTTGGCTAAGGTATCAATGCTGTAAAACTGTTTGATGTGCCAATAGCCCTGCCATTTTCCCCAACATCAAACTTCAAATCGCGATTCGCTAGCTCGCTGTTAAAGAATTTTTATTTTTATGACCACTCGCCATGCTAATGCATTCATTAGTAACTTGATTACGGAAAATTTTCACGCCTAGATTATACAATCGGTTGATCCGGTGACTAATATTTGTTTGGCCTTGGTAAACTTGAAGCAGTAAAAACATGATTCAGAGAACTGGTACAACGTAGTGGTTACCATTTCGATGGTCAGCTGAAGGCATACCGTAGAAAAGGGTGCTAACAGAAGTTAGTGCCGATAGCTCCTCGGTCCCAAATCTTGCAAATTTGTGTTTCGGTTTTAAATTAAGAACTTAAACCATTTCCTTGTTTTATGGCTGCAAGCTTTCAAAGTCAGTCATTTGTGCCCTTGTTCCGTTTGTCTTTGGTGAGACTTTGCAGCCGGAGCATAACTACACGCAATTTTTGCAAATACCGGCTGATAACGCATGATTGCCGAAAGATAGATTGCCAAAACTGACATTGCGAAATCCCCGAAGTATTAGTTGTTACATGATGCTAACTGTATCACCGCTCACATCCCTGCTGAATCAATTTTCCCTTGAGTGCTACCCCTGATGTTGCGTCTCATATCGCTTTCCCCCGTTGTGCTCAATAGACCTACAATTGTTCTCCAGACTTTCGGTCCCAGTAGGTATTTAACGGTGCCTATCAAACTTCGTTGCTGGAATAACCAGACCCGTATACTCTGGGACGCTGAGACCTAAGTATCAGTGACGGCCATTCCCACCCTCTACGTCGCTCTTGGATTTGACAAAAATGCATCTTTATAGTTGTTCGTTTCAAGACAAACCATCGTCACAAATGGACACCTGGAGCAACCCAGACATTGTTTACTAGTTCGACATCCGTACCTTGATCCTGCTGAATTCCACATCGACATTAAAATATCGCTACTGATCATTGGTAAAAGAACATATTTGGCCCCCGAGTGATGTTGGGTTTGGGGAGAAACACCAGTGAACTATATTTAACGCACCTATTCACTTTGCCTCAAGGGTTTTACTTAGATGCTGCCTAAAGCGACACATTGATTGGTGGGGCGCTTAGCTCTTCCAAATTGGCGTCTTACGTTCAGATTAAAAGTACCCCGTGAAATATTCGCTGGTAATGACGGTATTAAATGATGTAAAGTTAAAGACGAAATCGTATTTCTTAACGATGCAGTTTTGTTCACCTAGGGTTTCGTCGGAGAAAGCCACAACATCCTGACATTTTTACAGAACACAACTGAAGTAATGCCTTCAAACAGAGAGAACCAAATATTGACATCCAAAACATCCAGGATTGTGTCGATCAACCACAAATTGAGGTGACATCATCAGTGCGTTAGTGGGGAGCGTAGTGGTGCCTAGCTTTGGGTTAGTGAGCTGTCGTGAAGCCAGAGGTAAACTGATTTCATCCATAATCAAATTATAAATGGATGAAATTGTCCGGTTTCATTCCACTTCTGCTCGCACTTGGTGCAGAAAATCCGATATCTTTACCAGTTCGTGAGCCGCACAATTTTCAGAACGTACTAGTCTGATTCTATTCAAATAATTTATCAGTGTGTCGCTAATAGATACATTTTGTTTTCAGAACTCTGTCCTCCGTCAAAAAGAGCTGTGGAGATGAGAGGACAAACAAGCCCACCTCGGACCGCCGTGAGTATAATGCCCTAAATTAGTCGCAGAGTTCGGCACACATCTCAGGGTTCTAGAACTTTGAGTTGGTTGAAATCAACGGCAATCAACAATAAACTTTTTAACCTCGCAGAGTCAGTCACCTTCCTTTCGCAAAAGGAAACAGAGCAATCAAAATACACAAGTAAATCAACTTTTGTGATGTGCAACAATGCTATACCCTGACCAGGGAATGGGCATCCAAACCACAAAAATCCGAAAAACAAACTGAGTTCCTGCACATTCTACCGGTGCCTAACGATCAACCTTATTGCGGCGTATATTTTTACGTGAACAGTGCGCAGAGTTGAATCATACATACCTGCTCGTTCCTGTTTTACCTCTTTAAATTTTAAAACAAACGACAGAAAGAATCAAGTACACATTTTCGTTACATTTCTATAACGTTTAAAAGGCAGCGTTTTCTCAACATTTCCAAAATTTACTGAAGCTTTTGTGACTCTTCATCTTTCTCTATTACGTTGAATTGGAGTGCGTATTTCGACGACAGGCAAATAATACTGCTTCAATTTTTTGAAGAATTAACAAGGAGTTCGGATCAAGTAGTGTGGATAGATTACATCCTTAATAACGTCTTATGGAATATAATTCAAAGAAGCATAAATTTGTGATATAAATGTCAGCGTCATTACAACAAATCGGTCGAAAATAAAACCTATCTTCTACACTTGCTCCAAAGCACACAAAAAAGTTTATTTTCATATCGGTGTTAATTGTGCTTTTTTAATTTGCCTTAAAATTTCAAATTTTGAGGTCTCTTTCCATTTATCCACTTCGCTAATCCTCCACTTCATCATCCCGATTTACTCTTTTTGTGACCCTGCCATGAGCCTAGCAGTCCAAGCCCAGCGGTAGTTTCAAGTTTTAATTCATTTTGACTCGCTGAATGACGCCAATTCTGCTGCTTCACCAGATTCGATGTTCTGGTTCCTCACTTCCCACCGTTTACACTTTCCTTGTCATGTGTCAAGCAGGAAGCCATTCGTTTGTTTTTCACCGCAACCTTTACCTGTTAACAATCTGATCTTGTTTGACGTTCCCTCCGTTAATTGCATGGTAACTATGCCTCCATGCCCGTGCAGGTTTAAGTGGAAACCAGGCTTACATCGGCTAATGCCCACCGCCTATGACGCTGTCCCTTTTTCAAAAGCTCTCATGTACCCATAATCACCGCCAGTCTTACTTCTATTCTGACTGTAAACTTATAGTCACGCCCTGACGGTATTTCACCCACAAGTTGGAGGTAGACATTATTATTATTATGCAGCGCCTCCAGAGCTGCTGGTGAATTTGCGAACTGGTCAAAACTAGCCTAGCGAATGAAACATGAGGGTTTCCCGTAGATTGTCTCATGGGAATAAGTTGTGGAATGTCCCATTGCACAATCAGTCAACGTTTGCCACTTTTGTCCCATTATGACATGTATGGTTGACTTTAAGACTTCAATATCCAAAGGTACAGAAAATTTAGTCAATTTGAACCACACGATGAAACGAGGGTTGCCATTTTGAACAATTAGAATTGCACTCAAAGAGGTTAGTCACAGGGATGTGTGGAAGACGGATATTTGTTTATCACAGAACTGAACACACCTGCAACATCTGAGTTGCAGTTGAACTCGTCGCCAGGTTTTCAGACTGTTTTACCGAAATTTCTTTAGAGTTTCATTTCTTCCATTCGCTTTTGATAGGGATGTTCAGAAAAAATTGGTGGACGTTGAATTCGCTGCGACTAAACTTTGCTAATATGCTGTTTTATCCGCGCTAATAATCCCTACTCAGCTAATAATGAAACAGTCAGTGAGGGATATTTGAGCAGTGTCCGGAGATGCACCGTCGCTACACGTGACATTCTGAAGGATTCATCATCATCATCGTCATCGAGAGCATGACATCAGTGTTCAACACCGATGCTTCACTGCTTCTCTGAAGGATTAATTTGAACGGAAAAATTTTGTGACGGTTCTCCTTCTTTTAAAGTAGATTGGATACACCAAATACATGCATACATACACACATACATACATACATACATACATACATACATACATACATACATACATACATACATACATACATACATACATACATACATACATACATACATACATACATACATACATACATACATACATACATACATACATACATACATACATACATACATACATACATACATACATACATACATACATACATACATACATACATACATACATACATACATACATACATACATACATACACATACACGTATACATACACATACATACATACTGACATACATAAAGATTATTATACTCATCTTGTTTGCCGGAGAACCTTAATTGAAAACGTTATTGACACTTGCTGGTTTAGTTGAACATCTCCAAGTTGATGTCTCTGAATACCTCCTAGAAATAGCGTAATCCGGCATTGCCAGCTAATTCAGCTGACATTATCACATAGCGGAACAGCGTGGGATACGTTTTGATGACTTGGTTAAATCAATCCAAAGCGGACTCCGCTCTTGGACGAAATTATTTTCCAAAAACATTTGTCTTACATGTTGTTTATACTCCAATTGATGGTGGAATTCGCATAAACTGGTCCTGTAAAAAGTTTGTAACACTGATGGTCTGCAAAAATCTGACGAACACCTCGACGGTAAACTCACGGTATCCTCCTTCAATTAGCCCTGTGTGAAACACACCATAAGATCAGAATATTGGTGCAAACTTTATTGCTGCCAAGTAATACAAGTAACCCAACGTGCTCATCTAGAATACAGTTTGGTTATTTTCCGCATAAGGAGTGTACGCCTTCCCTTAAGAATCACGATTTCAGAATTTTAACACAGTAGTCTCACGAGGCCAAGTCAAAGACAAAATAAAACACGTTGTCCAGTAAAAGACAAACTGATCGACTATAAAAGGAACCTAAGAAAATGTAGCTGTAGACCTCATTCACTGAACTATTCCTGTCTTTTCAGTCATAGAATTTGACGCTTCGCCAAGAAGAAACAGAATATCACCGTCAAGTGTAGCTTTTTCGATGATATGAAAGAACTAAGCATGTCAAAGTCAAAATCGGTGAGCGCAAAAAGATGCAAAATCCAAACCAGCGAAGATGGACATAGTGGAAAAACTGTTTATATTGTTGCGGGAAACGAAATGAAAAGCATTCCTTGTTGCAAAAAAATTAAGGATCACCACGCCTTGATTATACGGCAGCACGGAGGTACTATCATCAGTTTCTATGTAACTGAAAATTTTAATTTGGGTTATTAAAGGTTTCATAATATCGTCCTGAGTCATGCCTTGCGAACACAATGCGCATTTCCAATAATCGCCTGTGTGATAAAAATTTTGGCTTGTGCGAAATGGTAAATAACACCTTAAATCCATATGCCTTTGTTGGACAATCTTGTAAACATTTATAGCCCCCTTTTTTCATTAACATCCGTTGAGATTCGTAGAACTGAACTCGGAAAATACTGTACCTTGTGCTTGATACAACGGGGCTTAATGTATATTCTAGAAATATGACATTTGTAGATCATATTTTTATGTAGTGAGTACATCCACACACCTATCGTGAAACATAACAAAAAGAGGACGAAATAAATTACGGATTTTTACCGAGGAGCATCTACAGCAAAAGCAACCATTCAAAACTAAAATAACTTTAGGTTTTAAGCCTAAGGGCTAAGAATTTCACTAAAGCAGGGCTTTCACTACTTAGCAGACTCATAGGGATTTTCCGGAAGGAACGAACAGTAGGCCACTTCTCTGGTAAACATTATCCCGGATCCGACAAATTAGTTTGTCCTATAAGTGTGACTAAAAAACACTTCCTAAAATTTCTCGGATATCCTTATATATCCTGAGAAGTCAAATACTTCGCACACAAATGCATCACAAATATCTCAACAGAAACCCAACTGGCAACGCAAAAAATCGCACTGCCAAGTTTCCGAAAGCACATACTATCTGCCTGTGAACAGAAAACTTCTTGCCTCGTACGTTTGAATCAGCAAAATACAGATGCTCATTTGGCGCATTGTGTCGTAAAATAAAAGGACATACGTCAGCAGATCTATTAAAAGAAGCAACGAAATGACACACTAAATAATGCCGAAACTTACTGGTAAACTCCTCTGCTATTTCTATTGAAGAAACCGTCGTGTGTTTATCACATTTTAATCAAGACAGGTTCAATGAGAATATTTTGTTGCGCCGTTCTGAAATACGTGATTGTTTACCATCCTATTGATACATGGGTCATACAAGTTCAGTGTATTTAGGACGGCTTTTAATACGACTTATCAGAGGTAAATTTCTTCAGAAACACCATATCAACAAAGATGTTCTACTCAGCATAGAAATTCAGTACCAGGGGGACAATCCAACAGGGTACATTAATTCACAACTGCCCGTTGTAATACGCAAATAAAATCCAGTCTGCTACACTGTGAATGCTTTGTGTATGCGCCCACCTTTCGCTGGTCATAAGTCACGCAGAATTTGCGAAGTTCACTGTGTTAAGCCCCTAGTCTATGAGTAAGCTGAATAACCACGCAAAATCCAAAATGTCGGGCAAATCAGGACATTTCATTGATTTTTTAACATTTCAGACGGTTGTGGATTAGATAAGCAGTACTACGATGGCAGAATTCAGGAAGCCGCTTGTTTTTTGGTGTGACTTTCTGTTGAATTTCGAAAATATTCTAACAAAGTCAGGAACGTTGGACACAAGCATTTTAGAGATTGAACTCACATTATGAGATGCATTTAATTTTCAATGAGTTCAAACTATCCACCATTCAACCATCTTGAAAGCAACTTCTGCACAGTGAACAGTACGCTGAAATAATTCTCACATATATATTTGATGCATTGAGGAACTAACGTAGACGTGCTCGATCCGATTTTTATCTCATTTAGACCTTTTTGATAGTGATTTTGTCCTAAAAATGGCTTTTACTTTTGACGAACTCTATCACAGAGGTATGGCGTTTTCCGTAACTTGGTATTCTAGTGACGCTTTAGCCGTTCTGAGTTATCGTGGTTAATAAAAGATGTACCCCGGTTATCTTCGATGTAATTCTAATGCAAATTTGTACCCGGCTCTTTTGAATATGCTGAGGCCAGCGTTGTTGCTTCTACTATTTTATCCCGTCGTGCTCAAAACGTGCACATGAACTCAGCACTGGTGAACTGTTTGACAGATTTATTCGCGTGACAGCTCTGCGGGGAACATTGTTAGGTTCCAGAGCCGATTACCATTCGCTCCATGAAAGCACAATGGGTTTATTAGGGTTTATTAGGAATAAGTGCGTTTGGTGAAATTTCGATAGTGGTGTAACAGTTTCAACTTACTTGAAGCAAGTTGGCTTCCATCTAATAAAACATTATATTTGGTAACCATGTATTTATATATATATATATATATATATATATATATATGTATGTATGTGTATATATATTGTATATAT